>NW_020664589.1:14579965-14852702 GCF_002925995.2 Terrapene triunguis
ACACACACACACACACACACACACACACACACACACACACACACACAGTCATACAGAGTCTGGATGTAAACAGATGAACCATATGTTTTCTTTTATATAAACAGACATATGCATATGAACTTGAATAAATTATGTAAATTTCAAAAAGCAAGTGGTTACCTACCACAATAGGGAGAAAGTCTGCGTGATGGGAGTTTTGTTACAAAACAAAACCAGGAACCATTATTAAACATGGGAAATGTTGGCAGAATGTCTCACTGGCACCGGTGCAGAATTGCCTTGTTAATTTTACAACAGTCTGGCTTTCGTACTTTATATTGGCACAAAGAAAGAGGCCATGTTCTCATGGACGGTCAGATTGCTGCTCCCTTCTTAGAGGAGGGATGGCAGTTCTGACGTCTGTTCTCTTCTTGGCTGGAGTTTAAATGGCATCTGCAGAGGTTCCACTTTCATATCCAGGCATTTATTTGTGAAGTTGGACAGTGGTGTGTGTGTGTGTGTGTGTGCGCGCGTGCAGAGCAATTGAACCTCAGGGAAATATATTTTAATGAACTCTCAGCTGACACCTTTTGATTGTTTTTTCGTGCAGACTGTCTGAGGAATCATTCAAAGTGCTGTGTAAAATATACCATAGACAGTCCATCAATGCATTAGTTTGTAGCAAAGATTTCCCGTGTGCCTCGCTCTGTTAGGTTTTATGTTGTCTGGAAAGAGCTGTGAATCAGGACTGGCCTGCTGTTCTGTACTTCGGGCTGACACCGAATTGAGTCAGTTGCTGTGGAGTAAAATCAGAGTTTTGTGTGGTAGGTGCCGGGTCTTGCCATCCTTAGTCATGCTGAGCAGCACCTTACTCTGTGAAAATCCCCCCTGGTTTCTGTTCAGCGTCAGAGTGGCAGAATCTGACCCAATATGAGCAACTATTCATCATGAGATGTGCATTAATCTGATGCAATCTGTTTATACAAATGCAAGGTATAAATGAGGGCTGTGGAATGAACCCTCCTGTCCATTTGTTGGGTAGTCAGATTGCTCGTTAGCGGTAAAAGACGGTTCAGTAAAAGCGGCTGTGGCTTGATTTATTACAGTGACTGACAAAGTTTTTCTTGTGGAGTGCTGAATGTTCACCTTTGTATCGGCCACTTTGGAATCTGCCACAAATCAAGCATTTGGCGAACGTGTTCTCCTTAATTGGACCCCCGTTCTTCTAGTAAAATACGTGAGGAGTTACAGTGCTTAGGACAGGTCTGAGACAGAGAGAGTGGCTTTGGATAACTAAGGGGGAGGGGATTACTCTGCTGTAGTTATTAATTACTGCTGTTAGTTTATTTCCAATTGATTTTTATTATACTGACCTTTTGAAAAATGTATTCAAAGAGAAAGAAGACTCCCAGGAGTTGAGCCCTTTTACATGGGATTTTTTTTTTTTTTTAAGACTTAAGTTTATGAGCAATGAACCTGATCCTTCTTCCTCTGAAATCAATGGGAAGCCCTTGATCTTGATGGGATCAGGCTGGGGCCCTCATTTAGAGGGGAAAACTGTGTGTCTCTGTTTTTTCTCTGCTCACTGCTGTAATGACTGTTGACAATGTCCTGAAGTCTGAGTGCTCTAACTCTCAGAAACATCTTGACGGGGTCTGAGTTCAGGAGCAAATGATAGTCCCTAGCTTTAGGGCTTCCTTTTAATTGAGGATTTTCAGAAGGGTGGGGGATTGGATTTGCTGGTTCGGTCATCGAGAAATGGAGGACAAGAGTGCCCTCTGATAACTGGTGAGGCAGCCAAGCTTGCTAACATCAGTGCTGGCACACTCAGTCTGTCTTGGAGCTAAATCACAATAAAATTGAGATAATTAACCATCTGTTGGCGTGTGACATGCCTACGGCTTTCAACCTGACTAAAACGGACTGCAACGCCTCCCGTCTGGGATCTGTGCAAGACCCTGGTTTGGCCTCTCTAGTGTTCTTGAGAAACATAACTGCAATGGCAAAGATCCCGTGTTGGGGCTTTTTCACAACAATAAAGGGTATTTTAAAAATATCCTCTGAATTCAGTGCTGTCCAAGATGCCGGATTCTCAGCCTAGCAGAAGGAAGTTCTCTTCCTTGGGAAAGGTGTAGCATGGGCAGCAGCACTACCTGTCTCCCAACAGCACACCTCCACCTTAATTGGAAGGAGTCATGTCTAGGGTCGGTAGGTCTCCATGTTTTCTCCCAACTTTGTCTTCTCGGCTGAGCTAACAAGGAAGCCAACTGTGGCAGCTCTTTTCTTTGGTATGCCAACCTGGCTCCTAGAAACTAGACTGAGCCCACCAAATGCATTGCCCTGAGGCCCCCGTCAGGTGGTGATAAATTTCAATCTCTCCCAAGCTGGGGTGGATTTGAACTGGCGCCCTACATATGAAATAGTCCAGTTTTTCTTTTTGAACCCAACTCCAGCTCCATGTTATCCTTTTACTTCAGTAAATTAAGTTTAATTCCTTTTTAAAAGAATAAACAAAAAGCAAATTTAATTTACTGAATTAACAGACTAGCATGGAGTGGAACTTTCCTTACAACTGATCATTTAGCACAGGATGGGTTATTTGGCTCTGGGTGTCACAGTTATAAGGTTTTCGTCGCTGGAGATTGGGTTTCTTTTTCTTTTGAGTTTTTATTTTTGCACTGATGGATCTTGGTGACTACATGGCAGAGGCAGCTAGTGTTCCACACAAGGTTAAGGGCCTGGACTTCTCTTCTCATCTCTCATATCTAGGGCTTTGATTGATACCTGTCTTGTTAGAACTCATTAGATAAACTCGAGCAGAGTTAGACGAGGCAGTTGTACAGTCTACTTTTCATTGCATGAATACCCTCCGATTACATTGACATGGTGAAATGTAATTCCTTTACTTCTTCCACGTTTATTTCCCTGTGCTTGTTACTCTGGTATAAACTCACTGAAATGAATGGGGTTTTGGGTGTTAGCAATGCAACATCCCCTAAATGTTTGTATGGTGTGAAAGGGGAAAATCCCATCAGCTCCTTCTGTATATAGACAACCACTGTTTTAGCCTGTTAAAATGATCATATGGTACTTCTATATAAAGATGTAAGTTCATCAAGCACTTGGGACCTTTTGTACCATCTATTATGAACAAATACAGAAGTAAATCAGCAAAATAAATAAATAACCCTCTAAATTGTTTAATTACAATATTGATCTTTCCTGAGTATACTTTTCTGTGCATACCTAGAACTCATTTAGAATTAAGAGACACTCAATTACAAAGGTTTGTGATTATTTTGCAAGTTTTCCTACATAATTCCAGGAGAGAACATTCCATTTAAGCTTTTTTTTGGCTCTGCAAAAGTCTGAACATATGGCCAATTGTTAAATGAGCCTTAGTCTTGGAAGGGATGCAACGGTGAATTTAATGAATAGCACTGAGGACTTACAGTAGCATTCCCCCCTCCCCAAATTCTTTTCTTTATCCTAGATTTTTAATTACAGCCCCCAGGGGGGAGAGAACATGCGCAACCAGTGGACTGTGACACTTGAAAGGCTTCTTTTGGCCTAGCCATAGTGCATCTATCGCTTTAAAAAGCTGCACCGTGCTAGTAAAGTACATTGGAGAATGAAATCTTTTTTAGATCTAAATGGCAATTGTTTATTCTCCAGGAATCAGCTCTGCTACATTTCTATCCTAGTGAAGGTGGTTGGGCCTGATGAGAATACAGTGGCCTCTGAACCTGCCATGCGAAGTCTGAGAGAGTCACTTTATTTCCTGTGTGAGGAAGGATGACTCATATTGCAGAACGAGGCCACTGGCTGGCCCTGGAATGCATGAATGCCTTTCAGAGCTGTGTTCGGAAGTGCCATAGTGCACTCTCCTCCAGCTACTTACATGAATAGCATGAGATGGTGAGGGTTTTCAGGCAGGTTCAGTTGTTAAAAGCAGGGTGTTCAGTCAAAAGTGAACTAATAGTGCGCTGAACACTGCAAACAGGCCTGTGGCTTTCATGACAAGCCTGCTTTCCGAATGCACTGTTCAGGCTGTCAAACTTGATGACACCGTGTATGAAAGCCATTTAGCTCTATCAACAATCAGGGATTGAAATGCAAAACACAACATCCGAGGACAGTGAGAAACAAGGAGCATTTGACAGATAATTGGGTCTGTTTTATCACGCACTAGATGGTGTCTGCTCCCACCCCCCATCAGTGAACAATAACGTGTGGCTAAGATTCAAGGACAATCACAGGGTTGCTGGCCTCCTGTAGTACCTGCACTTATTTTCAGGCAACCTTGTCTAGGAATATGCAAATCAGCCTGTTAATGGGATTCCTTTGCAAAATATTTCATGAACCAGAAAATTAATTACTGGTCTCTAATTAATGGCTATGTTGGAAGACTATTGTAAAATGAAAGAGGGAGCTGCTTTGCAGAAAGAGAATATCTGTTCTTCACCGAAAGGTAACGTTCATCCTCTTTTATCGCAGCATTAAATAAACATAGATTCAGGATACTCAAACATTAAAGAAGGGAAGCTGTTCTTAATAGTAAGAGGTTGTTTATAGTTTGATTCACAAGAAGCACTGAATCAGAAGCAAAGATTCTCCTTTAGAAACAGAAGTATTCAACCATGTAAAATACAATAACTTCCCTTATACAGGTGGCTTAGGTTTACACCATGTTGACAATAGTATTTATTCCCCTTTGGAATCAAGTTGATGCTGCAGTTAATGACGGATGACGGGGGTGGTATTTGCTTGAGTCAGTTTCCTGGTTGGGGATTCATTGAAGGAATGCTGGGAGTGGAATTAGCAGTTTTGTTCTTCATGTGTAATGGTGATGGGAGTGTTTACTGTCAGGGTGTTGGCAGGCTCAGACCTAGTCTCACAGTATTGTGCCTTGAATTTTTTGTCTAAGGAAACCCAGTGAAGGCTCTTAATGAGTATGAACGGAATGAAGATCGGCCTTATTGTCAATCCTTAGAGAGAGAGACAATTTTTAAATAATTCCCCTTGTGCAACACACACACACACACACCCCTCTCTGCTAATGGGATTTGAGACAGGCTAGGCACAATGTGGTGCTACAGTGTCTCCTGAGGCAGGCAGGGCTCAGTTGTTTCTGTGTGGCGGGGTAGGGAGTGCGGGGTGCATTTTGTGCCCCTGAGGCTATCCAACATAAACAGGTTTGACATTCACAAGGAAATAGGTAGGGACTTTCCTTATATTACTTACCCAAGTTGACTTCCTCATTTGAGAGGGAATTTGTATCGGGTGCCTTTGAATAAAAGGCCGATATTCTCCTTTGACATTTTTCAAGCCAAGATGAATTGTCCCAGTGAATGAAGAAAAATAATAAAGGAAGTGGGGTCAGTTGGAATTTGGAGTGATTCTAATCTTCTCCCCTTGTGGGTTTGTCTGCTTCCCAATTTCCTAGCAGCCCAAACAAAATAGAGCAGTGTGGCCCCATGGGGAGCCCTGCTGACACTTCGACTTGTCTCGAAGGCATCTAACAAAATTATAAAATCCTTCCTACTTAGCCATATGCGG
Organism: Terrapene triunguis; assembly: GCF_002925995.2. Lineage (NCBI taxonomy): Eukaryota > Metazoa > Chordata > Testudines > Emydidae > Terrapene > Terrapene triunguis. The sequence goes on from NW_020664589.1 coordinate 14,585,504, forward strand.
CGCTACTGTGATAATTGGCTTCATGCATCTTACAATTAGCTTGCAAAAAAATATGGCTTGCGTTCCTGACCTTTTCTGCATAAGCAAGGCTGTTGTTTCAGGGCTGTCTTAATTACAAAATATAGCGTTGTGTGAGGATAGAGACGACACCCTTGTATCGTTGGCTCTAATTTGACGAGACATCATAATGGGGAGTTTTCATACCAGGGGCACCGAATTAGTGTAGCGTGAAGCTACATTTCTCTCTGCCCACTGAATAAGGGGAAGTTAATTTCATGCTCTATCTTTTTGACATTGGTAATCAAAGCATTGTATTGCAGCTGCAGCTGGTTAGCCTTTGAAGAATGTTTGGTAAATAGATATAACTGGAATTCATTGTTCCTGTACAGAGGTATCAGGTTGATCAACAGACTGAAGGAAGCTTTCCTCTCATTTTACTAATCTTGAGTGAAATTGTGGTTCCAGGGTATCGGATTGATGTTCCAGGGTCACTATTCATCCACCGACTGGCAGGGACGGTGCGAGCCCCTCCACCACCACTGTCGTGTTTTACCCTTTCTCGGGTGGGTTAAAAGTGGATAGTTCCGTTTCCATGACCCATTCAGTCCTTGTCTTTCCTGCTAAGACTCAGATCCAGGGTGCCAATTAGTTCCCATTGCAGCTGATTGCAGGGTGATTGTATGGAGCGAGAAATATTTGTACATGAAGAGTCTTTGTCATGGCATTGTACAGCACATTGATAAATGTTACCACTGATTGTGTTGAATTCTTCTATAAAATCTATTGATATTGGGTATGAACCAGAGTATAGTGTTTTTATTGCTTATTAATCCCTTTGTGTTCCCAAACAGGCCATTTATTCTCACTTTACCTTGGTGAGATTTTCTTATGCAATAAACAAGTCTACTCTAAATTATGTTATGCCTCCATATAGCAGCCAGTCAGTGGCATTAATATTTTCTAATAAATCCAAAGACTGCCGAAGAGAAGTTAATGTGAGAAATAAGAGTCTTGATAAATGACTCCACCATGGCTCTTGCACAAGAAAGGCTTTTTGTAAGTCTAGTGTTTTTCTGTTTATTTTTACTTATTTCACATTAAACAACTAAAAGACATAGGAGAACTCTATCCCAGGCCTAGGCATCCAGACCCAAAATGAAAACCCCACAGGCCATGATGAAAATATTACTTCCAAAACTCTCTCTCTTTATATTACATTCACCACTGCAGTGTCCGAAGAACTAAGTGTCCTTAAAACTGTATGCAGTGATATTGAGCACTTTAAATCTTCAAAGCACTGGAGTTACTACTCAAGAGTCCCTGGTATCCAAACCCACATGCATCCCACTAGGCCATACTATTACCTTCTCACTCGGTCATTCCAGCTGCCTGAAGAACAAAGGGTTTGCTCATTCCGAGTCCTGTTTGTAAACCAGTCTCCTTTCTTGTAGAAAGGGAGAGTTTTGTTCACACTGAATTCTGACAAACAAATCCTATGGTTGCTTACATTCTGCTCGGGCTTAGCGATGTGAAATTATTTCCTGCGTAGTATATGAGGAGCACAAGGAGGCTTTTGGGGACTTTTGTTACATCAGCTGATTCCTGCATATGCCATGAATATACAGTTGGGCCTTGCAAATAATTCTCTGCTGGCATCTTTTAAATACTCTGGTGTTAAAATAGTGCTGTATAAAGAAGGTAGTTAAGGAGAGAAGAGAAACAGATGGGGAAGAATGGACTTTTGCCCTGGTGTCTGTAACTCATTGTTGCAGGATTGCATATTGAGAACTGCGTTTGTCAGGCAAGTGTTTGACTGTACCTCAAAGTATTTGTATAAGTAGTAGGTGCATTGGCTGATCATTATTTTAGCAGTGACGACATGGGGCCTGCATTATAATAAATGGATATTATGTGTAAAGTCATAACAATTTAGTTACAGCCATCTGGAGATGTAGTCTAGTGGTTAGAACTTGGGGTCTCAGCATTTGGTCCAAGTACATTGCCCGTGTCTTGGATGGGATTGTACTCGAGGTGGCTAGCCCCTCCTTCCTCTTGCGCCATTGTGGCTATACTCAATGTTTAGTGCACCAGATCAATCAGCGGTAATGTGGATATGTCTCCTCAAGATAGATTTACACCTCCAGCTCTAAGTGTAGACGTAACCCCGCGTAACCTTAGGTGAGTAAGTCACTGAAGTTTTCTCTGCCTTAGTTCTCCATCTGTAAAATGGGTTGTGTACCTCACTGGAGATTCATACAGTTTAATGGATCAAATTTTGCCCTGACTTTCCCCACATTCACGCCATTTGAAATGCTGTGGTTGCATGGCATTTCTGAAGAGAGAATTCAGCACATTATTTGTGTGGTGCCTCACGATTACATTTGCTGTCAAAGTATAAAGTGTGCATTAGAAATTATCATCATCTTTGGAAATCAATTAATAAATCAGCAATCCCAACAAAATTTGTAAACACAGTTCCTGTATGTTGCAATCATATTTTTTAATGTGGTGTATTGTTTTAAACAAATCCACATTCCTTCCCTGCTTTTTATAGGTGCCTAGCTAGCTTGGCCTCGCTGTCCTTTTTGTAGCAGTATCTAATAGCTGATACTTCAAAAGAAGGCAAAGCAGATAATATTTTATAATACCAGTAATTATCAAGTTGTGCAGTGCCTGAAGTGTGGGTAAGGGGCAAATCCCTTCCTGACCCCTGTCTATGCTCAGCATGCATGTACACCCTGGCACATGACAAGTGATCACTGCCATGTAACCGGGGTGGGGAATAGTGGCAGTGCTCAGGTTCTGTCCACACTCCCAGAGTAGCTGGAGGATTTGGCTAAAACAGTCTGCAGGGAAAAATGTTAACCATGCTGGTAAGTTAATGTTTGTTGTTAGGCTTCAGAGTCATCAACTCGCTGAGATGTGCTCATTCACACCTGCCAGCGAGGTATTGTTTCTGGTGGTTTACCTGCGGACTCAATAAAAGAATACTGCATAGGGTCACATTCTGCAGGGCTTTCTGTTATGTGCCCCTCCCAAATCTGATAGCTAGAAACCATTTTGTCATTTTTTTTAAATTAAACCTTAAATTCTGCAGAAATTGACAGAATGGTCATTAATTGTACTTAGCATTTCTGGGGGCTTCCACAGACATCCTGGCTTGGCGTAGTCCCATTCCTTGTACCATTTATAGCTTGTATACTGCAAAGGTTGTTATTGGTTATAAAACTATCCAGCCCTTGTTTCAATTAATATGGTTTTAAATCATGCTTTATTCCTCTGTGAATTCAGCCACAGCAAACACCTTTCTCTTTTGGTCGAAGGGAATGTTTAAGGTCAAGTTTAGTTCGAGTTCTTTTCTCTTCTGTTTTAAATTCCACAATACCTTAATTTGCAGCTTTCTGTGCAGGGGAACAGGAAGAGTTGCATATGGAAGTAGAACGACAGAGCCTGGGCAACATTTGCAAGCCTTTGTTTGAAGTTCTTCCGAAAGATACAGATGTTTGACATGTGTATCTTGTTATCCAATTTCGTACTGCAGTGACCATGCACAGAAATTCGTTGATTGTAGCTGGAGGCAACCTGTGCACTGAGCTCACTGCTGGCTACTAGCTCTACAGAGCACTGGATATGATGATGATCTAGGCTTGTGAATACAAAATAGTTGTGTCAAGTACATCGATCGATTAGAAGAAAAAGCTGGGAAAAAATATACCACTCTCCCCCTTCATTACCCCACATGTTAACAGAGCCTTGTGCATATTATCGGGGACCTCTGCTTTGAAACTATCATAATCATTAGGGAGCTCTCACCGATTGTTCCGCACTGCGTATATATTGTTCCTGTAGTAATATTACAGGCTCATTTTACTAGCTACAATATTTGTGGATTTGATTTTTGGTACATTTACTGTCTCCGTCCCATTCTCTGCAGCAAAATTCAGACTGTGATTTTTTTTGAACGACAAAAAGAAGCAAGAATTTAATTTAACCACTTGCATGTTCAGTGCATTTGAGCAACAAATAAAATAGCAGTGTTTGAAAATACTTCCAGTTGCCTTGAATCCATGCAAGAAATAAATTGCAGTGCACTTGGCTTAACCCACATGGTTTCTGCTTGTAGAGGAACGTGATAGAGGGATTTAGCAATTCATTGTACATAGAGGGAAAGTGGCATTAATTCAGAAAACAATTTAAATGTATTAGTAATGCAAAAGCCATAGATTTTACATCAGGCTATCCCCTTTTATGTAGATTTACAAATATTTCTGGCTCCATGCAATCACCCCTGTGTTCTGTTGCCAGTGCATGAGGGAATACACACAAGTGCTGCTTCCCCATAGGAATCCTTCTGGAAACTAGTCCTGCAATAGTTATCAAGTGATATACATAACTCTATTGTACCCTGAATAATTAATATTGTGCTGCCCTTGCTATGAAAAAGCTTTGTTCCATTATATAAGTGTTTTCCACTGGACTCTAGACCGTCTGGTGATATTTTGCTGCTTTGGAGATTTTTTCCTGCATCCCTTTGAGAGCTAAGAGCAAGAGGTTGGGGGGTCATCAGCTTGTATTAGCTCATTCCTCTCAGCTGAATGGGATCACATCAGATGATGGCATCTATTGTCCTCTCTGTGCATGCAAGTAATCCTCATGGGCATTAATGAAGGCCAAAGGCTGTCCCTGTCATGCATTGAATACCTGCCTTAGGGTATGTTTGTTCTTTCTGAGCCAAATGTGACACTTCCATGATGAGGAGTCACATGACTCCCATATTGCTACCTTACCAGGCCATTGTGCAGCCAGCTGCAGGCGCTGGCAAACCAATTCTGCCACTAGCGCAGGATGAAACTTGGAGGCTTTTCTGATCTATCCACATCTCTTGAGTCTGCAAAAGTGGGCTGGAAATGTCATAAGAGACTTTTTTGTGAGCCTCCTGGCATTTCCAGTCAAAGCTGGAAATATGATGAGACCAGCTTTTCTTGTGACATTTCAGCAATTCCTGTCTTGGCCATGGCCAGAAACCAGAAGGGAAAGAAGAAAGTAACTTGGGTCCACGTTTCCAGCATCCTGAAGCTTGGAGGTATCGGGATCTAGGGGGTTAGTTTGGGGCCACTATAAAGAGAGGAGCCACCTGCAATATGAGACTATTCCTCTGTGCTCGGATTTGGAACGGGCAGAAAGTACAAGGGCATTCAGACTCTGGGCACTGGTTTGGACCCATTTCTATCGTTGACTCTTGAGAGATCTTAGAAGATGGGTCTGTAAGTCTAGGGCCAGATTGCACCAGGTTCGCTACACGTGAGTGCTGAAGTGGCTGCTTTAATACTAGCCATTATTGGCAAGGATTGTTTTTAAATCATTGGCACAACATTGTTTCATGATTACATTGTTTGTACTCTGGCCTTTTTAATGTGGCTTTTACTAACTCTCTAAGTAAACATGGAGATGCTCTCTGTTTATGCAGCGATTGTGTTTGCAGGCTTAAGGGGTTTTGACCAACAAACTGCAATTAACTGTGTGACACTAGGCTGTGTGCTCACAAGTACCCTACTGGGTGATGTACATTCAGTAGCACTCATTGGGTCCCTGCAGAATGATCCATCTATTTCCTGAACTGTATATTGGCTTGGCAGAAGCGCTCTGTGTGATGTCTTCCTGACTCACCCAGAATTAATATTCTCCGTTCATCATTCAGATCTTATTAATTTGGGGCTGGGTAGAAGATTGGCAGGAGGTTGATAGGAGATGAAAAAGTTACTGCAAATTTGGGCTCCCTTTCTCGCCTCCTTGTTTGCTTATATTAGAGTCTACATTTTAGAACCGAGCCAGAATTGAAATCCCAGCATCCCATGCATGAGAGAGAATCCAGTCACAAAGATGTTTGGCTAAGGCTCCAAATGAGATGGCTACATTTAGCCTTTCTAGGGAGTACAACCGTGGTGGGGGGGAAAGGGAGGGGTTTAAGGCTTGCTTATCAACTGCACAGAAGAGAACAAAACTGTACTGTCCATGTTAAGGTGCCTTAGTCTAAACCACCCAAGTACTCCGCCATAGCCCATCCTTAAGAAAAGGAAATGGAATTTCTCTCTCTTCATTGTCTAGCTTCTTCCCTGCTCCAATCCATGCACCCTCTAGGCTATGGTAAAGTGTGTTCACATTGCTCCATGGATGTGGGGAATAAACGGGAAGAACTGGAAGTATTAGTCCATAAACTAAATTATTACTTACTTAGTAGGATAAATCTCAGGACTGGAATATTGCTATAGAGGGGAAGAGTTAGTTCAGGACAGGGCCGCCCAGAGGATTCAGGGGGCCTGGGGCAAAGCAATTTCGGGGGCCCCTTCCATAAAAAAATAAGTTGCAATACTATAGAATACTATATTCTCGTGGGGGTCCCTGCGGGGCCCAGGGCCTGGGGCAAATTGCCCTACTTGCCCTGCCCTCTGGGAGGCCCTGGTTCAGGAAGGACATGCAGGATAAAAAGGGAGGAGGTGTTGCATTGTACATCAAGAATATATACACTTGTTCTGAAGTCCAGAAGGAGGTGAGAGGCAGGTAAAGAAAAAAGGGGTAAACAATAGGGATGATGTCTAGGTGTGGGGGTCTACAATAGAGCACCAAATCAGAAAGAGGATGTGAATAAAGCATTTCAAGAACAAATAACAGAAATATCTAAACCACAAGATCTGGTAATAATGGGGAACTTATTTTTCCAACAGACGTCTGGGTAGTTTAATATTGCAAAACATAAAATTTCCAATAAGTTCTTTGACTGTGTTGGAGACAACTTTGTGTTTCAGAAAATGGAGGAAGTAACCAAGGGACAACCATTTTAAAGACTTGATTCTTACCAGTGGGAAGGACTTGGTAGTAAATCTGAAGGTGGAAGGCAATTTGGGTGAAAGTGATTATAAAATGATAGATTTCATGATTGGGACATGGACTTCAAAAAAGCAGAGTTTAACATACTCCGAGAACTGGTACCTAAGGTCTCATAGGAAGAAAATCTAAGGAGACAAGGAGTTCAGGAGTGCTGCCAGTTTCTCAAGGAGACATATTAAAGGCACAACTGCAAACTATCCTGATGTGAAGCTAAGATAGGAAGAATAGTAAGAGGCCAGTATGGCTCCATCAGGAAGTCTTTAATGACCTGAAAATAAAAAAAATAATTCTACAAAAAAGTGGAAAGATGGATGAATTGCTAAAGACAAATACAAAAGAATAGCATGAGCATGTAGAGACAAAATCAGAAAGGCTAAGGCACAAACTGAGTTACACCTAGAAAGGGACACAAAAGGCATAAGGATAATGGAGTGGAGAGTATACTTATAAAATTTGCAGATGACCCCAAGCTGAGGGGTTATAAGCACTTTAGAGGACAGGATTAGAATTCCAAACAAATTGGAGAATTGGTCTCAATTCTCCAAGATGAAATTCAGTAAAGATAAATGCTAAGTACTTCATTTAGGAAGGCAAAATCAAATGCACAACAACAAAATGGGGAATAACTGGCTAGGTGGTAGTCCTGCTGAAAAGGATCTGGGGGTTATAGTGGATCACAAATTGAATGTGAGTCAACAATGAGATGCAGTTGCAAGAAAAGGCTAATATCATTCTGGGGTGCATTAACAGGAGTGGTGTATGAGAGACACGGGAGGTAATTGTCCTGCTCGTTACCACTGGTGAGTATGCAGCTGGAGTACTGTGTCTAATTCTGGGGAACACTCTTTAGGAAAGGTGTGAACAAATTGGTGGCAGTCCAAAGGAGAGCAAAAAAAAAAAAATTATCAAAGGTTTAGAAAACCTGATCTTCAAGGAAAAGTTAATAAAACTGGGCATGTTTAGTCTTGAGAAAAGAAGACTGAGGGGGGACCTGATAAGACTTCAAATATGTTAAGGGCTGTTATAAAGAGGATAGTGATCAATTTGAGGGTAGGACAAGAAGTAATGGGCTTAATCTGCATTAAGTAAGATCTAGGTTCGATATTAGGAAAAGCTTTCTAACTCTAAGGCTAGATAAGCGCTGGAACAGGCTTCCAAGGGAGATTGTCGAATCCCCATCATTGGAGGTTTTAAAGAAGATGGGACAAACACCTGTCATGGATGGTCTAGGTTTGCTTGGTCCTGCCTCAGTAAAGAGGCTGGATTTGATGACTTCTTGAGGTCCCTTCCAGCCCTACATTTCTATGATTCAGTATCCTGCTGAGCCACTACCCTTCCTCGGAAGATTAAAGGGACACTCAGGACCACAGTAGACCTAGAAGTCTTGTTAGGCAAGTAGAAATCTACCAGAATGCATGTGTCCTCCCCAAGTGGGATGAATTAAAGACTTGCAGAGAGTGCGGGTTTTTTTGTTTCAGTCTAGTAGCTACAAAAACGTTAGCCAACAGTTTATAATCTGCTTCACCAGTGAGACTGTGTAACATTGAATCCTTGGGGCCTTTTCTTGATTATACCAGTAACCGCAGCCTGGGTCACACTTTGAGATAATTATCCTGATGTCTGAAAGTTAGCAAGTTCATAAAGGAAAAGGCCTAGCTGCATTCAAAGGGATTTATAGGAGTATGCTAGCAAACCCTCAATGCTTGGGGATTTATTTAAATTAGCTCTTTTAATTGCTTTCACACCTTCCTCCTCTGATATCAGCTCCAGGAGCCATCTCGGGAAGACAGTCTGGCTAATATTCACCACCACCAGTCATCTCGCTTCCTTTAGCTAGTTATCCCTGATTTTGTTTTCAGAGACATTTGAGCCCGATAGTGAGTAAGGCAGAGGACCGGGTGCCAAAGTTCTTTTGTTCTTGGTTCTGTCACTGACTTCCTGTGTGACTTTGGGCAAATCGTTGACTTGAGCTTTCCACTTGATCTTCCCCATCTGCTGAACAGGGCTGGAAATCTCCACGTAATGGACCTACCTCACCGGACTGTGGGGAGGCATCCTTAATTACAGTTGGAAAAACACTCTGAGATACTCCAATGAAAGGTGCTAGCAAAGGGCAATTTGCTCTTCAGATAACCTGGCTCTTCCTTTTGATTCCTAAGAACTATCCCTTTCCCCTGGTCAACCATGGCCAACTTTTCATTACATGGCACTGAGACGTAGGAATTGCCAGACTGAATCAAACCAGTGACCCACCTACTCCTGTATCCTTTGTCTGGTAACAGCCAGTACCAGATGGTTCATAGGGCTCAGAGCATCCGCTGGGATGCAAGAGGGCCTATAATAGATAATTTTGGAATAACCCACTTATAGAAAAATGCCTTCCTGACCCCTGCCAGATAGTGGTTGGCAAGGACTCCCTCCTGCCAGTCTTTCATAACTGCAGAAGTTCTCATTACCTATATACATCTAATTTTGAATCCTATAAAGCTCTAGACCTCAATGACATCTTGTGGCAGTGGGTTCCACAGGTTATGGACAAACAATATTTCCCTTTATCAGTTTTAAATTTGCTGTCTTTCAATTTTATTGTCTGTTCTCTGATTCTTGTATTAGGCGATGGTAGAAGCACCCAGTTTATCTATGTCCTCTATGCCATTCATTATTTGATAACTCTCTGTTATGTCCCCTCTTATTCTTCTCCTCTTTAAACTAAACATCCCCCTTCTTTACACACTGTCTTGCATGGAAAGCTTGCCTTGGCTCACATCATATTTATTGCTTTTCCTCATAAGTGCCTTGCACGCATCCCTCGGTGCTGGCTTCAGAGGAAGCATCTTTTCAGTTGTTTTGAAAGCAGTGACATATTTTTGTTCCTGCGTGTGTGGAAGTCAGGTGTCTTGGCTGGAGCTAGGACATGTTGGTTTGTTTCCGCACTTGACTGCCTGCCTGCTTTTCAGCCCTGGTACCCCTGAGGTGAGTAACTGAAACTGAGACACTGGTAGTGTAGACTAGTGCACTGTGGAAAGAAAACTGGGAGATGCAAAGAGCCTGATGTGAGTTAGGCTTGGTGACGAGAATGACAACAGCTCTCAGGAAACACCCATGGAGCTGTAATGCTTGATTGGCTGCAGTCTGGCTAAGGAAGATACGGTCTGATTGCAGCTAGTGATGGGTCCCTGCTGCAAAGTTGGGTTCCAAACTTCTCCCCAGCTGTAAGTGGTTTGGCTTTGATTTTTTTTGGATCTGGTTTTGAGGTAGGGCCCGGAAACAAAATTCAAAGTCAGATCTGAACATGGCCAAAGCGCTGGGGAGTTCAGATTCAAGGGCTCTAATAACAGGAGAGTTTTGGAGTCCTGTGTTTTGCTAGATACTGTTTTAGTCTCTTATGCTAAAGAGAGGATCAAAGGGAGAATTACATGCAGGTGATCTGAGAAGTCTTATTACAAAAGAGAAACCTACCTCTCTAGGGAACCTGGACACCCATTACCCCCCATGTCGTGATCTCCCCCAGACATTGGGTGCTTGCTTAGTGCTGGTCTGCTGCTGCTGCCAGATTGTGACTCAGTTTTGCCTGGATTTTAATTTGGCTGGAGACAAGTAGCCAGTGATGCCTTGGTGCCGGCATGAATCCTGATAACAGCCAAGAACAGATGTTCGCTTGGTGGCACCAAGGCCTCGGATGCCTTAAGAGAAAGGAGTAAAAACAAAAGGGCAGCAAGCGGAGGGAGGCCATTTGCCTGCAGAAGGGCCTTCGACAGCCAGCCTGCTAAATGGGCAACGAAACAAGACGCTGGTTAAGCCATGCAATGAGCAGCGCTTAGTCTATTGAGTCACGAGCACCTATATCCACAATCGTTCTCCTGGCCAGGGCTGTCAGGCTGCAGCCCTGGATTGTGCCAATGAATGGGAGCAAAGCACGTGAGGAAGCCCTGTGCCATGGATAGTAGCAGTTTGGACTGGAGATTGTGGAAAGCCACAGTGCTTGAGAGGGATCTCCAAGTGGTGATGACTTAGGCAAACATGATGCCTCCCAGGGCAGGACAGTGCACCAGCATTGAGAGGGGGCAGCATGGACTGGACAGCTCTGCTGGCCAGTGCAGAGGAGGGGAGGGCTCTTGCTCCTGCTCAGACCTCTCCTCCCTTGGAATGGCTAGCTCCCCCTGGAAGCATTAGCAAGGAGCAGTCCTTGCATGCAGGGAAATCTCCAAACAGTAGCCCCCAGCATGAGGCTCCTTGTACCTTCCCGAGGTCAGGCACAATATGGCCCTTAGATGGGGTGCAGTGTTAGCCTCGCTCATGTCCATTCTCTCTCTCCATCTCGAGGAATCCTCAGCCCTGCTCGTTTCGGAGAGGCACATACCTTTTCATTAGAGGGAAGTGATATGGAGCCGACATTACACAGAGGGATGAGTTATAAAATAATGGGACTAATAAGCATGTAAAATAATCTGACTGTACAAGAGTGCAGTCTATGGAACAGCAGCTGCAGCAAATGTATTCAGGTTATCAGTGTGTGGCTATTCTGTGCTGAAAGGGCTTAGGCGTAATGAGAGTTACTGCTTCGTGGGAATTTCTGGCAATGAATAATGATATTTCCCAGTAACAGCTTAAAAACCAGCGTGAATATAGTGCTGATTGACAGCCCTGGAGACATCCCTCTGCTTCCCATCAGAACAGGTGCCAACCACATGGGCAGTGACAATGGTATCTTCCCCCACCTCGTCCAGCCAGTGTGCCTTAACCCAGCCTTGGTGAGAAGAACGTCCCCATGACCTCCCTGGGGAGAATGTGCCAGTGTTGGTTGTGCTGGTGAGTCTGTGTCTTAGACACGTGCCACAGAGAATGGGACTGAGATCACCACCTTATTTCATACCAAGGAGCCATTAGATGGTAACTTTTAACTACTATTGATCTAGTCTGGTGACCTGTAGAGCCCCGGCCCGAAAACCCATTGCTAATTTCCTGGGCCAACTGGCCCTGCTCTCAGTTATTTGAAATTCAGGTACATTAGGTTTCTGTGATTGAAGTACAAAGCAGCCCATGGCCCAAACGCTCCCACCAATGCCAATCATCAATCTACCAGCTTTGGAAGAGTCAAGCTTTTTTTCCACAAGTTATTTCTCTAAATTAAACTCTTAGAATAATTCCCCTTCTTCCCTCGCATGCCGCTGTGTTCTGAATCAACATGTGGCATCCTCTCAAGATCTTGACTCTGTGCTATGAAACAGGCTGAGGTAATGAATCAATACCTACAGAGAGCATGAAGTACACTGTGCCACCTGGCTGTCTGGCATTTTTATATTCTCATCTGTGATGTGTTAAAACTACAGACCTTGTGGCTGAGCGACTGTAAAACTATCCTTTGGCACCTTGAGTAGTTTTTCTGGATGCTTTCCTTCGTGCTATATTTTTTTTCTTCCTCTAAATGCCAGCTCATAACAGTCACAGGATTAAACCAGCATTAGCGAATGTACTCCTTAACAATTAACATCTGCTATTTGTGCTCCCCACTCTGAGGAACAGGGACAGTCAGTAAAATAGATTGGAGACATTGCTAATTGCATTCATCTTTGTAAATAAATAAAATTCTATTGAATCTATACAAACCATTGTGTGTCTCTCTGCCAGTGTGTTACGTGTATGGGAGCTATAGCTGGTTAAATAGTACAAAAATTATTAGCAAATATTTATACTAATAAACATGGTGAATTGGCTCCGCTGCTATTCATGTAATCATATTATCATCAGTTTATTCATAAGTATTCTGACAGTTACCAGTATATTTGTGAAAATGTTTGTGAAACTCAAACTCAAAAGTTGCACAGATTTTAGCACCAATGCTTGTTTGTCTGAAAAATCTGTAAAGGGAAGTGTTCAGTGTTCACCATTCTCCTGTTTAAAAATGTATCGTCCATTCAGGGAACAGAAACAACAGTGTGACTTGTGACCAGTTATGCACAATGAATAACAAACGATAAGTAGTTAAATTGAACTGTTTGCAAAGATCCCTTAGGCTGACATTTTCTGTCACAAACTAATCACCAAATATGTTAAAAAAAAAAAAAAATTGCACAAATTCACACCGGCTGAGGAACTGCCTTCAGGTGCTTTTTTGCCCTGTTTTATCTGAACCTGTGCTGCTGTAGTTCATTTAGATGCTAAAGCATCCTGCTCACATAGACCCAAACTGACCTGCACTGTGCAAACCCAGTTTTAGGTTAACTAGAGATGTTTCAGAGTAGCAGCCGTGTTAGTCTGTATCCGCAAAAAGAACAGGAGTACTTGTGGCACCTTAGAGACTAACAAATGTATTAGAGCATAAATTTGTTAGTCTCTAAGGTGCCACAAGTACTCCTGTTCTGTTAACTAGAGAGCGGCCCAAACCGAAAGCCACTCAAGTCGGAGTTTAAATTCAGGGGTGATTCCTAGTCAATTAATTTCATGTGATTTCGGACAAATGTTTTAATCAGTTCTTTTTCTTCGTTTAGAGCAGGGAGGCCAACTTATCTGTTGCAAATAAATTATCAGAAGAATTTGGCCCTCTTTCTCTGGTTGTGAACTGGTATCAGTTGTCATAGTTCCACTGACTGCAATGGGAATATGATACTATTCACAGCTAAGGGTCTGCCCCATGGAGAATTCTGATGTTACACAATTTATAGGGTTGCCAGGCATCCGGTTTTCGACTGGAACACACGGTCGAAAAGGGACCTGGCAGCTCCGGTCAGCACAGCTGATTGGGCCACTAAAAGTTGGGTTAGCCGCAGCAGCCGGCCCCATGCAGCTCCCGGAAGTTGCCAGCATGTCCCTCTGGCTCTTAGGCGCAGGTGCGGCCAGGGGGGCTCCATGTGCTGCCCCTGCCCACAACACAGGTGCTGCCCCGAGCACCAGTTCCACAGCTCCCATTGGCCGGGAACTGTGGCCAATGGGAGCTGCGGGGCCAGTGCCTGCAGGTGGATGGGGACAGCGCGCAGAGCCCCTTGGTTTCCCCTGGGCATAGGAGCCAGAGGGACATGCTGGCTGATTCTGGGAGAAGCCTGAGGTAAGTGCTGCTGGGAGCCCGCATCCCCTCCTGTGCCCCAACCCCTTGCTCCAGTCCTGAGCCCTCTTCTGCACCCAAACTCCTTCCCAGAACCCGCACACACCCCGCACTCTGAATCCCTTGACCTCAGCGTGGAGCCCCCTCCTGCACCCCAAACCCTTCATTCCTGGCCCCACCCTAGAGCCCGCACTCCAAGCTGCAGCCCTCATCCCCTCCTGCACCCCAATCCCCCACCCCAGCCCTGAGCCTCCTCCCGGACCCTGCATCCCCTCCTGCACCAACCCCAGCCCCCTGCCTCAGCCTGGTGAAAATGAGCGAGCAAGGGTTGGGGAGAGTGAGCGAGGGTGGGGGCGGGGCCTCAGGGAAGGAGCAGGGCAGGGGTTGGGGCAAGGGTGTTCAGTTTTCTGCAATCAGAAAGTTGGCAACCCTACACAATTACTGCATTTGTGTCTGAACGAACACACACACTGCACAGCTTTCCTCTTTTGTGCTCCATAGTGTGATCTAAAACATACACTATGATCACAATTTTCTAAGAGGAGCCAGGAAGGGATATAGTTGTTGGCGTGATGAATGCTGGGACCTCTGAATTTGCCGTTCTATCTAAAGGCTTTGAAAGGTGGCTGTCCTCAGTGAGTCCACATCGTGCCCTGCTGTTCCCTCACTGCCCTCCTTTCACTGCATTCGTGGGGCCAGTTTTCCACTGCAATAATCAGCAGTTATGGCTCTTATCTTAAATAACACAAAAATAAGCCAAATGCACTCCCACTTCGGAGTGTGCAGACAGGCGATATTTTTGAATCCTGTTTGAATAATCACTGATGCTAAATATAGAAGCTAGTGGAGATGGTGAGGACGCTGCTATTTTCCCTGCTGGGGCTTGGGTCTTTCAGAGAGTGCTGTAGTCTCCTAACCCAAACCCAAACCATGGCAAATCGGAATGATTTCTCCACCATGGATTCTGCTGTTTGCTTTCTCTCTGCTTTGCTTCCCTGTTCCTCTTTGCCCTCATAAATACAATACTGGAGCTTATAACTGCAACATGGGAAGTGTCTGAATGGCTAGAAAATCCCTTCACAGCAGTGGAGATGTGATTATTTATTTTATTTTATTGGTTAGTGTGACTGGAATGCAAACTGGGCTTTAATGCCGAAGGGCTTTGCATTTTTAAAGTAATTCCTTATGACATGTGTCAGGCTCTGTTTTATTCAGGTGGGTGGGATGATATTAAACAATAAAGCAAGCTTGCATTTCTCTGTAACTGTATTTATATACACACGCACACGGGCACAGAGGTGCTTATTAGTAGAATGTCATAACCGCATGGCTATACCCAGTCTAAAGCATTTTGCAAATTCCAAGTGGGCATTAAGAGAGATCATCTTAAATCAACTGGATAACCTCACCCGCCTTCCTCCACTGCCTCTCTGTCTCCATCCTTTGTCCAAACAAAGAGGAGGCTGCAATTCGTGTTCCTTAAGTAATGCTCTTCGTAAAGCAATGTTTGAGTCCGAATTTCTCTCACCTAGAAAATCAATATTCTGTGGCCCGTCTAATTGCCTTGTTTCAGAGAAATGAGTCGTCATTGGGGGGCTGGGAAGAGACCAAGTGGAAAACCATTTCGAGACAGATAGAAGTAGCTGGCAAATGACTTTGGTCTCCTAAACATACCGAGGGCATTAATGTGTGAAATTCCAAGAACGACTTAAGGTGGCATTCTCTTCCAGGACACAGACAAGGTGTATGGGCACTTGACTGAGCAAATGGGAGCTGCCAGCATGACCAGCCCATGCCACTGGCTGAGCATCAAACCGCCATCCAGCTTGAAATATTAATAACATTGCATCTAAGGACAAAAAGCAGCTAGCAAAGCGATGCCATGTTCTGTAATTGACCCTTGCAAAGTGGCAAATCATTCTGAATCGTTTTAGTTGGCCTGACTGAGCACCTTACGGAGCTTAAAGGTGTTGTCTGTTCCTGCAGACCCTGGTGGTAGAAAGGGCCTTTTGTTTTTATGATGAGTGTTGGGTGCCTGCTGAAAGCAGCCAGATGGATGCTCCTCAGGTTATCTCTGAACAAGGCACGCTCTGAACAGTGGAGGGCAAGTTTCCCCGCACCAACCTGCCAGTGTGCTCCCACAACCTCTAGGGCTGAGAGGAGAGAGAGTTCACTCTCCGTGGACCAGTCAGTCTTTGGCCTTGCTGCTGAGACTATCCAGCAGGGGACCAGTTGGTGCCACAGATCACGGTGGGCTTGGGGCATCGTATGGACATCCATCTACTAAGAACAGGACTGAGATCCACCAATTAAATTCACACAGACTGCTGAACAGCTGTCAGATGTGACCCATCATTCTGTCGCTGTCAACCAGGGTCAGATGAGAATTGGTGACCTAGATCTTAAACACTCAGTGTCCCTTTAGCGATCCCCTGGAGCCATCCAGCCCCTGGGAAGGAAATTTTAATTGCCTGACTTTTCAAAAAGCATTAGTGATGTGCTTGGATTTGGACAGTAAAACACAGTACAGTTAGTGAAGTCTTTATCGTGACGAAGCTTATAGAAACTGTGTAGATAACTATCTGCTCTCCCATATCTAGCCAATAAATAATGTTTTCTAATAACAATTCCGGAAAGTATAGCCTCAAACACATCCTCTTAGCAGAAAAAGAGCTTCTTTAATTTTCTGAAGATTAAAATGCCAAATCAACTAATTACTTTTCTTTGAAAAGCTCCACCACATAAAACACATATTCTCTCAGTGAAGTAAATTGATTTATATTCAGTCATTAATTCTTTATAGCCCATAATTTGCAGAACAACAAAGCTTATTGGAAAATGAACACTCTTAAGGGAAGAGGCAGCTTTCTGAATAAGAAGGAAACATCTTGGCATAAAAAAGGAAATGTGGCATGCGCAGATCCTGCTGGCAGTGTGCAAAGGGAACCAGTTCTGCACCAAGGCTCTCACACAATGGAGCCAACAGAGGCAGCCACAAGAGGCATCGCACAAGCATCTTTAGCTGGCTGACACAACTATTGAGATCATTTGGTGCATATAGAAAGGCAAAGTACTTGTACTTAACGTAGGGGCTCAGGCACTACCGTAGTGAGAGCAGAGTAAGTGCTTAGGCAGTTAGACATTTTCATGTTGCATCTGTTACTATGGACTTTCCCTTTGGATTCTCTTTAGTGTCACTACAGTTCAGGTCGGTCTGTGTATCTAATTCAGGGGACATGATATGACTTTTTGGGAGACATTCCTAGCAGCTGAAGCACATTCGAAGTCTCTGAACCCATTTTTCTTTAGCATCATCAATAGAAAACATTTTTTAAAAAGGAGAATTGGAAATAACAAACAAAACAAAACAAAAAACTAGATTAGGCCTCGGTTGGTACCTGCATCATTGACTAGCCCTAGTGTTGTGATTTGAATTTCATGCCTTCAGCTATTTCAGCATAGTTATGAGATGACAGTGGAATTATCTGGTCAACAGCTAACAAAAACTGCCAGGTCTGTGGCTGGTGGCTAGAATGCTCTGAATGTGCCTTTAACAGACAAGGAGGATGTTTCTGAGACTGCGTGTTCAGTTTGAGGGTGGTTAGAGCATCCTCAACAGATCCCTGTCTGACTGGCTGGAGTTTATAAAAATGCCTGGTTTTGCAGCTAGAGTTCTGTGTGTGGAAATTCCATGTTTTCATATTTTTTGTGAACTCGATCTGGTCTGAAACGGCCTGATTTTTGCACGAGGGGACACATTGTTTTCACAGGAAGGAAAAAAAGAGCTTCAAGAAAGTCTTCCCTCTGAGCCAAATTTTGAATGTTGGGAGAATTGCTCCTCTAAAAATGTTTAAATATGCCTATACAACACACAGACTGAATGTGTAATAGTGGGAATATTAAACCATTCCAAGAAAAAAGATACAGGTTACATCTGAGTCAGAATCAACGTCTGTTGCTTGGCTCTGATATAAAGTGATTTGTTGCCATACAGGACCTTTGTCAAAGTTTCCATATATATTTTCCGTCCACGGGAGCCCACTCTTATTTTACAAGCAGTTATAAGGGACTTAAGTCCTCTCTCACTTGCCTGGTGTAAATCAGGAGTTATTCCCCATGAATCCAATGGTATGACATTGGTGTAACAGTAAGATCAAAATTTGGGCCAAAGCATTGAGCCACAGGTAGACAGTTGGTCCTGTGTGCTTTTGTAATGCCATCTCTACATTCATTGAAAAAGCTGGAGATCTGCGGATTGCTATATCGGATAGCGAGTTATATTGGGAATTTCTCTCTTCAGTAAATAAATCCTGAAATTAATCAACCTAAAATGTAAATCAATTAAAAATTAAAAACCCTACCTCCAGCAGAGCGTTTAGCTCAGAAAGGGAAAAGTACCAGGGTCTCCATGAAGTCCACTAGAGACTCTCCTATGGCAATTGATTTTCTTAGGACTTGCTGTTTGTTTGGTCCCAGGATATTTTACAACACATCAGTTACTTCTCATTTTTTAAAAAAAAAGACCATTCTCTTTTTTCTAAAATCCCAGATGCAGTGGATATCAGACTTTTATAATTGTTTTGTTAATGCAATAACAAAGTACACATCCTAAAGAAATAATAGGAATAGGCATATATAGAACATGTATGTAGTGTGTGTGTGTGTGTGTGTGTGTGTGTAACTGAATATATGAAAAGACAAAAATATAAACTTTGTATATATGTAATAAAAATGTTTTTATATATATATATATATATATATATATATAAAACCAAGAAGGAACCTGCACATTCCATGTATATTGCCACTACTCCTACTTTTCCTTCTTGTGTGACAGGTATGACTTGTGTGACTACCTGTGGGAGCCCATATTTCTCTCATGGATAATGTTTGTGGCAGCAGCAGCTCTCGTCTTGTTGGTGACCCTTGTAATAATCCTGATCTTTTGAGCTTGCCCTTCAGTTTGACACCAGGCTAGTGGAGTGTTTTTTGGGGGGGGAGGGATCTGGGCTGCTTTCTTTTCCAAGATGGGTTTCTTTTTAATTTATCTTTGCCGTTTTGTTCATACGTAAATAAGGTTCTTTGTCGTTCCACCATGAAATCTCTCTGCAGCTTCATTTGCTGGATCAAGGGGAATGGAGCAGGGAAAAGGGGGGAAAGAGACTTTCATGCCCCCTTGTCAATCCATGCATTGGCCTTTCAGCTGTCCAGCTGCCAGCACACTGCCCATCTGGATACAAATCCTGGTGAATAAGGAGTCAAATTCCCAGCCTATCCACTGTGCAAGGACTCTTCCCTTTTTACTTGGCAAGACTTATTTGTTGTTGTTTGAACTTGCAGCCTCTGAGCACTGATGAATCAATACCCCTGCAAGGTAGCATGTTCAGCAACTGTGCTGACATGCCATTTAGTTTTTGTTTTCCTTTTAAAAGAAATTCTCTCTCTTTAATGTCTGAAGGGTGCACACACTGTGCATGTGGCGTTTCATGGCAGGGATGGGATTTTGCTGAGTGCATTTAAAGGTACCGTGTGAAATCAGCCTGCATTTACCCTGCTCCCAATGGAGACTGCTTACACAGAGATGGCTCATTTAAAAAAAATCAATTTTTAATAATGCTGCTTTTAGTGGCCCTTCCACGTATCCCACAGTGTGTTTATTTTCCCTTCTCTGTGCTTGTGGGATAATTGAATATTATTGTTTTTAAATGGCTGGTTCTTCCCAGTCACTTGCAAATTCTCAAGAACATGCTTTTGCTTGGCTACTTGTGACAGCATTATCACTCCGCTCCTCTCCACTCGTAATATACACGTGAGAGTGTTTGTGTGGTGTTCATTCTAAAGGGAGTTATGACATGTATGCTGAGGCCAGGTCTACACTACAAACTGAAATAGGTGTAACTTTGTTGCTCAGGGGTGTGAAAAAGTCAGTGTTGAGTCTGGTTTTATAGATCATCTCCACTAATTCCCCTTAAGAGGCTATGATGAAGTCCATCAAATAAATGTGCTGATAATACTCAGCAGGAAGGTGTTACAACGGAGGGGAAATTTGCATGGACCTAGAGAAATTAAAAAGCAATGCAGTAATCAACGAAAAGAAATTCAGCCTGGGAATAATGCAGCTGAATACACTTAGGAGGGAAACAATCGAACAATGCTTAGAAATCAGTAAAGGCAAAAAAGACATACTTTTGGGAGTGGTTAATAGGCTATATAGGAGGCAGCAAAATAAATTATTTTGCATAGGGAGCAAATAAATAAGTCCGTGCTGTTTGAGTTTGTATCCGCAAAGGCTATATGCCCCCTTACACTGTGTGTGTGTGTGTGTGTGTGTGTGTGTGTGTGTGTGTGTGTGTGTGAGAGAGAGAGAGAGAGAGAGAGAGAGAGAGATCACACTTGGAATATTGGAAGCACCTCCATGTAAACCAGATTTTGACATCATAGAGGGCACATGGAAGACCGTACCAGAGATTATTAAGGTTTTGTTATCTATCTTGGCTGAAAGGAGAACGACTGGTGAATTTCATAATCATCTACAGTTAAGAGGTGTCAACATTGAGGAGGTGCAGGAAATTGTTTAGGATGGATTATGAGCAGATAAATAGGAGGCTAAGATGATAAGGTTGGGAAGGAAATATGTAAGCAGCTGGACATCAGGAAGATTTCCTAATGCTCTGATTTATTAGACTGTGAAACAGACTCCCAAAGGAAGTAGTGAAATCTCCATTGCTGCTGGAGCAGACAAAATCCCTGGGAATGTGCTGGAGAGGAGAATCTTGTGTTGGAGAGGGATATGGCCACCTCACAGGTCTTTTCTAGGTCTATTTTCTATTTTTCATTAGTTAGTTATATTGCCAGAGCACCTAGAATCAGGGTTTAGTTTCTTTTTTTATCATTGCACATTTCTTTGCATGTGTGTGGTGCTCACATTAGCTTGTTGCATTGTATTGTGTTAATTTTCTGGTGTTGACATTAGTTGCATTTATGGTTCTCTAATATAAGCAGGCCTCATACACATTCTTCGCCATAACAAGCCAGACAAAACTAGAGATGGGTCTAAGCCACAAAATTTGGATCCAGACCAAGACTTCAAACCTACTGCACTGCTTGAATCTGGGTGTTGGAACTCCTCTCTTATCAAGGTTGGGCCTCCTGAACTTTCAGTGTGGGAAGCATCTCGGGAGAAGGCTGAGCAGGGAGAAACCTGCCTGTGTGTCTTTCTAGGGTGGCATGTGAATTATTCCTCTGGATTTGATCCATGTAAAGTTTACAACCCTTGAACTTCTTTATGAGAGGTTTGTTTTTTGTTTTTTTAAATGCCAAAATCAAAAAGCCAAACTCATTCTGAACTTCAGAGTCTCACTTGGATGCCTGTCTAACCTCCCCAAATGGGTGACTGTCACAGGATTTGGGTGCAAAAGCATGTGGTGACCAAGGTTCCCTCAAAAAGTCCATGAGCCTGATCCTATGAGGCTGCTCTGAATTGCATGTTCGTAGCAAACTCAGGAGAAGTTCATGTTTTGGAGTGTTGCTGTGAGCATCCTGCACAGCTCTAGTATCTGGTCATTTCCCAGTCCTACAGGAACTTCCTACGCCTGGTTCAGCTCATCGTCTTGCTGTCTGCCCTGACTTTCCTTTCTTTGATTGTGTCTTGTGCAGCCTGGATGAACAGATGCACTTTCCCTGCTCATGGATATGGATAAATATTATTTTACCTAGAAAAAAATATTCTTCCATCTGATTGCAATGTGTGTGTGGTTTGACGTCTGGTCACATGTTAAATGCTTTATGCTTCATGTTGATCTCCTTTACTGTACTGGGATTGAGAGTGGATGGATGGACACTGGAGTTAGGCGACTAATTTTACTCTCCTTCAAAATACCCACAGAGGGGATTGAAGATCCTGGAAACCCTGTAAGGTTGATGTTGGAGGAGGTGTGTCTGTGGTAGGAAGGGGCAAAGGGGCATCTACGGGGAAAGGAACTCCAGCCTCACAGAAGGTCTTCCCTCATGCTGCTTCACTTACACCCTGGGAAAGGGCAGCTCCTGCAGCCCCTTATGCCTCAGCCCTAGAGCCAGATCAGTGAATTGCCTTGTTCTAGGCATTAGTAATGGACCTGAGATTTTGCACTACTGCCATAAGGGGGTTTCTGTTAACTTAGTACTTCAACACGTCAGACTGCTCTTAGCTGGAATTTATTTGCATGTAATAAAACGTATGAAAACTGAATTACAAAGAAAACTCCAATAGAAATCATCACATAAATATATAACATGACATTATAATATCTAATAACTTCAGTATCTTTTCAAGGAGACTTAAAATAATATATATTATGCTGTAAGAATGACCCAAAACTTAAATGTTTCATTGGAAACCTGCAGCCCTAACGCTGTACCACCTAAATTTATGACTAAGTCGTACAGTTTGTCTGCTTAAGGGCTTTATTATAGACTGTGCTCTTGCCTAACAACAGGGAGTTATTGATTTTAAGAAGCAAATGGTCAACTCTCTCCTGCTCCATTTGCTTGTAGGCTTGACAGCAACACAGGGTTAGGAAATGAATGCATGGCAAGGGCTGCCAGCTTCTAGTTTGGGGAGGAGCCACACGGTTATTTCTCTAGTACCACACTTTGTCACACCACCTAGTTGCTATTTTCAGAACCTTTTTGAGTCCTGGGCTCCCCATGACTCCCTCGGGGAATGTCAAAAGGTGATGGTGTTGAGTGGGCCACATTCTATATGGTGCAGCATTAGATCTGGGCTATAATATGGCTAGTGATCTGGAGGAGGGAGTGAACAGCACCTTCATTGAACATGCAGATGACTCTGAAGTGGGTGGTCCTGCAAAAGCCAGTGAAGACAGAGAAAAGATAGCAAGGGATGGGTGGGGATAGAAACATGGGGAAAGAAATAACATGAGATCAAGCTTGGAAAAATGCAGCTAATACTCCCCAGAGTACTCCAATGGGATGGGGAATCTTGACAGCCATAATAATATTTCTCATTTCTTCTCCTCCGCTCAGCAACCGCTCAGGATCAAAAGGCTACGGTAAGCCCAATAGCCCAAAACTGACGGAACTCAAATTTAATTTCCAAATGAATCCGAGCCCCGTGTTCTTCAAAATAAATAAAAAAATCTCATCTTCCGTCTATATTCACAGCACACCACAGCTCCCAACCTTCCCTTATAGAAATGGTTTCTGCTCTAGCCGGTGTTTCCTTTCCCCTGCTAATTCTATTCAGTTTCAAGTTGGTGTGCTAGATTAACAAGTCTATATATTGGGAAGTCAAAGTAATGAAGAAAAAATGATTTCATGTGACCCCTCGGTGGCCTTGGAATGTAGCAGATATTTTTCTTTAAAAATAAATTGTTTAACTTCTTCAAACAAGGACCTCTGGGGCCCTTCTGGAATAGAACCATCTCGATAATGCAGTCATTAGAGATACTGTGGCGCCTTTTAAGTCCATGTTAGAAAATTCAAATTTTTCAATTTAGTGAAGTTGTCTCTCTCTTTAAAGTGCTGTAAAACTTTGAAGGTTTTGCAGGATTTCCAATGGCTTCTCACAGAAAAAGATATTGGTTGTGTTTTTGTTCTACAATCTCATTGAGTCCATACTGCACATGCTCCATGAACCAGACTTGTTGCTAAGGTGAAAAATGTCATGCTGGTTAAAAGGACTCTTCCAAGACTGGGGAGCATGCAGGGTAACTGACCTTTCTTCTGGCAAAGTCCCGGTTGTGTGCAGGGGGGTTGTGGCTTTGTTTATTTTATATTTAGAGATGGGACCATAACCACCCCCAGATCCAAACCCTCATACTGTGGGGAAGTTCGGGGTGAACTTTGCAGTTATAACCGGCTGAACCAAAACTGTGCTGTTTGAAATCTGGGTCAAGATCTGAACTTTCGGATTTAGCCCTGCTTCTGTTTGAAGTTTGAAAAGACAAAAGCCTTGCACCCTTGGTGCATTCATAGTTGTGTTCTAATGAATTGTATTTTTAACAGTACACTCCCAATAACTCTTTGGAAAAAAGCGATGCTCCTCCCCTGAAATTTGCAGCTGCCACAACAGAAGAAGAATAAATTCCTAGGGAACATCCCCAGCCAATAAACAGACCCATCCGTAATGTCATAACACCCCTCCCTGGAAACCTGGCTCAATTAAACTGATGAAAAACAGATTTCTTCCCCCCCCCCCCCCACTCTCTCCCAAACAAATACATTTCACTTCCTTAACAGAACTGAATGCCAGCAGCAGCATACTGTAGAACCCCCCCCTACATTCGCAAACCAGTGTGTGCAGGTGATGGAAAGGAGAGCGGTTTGGCAAGAAAACTGATTTTCAGTTTTGAGCTTCCCAAAGGTTTATTCCAAACAACGAGGAATGAGGTCAGGATTCTGAGCAGTCTTGGAAATGTCTGTCACATTTTGGAATCCATTTTAGGCTGCTCCAGGCTAAGAAAAGTAGTGGTGGCTTTAAGCATGGGGGTGAAAATACTTTTTTTTCTTTTTTTTGCAGAAGTTGGACTATGCATTTTAAAGTGTACTACTTTTTTACAATAATGGGTGTAATCAAGCTCAAAAAGGTTGGAATTTCCAGAGGGACGGAGAGGGGAGAAATGCTAAAATCCACATTCTAGCTGATGAAACCTGAATCCTGCTCAATTTAATGAGTGATCAGGAAACAAAAATCACCCCACTTTCTTCCAAGGTGCTGTACCTGGATTGGCACTTGGGAAAGAAACATTAACTTGGTAAATTAGCGATCCAGTTTTCTCCAGTTGGTGGGGAGTGTTTGTCTTGCTTATATTTTTGTTTTGCTTTTGCAGTTAAATCTCAGGCTGGTGTTTTGATAACAGCTTATTGCTGTTTGTTTTTCTCTTAGCTGCTTGTTTTCTTTGATAATTCAGCCTCTCACTTATTTTCCTTTGGAAATCCTGGACTCAATCCTGCAAGCTGTGGAGCACACCCTACAGGCGCTGCGCGTCCTTCGCTCCCAACAGGCCCCAGGCGAGGCTAGGAAACCCAAGCTCAAGAGTGAGCATTTAGCTTTCAAAATCACTCCCCTCCCTTTGTGCAGGGGCTGGGTTTGTTCCTGGGGACCTTTGTGTGTGCTCTCGCTGGAGTCTCCTCCCCTTTGGTCCAAGGCAGCTGTGGGCTTTGTGTTTACGGCAGTGTCTGATGTACCTTTGCCCTTTTCCATCCTAACTGCAGCTTTTGCGCCTTCCCTCTGTTCTGTGCTCTGTGTAACATCTGCTGATGGAGCCAGCGAAAGGCTTTGCAGTGCATCTGGATCCCGGATCATTAGGAAGCTGCAGCGTAGCTTTGGACACTCTTTCAAGTCTTTGGCTCTCCCTAGCCACCAACCGGGCCCAAGTGACCCTCCCGCCCCCCTTGGCCAATGGAGGCCTAGCATCTGCCATGGCTACCGATCCCAATCAGGGCGGGGGGGCGGGGTTGGAAACAAAACCTCAGGCCTTTGGTGGTTCCCTGTCAGCTGGAGGAACCCAGTGCTTCTGAATGCTCATTTGGCTCCTGTCTGGAACAGCAACAGCCCAGGGCCCAGGACTGTGAGTCCGTGGAGGACAGCTAGTCTGCGCAAGGCCAGCATGAGCCTGAACCATGGCTCGGTCCTGACGCCAGCGTGGCAAGGGCTGGGTAAGCGGAGCCACATGGGGCTTCCTGGCCTGAGTGTGGGGTAGGGTGGGCATAAAACAGAGCCCAAGATAGCGGGGGAGGGGAGATGAGGGGACGAGGGATTGTGGAATAAAGAAAGACCCAGGTGGCCAGTGTTACTGAGGTTTCAGTCTGAAAGAGCTGCACTCCAGAGGGGGCTCTGGGTGCCCTTGAAACATACCCACAGGAACGTAGCAGTCGCAAAACCTCCACAGCCCAAAGCTGCAGCACTTCTCCTTCCTCCCACCCTACCGCACGGCTCGTCCTCCTCAGGCAGGTGACCGCTGCAGCTCCACCCCCACCATGCTTCTCCCCCCCCTCCCCTGTCCCACCCTCGACTGCCTCAAAGAGATGGGCCTTGCCCTGTGCCAAGGTGGGCAGCAAGTCTGGATTCCCTGGGGGCTCGGGGCACAGAACGTTCCAAAGGGAAGGGCCCTCTAATGAAGGGGAGCTGTGCTGTTCGCAGTCAGGCATATCTTGCCTTTGGCGCTTGGCACAAACTAGCAATATTAGAGTGCTAAGAATTTGCCCTTTGCTGGCACCTTTCACCCCGGGCCTCTGTGCGCCTCAAACATTGCTTAAGGCTCAGCTGATGCCTCGGAGAGCTGGGTGAATAGTGATCTCCTCCTTTCACAGTGGGAAGCCGATGTTACGTGCTGAGCCAGTGAGAGCTGAAAACAGGGCCCAGCCCTCCTGTGCTCTAACCACTGGGCCCTGCTTTCCCCTTCTTTCCATGTATTTAGAGCATTTTGCCTCAAAGAGCTTCACAAAGCCGCTACGAACAGTATCACAGAAATGCAGCTGCCTCTGGGGTGTGGAGAGGGTAGCAACCAACCAGAACAGTACCCTGGGAAGGGGGAAATTTTGGCCTCAGAATTCAGAGGAGAGACACACCCATTACCAAAAGCACCAAGGGATCTTTAGTGGCCAGGCCAAGCAGATAAAAACCTTATGAGGCCATGTGGTCACTTGTTGAAATAAGTCCTCAGTCCCTCTCTAATACTGTAAAACTTCCATCGGCTCTGTGCCCTGCTCCTATGGAGGGTCCCACTGGGAGTTAAGTTTCTTGTCCGAGAGCTCTGCGGAGGCCCAGGATTGTCCTCAGACTGGGCGTTGGATTTTAAGGTCTGCTCTGAAAAGCTCCCACACAGAAAACTGCAGGATACTCCGATTATCTGCCTCAGAAGGATGAAGGGCTGAGCTGCCCCTGCTGGGATTCAAACCTGTGTATCCAAGGAGCAGAAGACCCTAACCCCGGTCTGTACACCACTGCCCTCCGTCTATAATGGTAACACTGAGTGTGTTGGGGGAGCTGACTCTCACAGGTGGAACAGACGGCACTGGGGGTCAAAAGCAGGCGGGGCTGTCTGTCTGAGCTGGGATAGCTTGTGATGCAGGGATTTCCCCAAGTGCTGATGGCAAGGTGTCAGTGTCTCGAGAGCAGTGCACTGTGGGTACCTGGCAGTAGGTGGAGTTGGAAAACGTGTTCCTCAAGTATGCTGATACTGAAGGACGGCTGGCATTGCTATGGGCGAAGAAGGCTGTTGGATCTGCTGTGGCTTCCAGAGAGGCAGCTGGGATATAACGAATGGGGTAAGCCAGCTTTGGGACTAGGGGCAGGGTAAGAAGGCAACCGAGCCGAGAGAGACTGGGCTGGAGTTGAACTGAGCACAGTGCTTTGCAAGGCCCCTGAAGGCCGGCAGCCTAGGGACAGGTTCCCAAGCAACCTGATTAGGCCTTGCAGCTGATCCCCCGTCACGACGATCCTTCAGTTGCCAACCAAGCGGTTCTGTGCAACCCAGGGAAGGGCATCTTTCTTCCCTGCTCTTGGCTGCCTTTGATTTCTGCTGTCGGATATGCACCTGCCTAGCCTGTATCCCCACAGCTTGTTACACAGCTGCACAGAATTGCCCTTCTCCCGCAGGCCCCGGGTGAAAGCGCCCCAGCAAAATCTCGCACTGCTCCACCAGGGTTTCTTTTCATTTCGTTTTCTTTCCTCCTTAATGAATCAGACCATAAATCCGAGGGCAGGTTGCCAAGTATGACAAATAATGGAGACGGGAGGGTGCGTTTAGGGCAGGGTGATCATATATCATAAGATCTGAAATGCTTTCAAGGGCAGGAGGGCGACGGGCAACTGTAGACCAGTGGAGCTGTAATCGAGACAGGAAAAATACCTTCTTTATATGAAAGGGACAAGGTGCCTCTGGCAGGAGTGTATTATGGGGTGCCAGGGAATACTTATTTCCTCGCTTGCATCCAGGGAAAGAAACAGAACAAAAGCAGAAGGCCAGCCTGCTTCAGACGAAAGCACGACCGGCACAGAGAGGGAGTGAGGCATGGTCATACCAAACCCTTCCTGTGCTCCAGCCACTGCTGTTCAGCTCCCATCAACGCCACTCTGGCCCACGCTGCCGTCACACTAATTGACAGTGAGCTGCCTGGCTTAAAAGCACTAGCAAGAGGTGTCAGTGCTTCCAGGAGTTGCCACGGGTGTGAAAAGCCAGGGGAAGGAGGGAGGCTAAATCAGGATCAAGCGGCACCATTAGCAGAGCTGTGTGCTGCTGGATGGGTTTGGGGACTGTCTGGCCTGAACTCTGGCAGTGTTCATTAGTACAATTAGTGTCACAGGGACAGATGGAAATGGTTTGTCTTGTGTTTTTTTTTTTTTTAAACTTCGCCCTCATCCTGTGTGGCCTTGGAGCTGGGAGGACAAACTGGGAGGAAACTTCCTTGTCAACTATAAACCAAAGCCCCACCTTTAACTGCACACCTCTCTCCCCTCCCTTTCCTGAATTCTTTCTTGAGACATTAGTGACAGGAATGTGAGCAGATCTGGACAGTTTCTGTGGGGCTGGCAGCTCGGTCCATGTCTCCTGTTCTGAGGATCCCTTCCATGGACTCCGCAGATTGGTGGTAAGGGGCGAAGGGGGCCTGCTGGGGGCAGAAAATACCTGGGATCGAATAAGGAAGGAATAAGGGACTGGAGACTAGGAGCCATCCAGGCCAGGTTACGTGGAGGAATCAGCCAGCGCACTGATTGTAATGAGAGAGGCATTGCCATTGTCAGGGCTGTCCTGTGGCTAGGCACAGGACTGACCTCTCCAGAACTTTCACTGGTGCTCAGACCTCCTTAAGGCAGAGTTAAGAGACATCCCCATCCCTGTGAAAACACCCCGACCTGAGTGCTGGGACAGTCATTGTCATGCATCGCTCAGCTCCCTGCTTGGATGGGGTGCCTGGGAAATGACTCCCTCGCTCTTTCAGCGTGAGACGACATGTCCTTTTCACTGGCCATGCCGTAGGTGTTGGGGTTTGTGGCTTGTTTTACACACCTGATGGGAGCCCAAGAACGCTGCCTTTGCTCACAGGTTTATCGGTTCTTTCTACCTGTCCCTGTGACATTGAAAAGGTCCCCAGGGCTTGACCTGTCAGACTTTTCCTTTTGTGCTTGTTACGGCCACTTGCCTCTCAACCTGCTCCCAAATACCTGGTGTATATATTTTCCCTTCCCTCTTTCTGGCTGGCTTCATTTATTATTTACTGATGACATCCAGAGGACACACTAGCGATGGGTTCGGTTATGATGACTGCAGTAAAATCACTTGCTTACACTAAATTACTGGGAAGATAATACATTCATTAGACTGGCTGTGGGAATAATCCTTCGGAGCTGCCGGTCTCGTGTTACAGGGTTACAGCTACATGAGTGTTTAAAAAATATCATTGAATAATATTTAGGTTGGGAGACCCAAGGACAAAGGCTGGGATCTTCTAAGCACAAGGTGTCTTCATTCAGCTCAAGAGGGACCAGGGCAGAGCTTGGTCTCTCTGGCTCACACACTCCTTGGCCTCTCTTCTAAAGCTGCCATGGCAGACAATTAGTGCTGATGGTGTTGATGAAATGGCTCCCTACCCCCAGGGCTGTGGGACCTCCCTCTTACTGCAGACAGGCCACTAATGACAGCTTTCAGTTGCTAACATCTGGGATTGAATTTCAACCCACTGCCTAACATTGCAAGGCGCCCTCATCCCATCCCCACTCCCTATGGCCCCAGTGGTGCCTGCAGCCTGTAAGTGAGCTTCGCTCTGGGGAAGGATACTGGGCTGAGAGGAAAGCAAAAGCCGCCTTCTCTTCTGATCAGGTCCCGTCACGGGCAGCGGTAGCGAAAGCTTCCTCTTTGCACCCACTCTCAGACCTTCTATTACAGCTTCTAGTAGCTACACGCAGCAGTGTGGAGTCGCGAATGCCCCTGGGCCACACTGGCTACCTGAACTCCCTGCCAGTAAGGCATCTCTGGCGTACGAGGGGTGATGGACCTTAATGAGCGCTCACAGAGCAGCCAGTCTAACTGGGGCCTGGGCCGGTACCATGGAGGTCAATGGGATCTTTGCCATTGACTTACATGGAAACAGGATTGAACCACTGATTTCCCAGTGACCTAAGAGTTCTCCCTCTGTTGTTGGGATGCTGTTAAGGGGCCTTTGAGCCTTGGTTTGGGAATATAGCGGAGAGATTATTCGTCCTCACAATGGGCACAGATGTCTCTCTGGGGTGCCTCAGGCTCCAATTTGCCAAACAGAGTATCCAGCTTGTTTCCCTTTGTCCTGGAAAGTTGTTCTCCTGCAGCATTAGCCTCATTCCCAGTGGCATTGGAGTGTCACGTGTGGGATCATGTAAGGGCTAGTTTTCCAAACTGGCTATGTGACTTGTACCAGCTGTATTTGCAGGGAGTGGTGCATATAAAGCCAACGTTTGTTAATGTAAACATGGATTTGACTTAGGTGACAATGTGCCTTATATATGTTCTAGTCATGATTACCATAACACCTTTCCATCCATGCGTCTCCAAGGGGGATAACAAGAACTGGGTGAAAGTTTTGTTTAAAAGTTTTTTTTATGAAAAAGTGGCCCTTATTCCTCTTCCCACCTAATGAAAAAAATAGTTAATTTTGAAATTTTCAGGGGTTATTTTCAATGAAAAACTAAAGTCTTTGGGTTGTGTTTTTTTGTTTGTTTGTTTTTTTTTGGTTTTTTTTTTTTACTTTATATTCTCCCCTCCCTTTCTCTATTTTCCTATCTTTCCCTTTTTTCTCTGTGGCAAAATGGGAAAAGGCTTTAAAAAAAAAAGTGGGGTGAGAAGGGAGTGGAGGAAATTTTTTTGAAAAACCCTGAATTTCATGGAAATTCAAACACCAAAACCCTTCCTATTTTTCAAACTGCTCTATGGATAAGCATCAGTATCCTCCATTTTACAGATGAAGAAACATTCACAGAGGGGTTCAGTTACTTTCCCATCACAGCCAGTCAGTGGTAGCTGGGATTAGAACTCCGGTCTCTTGATTCCCAGTAGGAGGTATTCCTGACCTCCAGTCCAGAGTGGTGTCCATTGGGACAGGCTGCCCATTTTTTGCTCAATATTTTGATTTTAAATGTCATTTTGAGGAAAGCCTCCAGGTCTGAATATTCTGACTGTAGAGTGATGTTTCTAGCTTGTAATTATTGTTTCTTTTAATTCTCTGATCTTTATGATGCAGTAATAATAGTGTCAAACAAAAAGGTGTGCTGTGCTATGCTTTTGCTTACACAAAAAAAATCCATCTTCTTTGAGTGGTAATCACTTTTATTTTACGCTGTAAGAGTAACAAACGAAGGTCTTGCTGGCTGCTGTGTGTAGGGTATAGGCACTACACATGTAGCTACTACAATGGAATGCTAAACTGCATTATACTGTTCATTCATTAGTTGGCACCATGTATAAAATACCTTATTTAAAGAAACCTCAGCCATACCTAGAAAAGCATGGTGTGTGTAAGCAAGCTCTGCAAGCAGTCAATATCTGGTACAGGAACATGATCTAGTGTCAGAAGCAAACTAAGAACAGAAAGGGAAGAAAAATAGTAACAAAGGTTACAAACCAAAGGAACAAAGCAACAAAAGTTGCAAGATCTCATCAACTTGCCACTTTTCAATGCCCCACGGAATTTCAGCTTTGACAAACCTGGACAGACTGGAAACAATATTTTGCAAGATTTTGCATTGCTACCAAGCTCCACAAAGAAACTGGAGATACACAGGTATCGTCTTTAATTTATGCTATGGGGAAGCAGGAAGAGCATATTTTAAAATCCTTTGACTTTACTGAAGACAGTCACATAGATGGCTATGAAAGTGTTCTGGCTATGTTTGATGCATACTTTATACCTCAGAGAAATGTGGCTTATGAAAGAGCATGTTTCCACCAGAGATTTCAAGAGCGAGGGGCAAATGTTGAATGTTTTATAAGAACTCTGCATACATTGGCTGAAAACTGATTTGGGGGAATATAAAACATGAAAATAGCAGAGATAGGGTGATTATTGGGTTAAGAGAGAACTTTTCACAGCGGCTACAACTAAAGAGAGATTTAACCCTAGTCACGGCTATGCAGAAAGCAAAGGAATCTGAGCTGGTGAGACTTGAAAAACAAGAGGCTATCTTAGAAGTTGTGAACAGATGCAGTGTGAGTGCTAAAAGTCACTACCGTAAGAGTCCTGAGGCAAGGAGAGAGAACTCCCAGGCTAAGAGGGACAAATTCCAGCCTATGTGGAATCAAGATGCGGAAAAAGTTATATCCCAAGAGATGATGCATGTCCGTCCAGAAGCACACCGTGCAATAAATGCATGAAATATGGAAGTTTTGCAGCTGTTTGCTGCACCAAAGCAGTCAGGGAGTTGATTCATATTACAGACAAATCAAGAGTCATTGTTGCTGGGATCTATCACTTGTGATGACATGGAGCCTGCTGCAGAGTGAAACTGAATGTTCATGACGCAACGATTGATTCTAAAATTGACTCGGGAACTGATGTCACCATCATCTCAGAAGGGACTTACAATCACCTTTAACCCCTCTCAAAGCAAAAGTTACCTGACGTGGCTCTGACTAGCCCTGGAGGTATTCTGAACTGCATGGGCCAGTTCGCCACAGAAACAACTTACACTCTGAATGCATAGCTTTTGTCTTGGTATGTGATCAAAGGACCACAGACCAAGAGCCTTCTCAGCTGCAGCTTGGCAGCTATGGTAGGCCTAGTGAGAAAGGTGGAAGAAATCAATAGAATATTTGGTGATATTGGACTTTTGAAAGGACATCCAGTACAAATAACCTTAAGAGATAATGCTGAACCATATAATGTACATGCATCTCACAGGATTTCAATCTCATTACTTCATGAAGTGGAAAATGAATTAGAGAATGGAGCGGATTGGCAAACTGAGAAGATTTCTGAGCCAACAGCACGGTGTGCCCCAATGGTACCAGTCATAAAGAAAAATGGAAAAATACGAATCTGTGTGGCTCTTAAGAGTTAATGAAGCAGTTGTGAAAGAAAAATATATCTTCCCAACACTGGGTGATTTCCTTCTCAAAGTGAAATGTACTACAGTATTCTCCAAGCTGGATGCATTGAGCGGATTCTGGCAAATTCCTTTAGCCAAAAAAAAGTGCTAAACTGACTACATTTATCACAACCTTTTGGGAGATTTTGCTTTTGAAGATTACCTTTTGGTAACCAGTGCACCTGAAATTTTCCAAAGAAAAATGATAGAACTGTTAACAAACACAAATGGAGCTGTAGTTTTCATGGACAATATTCTGATATATGCATCTTCGATGGAAGAACATAGCAAAATCCTCAACAAAGACTTAAGCCTAATCAGTCATTCTGGACTGAAGCTAAACAAGGGAAAACTGTGTTTTCCACCTACCACAGATCGAGTTTTTGGGACAGACAATAAACAAAGATGGAATCAATTCTAGCCCTGAGAAAGTAAAAGCAATTCAACAATTGAATGCACCAACTAGTGTACCAGAACTGAGATGTATACTGGGGATGGTAAATTACCTTGGTTGGTACTTACAGTATTTTCCTACAGTGACAAAACCATCAAATGAACTGTTAAAGTCCAACACAACTTGGCTGTGGGGGCCATATTAAGAAATTGTCTTCAAAGGGTAAAGGAAATTATCTCAACAGCTCAAATTCCTCAATGTGAACAAATCCAGAATGGTCAGTGTGGATGCAAGACTAAACCTCATCCATGAAGGATATCAAGCATTGACTAAATGCCATGAACGGGCCAATGGTGGCTTGGCAGCAGCAAGGACACAAAGAATAATGTATCTGCATGTGAACGTTGCAGAACTAACAAACCAACACAACACACAGAACCGTTAGTAACAATACCTCTACAAGAAAGATCATAGAAGAGATTAACTGCGGGTTTATGCGAATTCAGAGGACATCATTACCTGGTTATTGTGGACTTTTTCCCTGATATATAGAAATAATGTACTTGAAAGACATAATCTAGTGATGGACAACAGGCCACAATTCACTACAACAGAATTTGTCAATCTGAACAAAATATTATTTTGATCACATTACTGACCGCCCCCGTGACTCACAAGCAAATGGAGAGGCTGAGAGCTGTACAGAAAATCAAGGAAATCCTACAGCAGGAAGATCATTCCTCTGTCTCTGAGTTACAGATCAACACCTATAGCAGCTACTGGATATAATCCAGCACAACTCCTGATGGAAAGACAACTCATAGGTTCTTTTCCAAAGTTCGAACAGTAGTTATCTCCAAAGTGGCCAGACGCAAAGAGAGTAGCCCAATCAGGTGGTAAGCCTTAAAAGAGTTTATAAACACTTTTACAACAGACATCACTCAGAAAACTGCTGGCTCTAGAAGCTGGTGACTATGCTTGTGTCAAATTTTGATGGAGAAAAGGGATGGACTACTCCAGCCAGGGCCGGCTCTAGGCACCAGCAAAACAAGCCAGAATGCCGCCCCTAAAAATGTGCCCCGTCCGCCCTAGCTCACCTCCGCTGCTGCAGCTTGCGCGCCATGGCACGCGAAACAGCTGATTCGCGCGCCGCTGCTCGCCCTCCCTCCCAGGCTCTCAAACCTGGGAGGGAGGGGGAGATCCCGAGCGGCCGCGGCGTGCGAAACAGCTGATTCGCGCGCTGCTTCTCCCCCTCCCTCCTAGGCTTGAGAGCCTGGGGGGAGGAGGCAGGGCTGGGGATTTGGGGAAGGGGCGGAGCTGAGGTGGGGCCAGGGGTGGGGTAAGAAAAAAAACGGGGGGGCGGCCAAAATTGTTTCTGCTTGGGGCTGCAAAAATCCTAGAGCCGGCCCTGACTCCAGCTGTCGTCAAGAAAAGGAATTCAGTACCAAGATCATATGTGATCAAGACTGTCAAAGGATAATTCAGCAGAAACAGTCAGTGTCTACAGTTTGTTCCTCAAAGAGTAAACAGAGCAAACTCTAGGGATGGTGGATGTGGAAGAAGACGACTCAAGGATTCTGGCCCAACTACAGCCAGTTGTTGCAACTAATGGACAACCAGATGACCAAGTTGTTATGCTTTCAGATTGTGTAATTGGGAAACCAGTATAATTCAGAGACACTTACCAGACTGATATGTATTGAACTTCAAAGACACCGTGGTACATTAAACATTGTAAATGGTAGGAATGAAGAACTTAAAGGGGGAAATGTAATGGAATGCTAAGATGTATTATACTGTTCAGCCTCTATGGGCGCTGTGTTAAAATACCTTAAAGCATTAAAGGGGTAGCTGTGTTAGTCTATATCCACAAAAACGAGGAGTCCGGTGGCACCTTAAAGACTAACAGATTTATTTGGGCATAAACTTTCATGGGTAAGCTTTCGTGGGTAAAAAAACTTCTTCAGATCTGAAGTGGGTTTTTTACCCACAAAAGCTTATGCCCAAATAAATCTGTTAGTCAAGGTGCCACCAGACTCCTCGTTGTTTTTGTGGATACAGACTGAAGGATCTTGTGATGAACATAGCTGGTGTGTATAAGCAAGTTCTGCCACTAGTCCATACATGACATGACAGCTGCATGTGGCACTGACAGGCAGGCTGCGTCCACACCCAGATGCATAGCTACATGTGTCAGTGAAATGCTCTGTAGGGGGGAGGCAGCTGGACATGATGCTGCTAAAAATAGCCATGTGGATGGAGGAGGCACTGCTTAGGTATGTAGAGAGCCGTGTAGGGTGTACATAACCTAAAGTTCTGGCATGTCTATACTTTGCTCACCTAAGGAGTGCCTCACTGTCTACACTGGTATTTATACCCATAATAGGGAAGTGTGCAGTGCATGTACTCTACACACTGCTGTAAGATTTGTTCAGTGTAGATGTACCCCAAGAGACAATGATAGCAAAGTCTCCTTGTGTGAAGATGGGTGACATCCTGGGGGGGAGGTTATTATTAGCTTCAGTGGGCCAGAATTTCGCCTGTTGCGTATGTCTCCTTGAGCAGTCTGCATCAGAACACAAAATGGCAGATCTCTCTGCAGTGCAAAGGAGGGACCTTTCTCAATGTAGAAGTGCATTATGCAGAAGGCAAGTCATAGTGGATATAAACAAAGGCCGTGCACGTTGGGGAGTGAAGGGAGTTGGGATAAAAGCGTCATCTGTGGTGAGGGAGGGATTCCCGTTATCTTACATGCTACCAGCAAAGCCCTTGGGCTATTACCATCCTATATATGCTACTACTTGTTTTCTCCCATGAAATGCTGGTCTCCTGCATCTAACTTCTCATGCACTTAGAAACATCTGCAGACTTTTAATATTTCAAATGGAGTGTAAAACCTTGGATTCCTGTGTGTGTGTGTGTGTGTGTGTGTGTGTGTGTGTGTGTGTGTAATATATAAAAAACCATGTGACTTTCAGAAACTTGCTTTGTTTCTTTTAATTAATTCTGACTCGTTTAAAAGTAGGAGGCTTTTTTGTTCTATTTTTGGGATGAAGTCTTTTTTTTGCTTTTTTGCGGGAGGAGGGGGTTGTTTTGTTTTTGTTTTTTTACTTTTAAACTGTTTACCGGTGTCAGTTGCTTTTTTTTAAATTAATCTCCTTGTTGGATGAGATTTTCCCCTCTGAGTTTCAGCGCTGGCAGTGTCAGCTCCCATTAGAAATATAAAGTCTGGCAAGCAGCATGTTCTCTCAAATGGCTTTACATTCAGAGGCATTGCTGTGAGCAGGTATACCTGCCTTGTTATATGTTCTGCACGTGGGTTTGTTCAGAGGAAGTGAAATTCACCCTGTGCGGAGGGCCAGAACAAGGCTATGCATTCGGGAAGTCCTGCTTAAGCCCAGTGGGGAGAGAGGATGGGATAAAGGGGTCAGTTGTGGTTTTAAGTGGGGTTTAAGTAGTGCATGGGGCTTGTGTAGGCCCTCTGCACAGGTGTGAATTTCACCCTGGTGTCTTTCTAGGGATTTGCTTGTTTGTTTCCTGCTGTAGCTGTTAAAGCATTTCCTAGCCTTTGGCCCAGGTGTCCCTACAGAGTTGTATGAAAAAGCTGGTAAAATCACTGGCCAGTATACTTCGTTTTTACTCCATCTTTACCCAAGCAAAACTCCCACATCTCTACTGCTTTTTTGCATTACATTTTTTCAGTGTTCTACCAAAACCGTTCTCCCTCCACTCCCACCTGATAAACTGTTTCCACAAATGGTGTAATTTCTCCTACGATGTCACCTGGGCCCACTGTATGAGAATTTCCCATTCCCAAGTTGGATGAAACTTTGCCATCTTTCAGCATAAAAGTCAGACTTTACTGATGAAGTGGTTAAAATTCTGGGCCTTTCCTCGATGTCATGAAGTTCTGCCTTTACGGAATGAGTCTTAACATGTGGGACAGTTGTACCTTCCAACACCCGCCCCACCCAATGTAAGAGCAAGGGACTGCATGGAAAGCAATC
This sequence comes from Terrapene triunguis, assembly GCF_002925995.2. Classification (NCBI taxonomy): domain Eukaryota; kingdom Metazoa; phylum Chordata; order Testudines; family Emydidae; genus Terrapene; species Terrapene triunguis. The sequence goes on from NW_020664589.1 coordinate 14,622,886, forward strand.
TTGCTGTGCTTCAGGGACTGCCCAGGAACACAGCCTAGTAAGTGCTATATAGGATCAGGCTATTGAGCCTCTGTGAGTAAAACCTCCCCACAATGACCTCATCAATTATGTTGCACCTACAGTCTGACCTACAACAGGTAAATCCTTCTCAATAATGTGTCTGATCATTGGTTTCCGTCAGGCCCCAATTGCCATTGAATCCAAGCCACTGGGCAAGACCACCAGAGAAACAACCCAATCAATCTTGTAAATGGTGTTCTCTTCCACAAGGGGTGAGCTGCTTCCTGTCTACCAGACCCTCCTTTCTAAAGGGATAGAGATGACAGGGAGCTTGTCTGAAAGCATTTTATTTAACAGGGCGTATTGTAGCTCCGCGGCAGTGCTTTCTGGGTTCATAAGGATTGACTATATAATTATCTACTTGATGCATTTAGTAAGCAGAATATACTGTGCACAGTGGAAAACTACAGCCATTGCCTCTGCATGCGAGTGCTCTGCTGCTTCAGTCATGCTGTCAGTAGGGTATGTTTTGAATAATTCAGGCTCTGAGCTACAACCAGTAAGTAAAGGAATATTTTAAAAAGTGCCTGCAGCGATCTACAGTGGCAGGAACTGTTTCTACCAAACTTCAATAGCCAGCTACTACCCAGATGCCCCTTTCTAAATCCATGTTGGTTGTGCTGCCAATTCCTGTTCTCAATCTCTCTCTCTAGATATCTATATACACACACTAAAACCTCTGCTGTCCTCATTCATCAGTTCTGTAATTCTTTTCCCCCATCACTTCTCTTCAAGAGCTTGTTTACTGGCATTGTTATATTCCTTTTAGAGCCCGCTAATATTAAAACCACATAAGTGCGAGGGGTGAATGAATATGAACGGAACTCTTCCGTATCTGCTGTTACTCTCCACCAGGGATTTTGTAAAATAATGTAAACTCTGAGATACCCTGGTGATGCGTGGTATAAAGATCTAGCTAGATGAATGGACAAACAGGTGGACAGACAAATGGATGACTGGTCTTAAAAATAAAGGTTGATGATTAGAGGGAGGCAGGTAGACCATCACTTGTTATATAGCAGTTGAATCTATGAGCACCCATCACAATATTTCACTGAGTGGTGTTTTTTATTAAATTATTTTATGTTGTCGAGTTAGCTGCAGAAAGTCCTCTCCATTTATAGCTATTATTCCCTCTCACATTCTTCAAGCAATCTGAGCTAAATTATATACATTTTCCTTAAATGTCCAGGTGCCAATCCATAAACTGTGATGGCCATTGAGTTGCATGAAGTGAAACAAGGTAAGTTATAGGGTAAAATAACTGATTAATGGTCTCTTAAATTTTTCTGCTTGTTGCTTAAGCCCAGAAGGGAAAGTGTTGTCTAATCTTAGTGCAAGGGCCCACCACATAATCAGACCAGTAAATCTTGAAAAAGACACTCATTTCCCAGTAGAAGTTCTCATAAACACCAGCCATATGTAACTACTCACTCCTCCTTGGGGAAGTGCCAGAGAAAATGCCAGCTTGGAATTCCCCTACAAGCCCCAGTGGTCAGCATTGAGAATTGAGCTTACCTTAGTTAACAACACATATCTTATACTGCCATTCTTGCAGTGGCTGCATAAGATGGAAATACTGCTAAGGATGCCGCTAGAGGTCCAAAGCAGGATGCATAGCCAATCTCTCTTGTCTAATTGTCTTAAAATAGCAGATCTGAAGTGCACAAACTGTACACCAGAGCATTCAAAGCCTGAATCTGGTAGCTATCTAGCAGATAAATCAGATTTGTGGATCTTTCCTGTTTGCGGAGGATTCAGAACATCAGTTTTGCCCTCATCTCAGTCTCCAGTGAATGTCTTTATTGGGGCTTGATTGTATTACCCGCCTATTAATTTCTCTGGCTTTCCTGAATAAGTCTGTTGATTGGTTCTATGCTGACCCGCTGGAAACATGAACTCATCGCTTGGTATTAGACTGAGGAGCCCCTGCTTGCTCCAGGATGTATAGAGAATCTTCAGACAGATGGAGAAATAATTTTTCCATGTTAACTTCCCTTGCAAGTTAGGTTCTATGTTGCTCATGCCTGTTTCAACACCTGCATGGTTATGGTTCTCTCCGATTGGCCATTTGATTCCCTCTCAGAGGTACTCTAAGTGAATACTATCCATCACTTATTAGCCTTTATACTTGCAGACAACAGTTCTCACCTCAAATCTCTGTCCTAATTCTCAAGCCATTGTCTAATAGGCGTTTTTATTCTGGAGTGAGGTTAGACCTGCTGTTCATTTTGGCCCCATGCTGCAAGATGATGGGCATCTTTGACTATCCTGAATAGAGGGAGTTTTGGGTGCTTGGCACCTGGCAGGATCAGGCCCACGTTGGATCTGCATTTGCAAACAGTGTAGGAAGTTGAATCATTTTTCAGGTGAATGGTTCTTGTGTGTCATTCCTGTGCGGTCTGGTGAGCAGCGTGCTGAAGCCTCTGGCTCATTCATGAGCCTCATGTGGTGGAGAAGGCCTCCGGACCTTCTTCCTCACCACCACCTTCCCTTTCTGGTGACCTATTGCTTACTATCTTTAGAGGTCAGAGGTCATCCACGTTCCACTCTCCTTTGGCACCTTTCATAGCCTGTGGCTTTTCTGAATTTAAAGTCCATTCTAGTGAATTAAGATCAGCCTAGACTGACATATCTACAGCCCTGGTTGATGGCTCATTTTCAGTTTCAAGTCCAACATGGCTTAACAGCTGCCCTCTGACAGTTTTGTGATCAGGCCACGAAACAGGTTTCCCTTTAAGAAGCAAATCTGTGTTTCCATTGCATTCTTCAGGGTGACTGACAAGGACTCCACTGTCCTCTTTCTTCCTGTTAATTTTCCTTCAGAGGGAGGTGAGGTCTGAGCACAGGGCTGGGAGCCAGGCATTCTGGTTCCCTAATTCATTTTCTGTGACACTGAGCAGGTCATTTAGCCTCCCTGCCTCAGTTTCCGCAACTGTAAAATGGGGATAATACTTAACTTGCAATGGTATTGGTCAGGCTAATCAGGTGGTGGCTTCACAGGGCTGTGCATTATTATAATTATGAATCTCTCTGTATTATCACTTATTTCTATAAATTATTATTGGTCTGTATATGAATTGCAGTAGCTGTGAGGGGCCCCAGTCAGGCCCCATTGTGCTAGGCAGTATCCATACATGGAACACAAAGACAGTCTCTGTTCCCAAGAGCTTGCAGTCCGATACTTGTAGGCGGGAGACCCTTGGTATTATGATGCTTGCTCTTTAAAGAGCAATGAGAGACATTTCTGTGCCTAGAAAATGTACTGCTGCAAGGGATCCCCTACATACACTGGATGACAGAACTGTGTCCTGTGACATAGGAAAAGTAGGTAGGGTGGGAATGGGAGAAGTGCCCCACTTGCCTTTTGCATTGTTTCCTAGCTGCTTGCTTTTTATTTTCACTTTTTTAAACTCTGAATTGGAGATTTTCCATGCAGATTTGGTGCCAGCTGCTCAGCATCATGATCACACCAGTTAGAGCTGGGAACAGTACAGGCAGGCATTTTTCTCTGCTGATGCACCTCAACCCTGACCTGCAGTATCACCTCCAGGCCACACTCAGCAGAGACTCACTCTTCCATTCCCTGTAACTCCTGAAATATCCTCACCAGAAACCAGCCCCAAACCAACTGGAAGTAGAACATAGAAATGTCTGCTAGAGTCACACAACCAAGACAGCTAGAGCTGGTTGGAAAATGGGAGCTTTTTTTTTTTTCTTGAAAAAAATTATAAAAAATGAAAATGTCTATCGGGTTTTGAAAAGGAACGAGTTGTGAATCTTGTGAAAATTGTAATCTAAAAGTGTTTGCTTGTCATTTGTCTCCCCTTTCCTCTTTTTCTCCCGTTTTCCTTTTTCCATTTTGCCACTGAAAAATCAGGGAAGAGTAAGGGGGAGAAAAAGGGCAAAATGAAAAATGAACATGATGCTGAAAAAACCAAAACAGAATTTTTTTTGTTTTGGGGTTTTATTTTAAAAAAATAGAAAAAATGATTTTTGAGGATGGAAATGTTGATTTTTTCCCCTCCCAAACCCCCCCCCCCCCCCCCCCAAAAAAGATCATTTTACAATGAGGATGTGTCCTTCAAAACGTTTGACTAGCTCTAAACACAACCGTCCTACATAGATGGGTTATGACTGAAACAAAGCCATTTTCTCCCTTACTTAGGCTACACTACAGCCGGGATTGAAGCTCTGAGATCGATCCACCAGCTGTCGATTTAGCAGGTTTAGTAAAGACCCACCAAATCGACAGCAGATCACTCTCCTGTCGACCCCTATACTCTACCCCCGACTAAGAGTAAGGTAAATCGATGGGAGAGTTTCTCCCGTCGACCCCCTGCGGTGTAGACCCTGCAGTAACTTGACCTAACGTACGTCGACTCCAGCTACTTTATTCACATAGCTGGAGTTGTGTAGCGTAGGTCGACTTACCACGGTAGTGTAGACATAACCTTAGAGAGCAAGTTTGTCCAGGTTCTGTAGATTATTACCAGACTCCCCAGTAGGGCACCTGGCACTGGGGGACCTGGGGACATTTTGCTGTCTTTAACCCTTTAATGTTTCTTCACTTGAGGGAAACTATAAACAGTTGAAGGTGAATGCCAGCTTCTATTGCCTGTGTTTGCGTTGATAGTTGGTTTCAGATAGGGTAAGATGATGCTGGAGCTGTCCTAAATCCGTTCTCATGCACATTTGCCAAATGGTCATGCTCCAAACTACCTCTTGATTTAATCACTGTGCTGCTCCTTACTGCGTCCTCTCTGCTGTCTCTTCACCCACACATACTGTGCACACGTGTCCGAGTGCTGCAAGGCTGCTGCAACAGTTCCCAAAATACCGAGTACAGCAAAATTTGAAGCCAGCCTTCCAGTGTTTTTGGCCTTATTGTGGTTTGAAAAAAGAACTACTGTAGGCTACTGCTGTACGTTCATTAGAGTACAATTGTGAGATGCAGGAGCAAGCTTCAACACTGCTGAGCAGCTCGCCTCAGGATCAGACCCTCTCTCTCTTTGGAGACAAAGACTCTGCCCGTGATAGGCTCCAGTTCAGGAAAGCACTTAGCATGTGCCCAAGTGCCTTGCTGAACAGGGACCTTATTCTGGAAACAAGGAGCGCTGACAGCTTAGATTTAGTTCCCAAATGTAAGCTTTGTGCAAATAGCAATAAGTGGGGGCTGCAAACTCTGATATGAGTAGAAATGTTTTCGTGAGTTTTCAAAACTTAAGGCCGTCATTTCCAACCTTGGATGCTTAGAGTTAGGCACCTTAATCCAAATTTAGCCACTTAACTAAGTGGCCTGCTTTTCAAGTGTGCTGAGTCTATTGAAATCAATGGGAATTATGGGTGCTCTGCACCTCTGAATATCACACTGCTTATTTAGGTAATAATTGTCACATTTGGGTACCCAGTTTTAGGGACTGAAATTTGATCTAACTGAAAAAAGTTTTTAAAAGCCCTCCCCGTGCAGTTCTGGGAAGCCAAAACCATCTCCATTAGGTTGAGGCCTGGAATACAGAAAATGAAACAGGGCTGGATTCTGGCTGTGCAGAATTACTCTGGAATCCCCCCCACACAGTGCAATGTGGCCCACAGACTATAAACTCCCAGTGAAACTGACCACTCTGCTGCCAAGTGTGTTGCTGCTGTTCTGACCACGTCACATATGTCCCTCCTTTCATCCTTTCTCTAGCTACATAACTGGTTCAGTGTCAAGTTCAAACTCCCTTTTTACTTCTCTCCAAGGCCCCAATCTGCATGTCTGTTCACATGTCCCCCTTCTCCCTCTCTAGTCCCCTAGGACCATTCCCATTCAGTCATCTCTCTTAATTGCTTCCTTTGCTTCCATGATGCCCCCTGTGCTTGGAAGCTGGAATAGCCTGGGTCTCTTCCTGTCCACTAAATGCAATACCCTCCTGTTTTGCAAGTGCTGGTCATTCCCCTTCTCTTCCTTCAAATCCATCCTTAGTATCCATTTCTTACCTGAAATCCCCGAACTCTGATCTCCTCCCCTGTGCTGTCTCCATTCCTCCCCGTTACTGTTCTGTTCCTTTGGGCATTACATGGGTCCCAGCTAGAGTGAAATCCTCTGGCCTAGCACCTTGTTTTTTCCCTGTTTGCAAAACACTCTCTGTAAATGGCAAAGGTCATTAGCATCATATTATAATGCTCTACTTCGTGTGCTACCATGTGAAAAACTTCCTCTCAATGAAACACTCCACTGGCGTCAGCAGTAAAATTTTCAATAAACTCTTAATTTACTAAACTACTTTTTAGGGAGGGTGCGGAGAGCCGGAATGGCTTACACACAAATGTTTAAAGGCCAGAGGGATCATGCAAAATGTATTCATTTAAATTCAATTATTTTTCAAGAAGACCAAAAAAAAAATTTTGTTTTTGAATTGGGTCAACATTCTATCTCTGCAGCGCTCAGCCATTTTACATATGACACAATCACCCACTCTGTTTATCTTTAGGCAATATGCTCTTGCAAACTGCCAATTAATTGCAGATTGGTGCCTGCTCTCTGGATAAACATGCGGAAGCAAGAAAAGGAAGGAGCATGGTTCTGACTACTTGGGGAATGAAATCTGTCATTGTCTTAGCCTTGTTATCTGCTATGAAGGCAGACTTTTAACAGAGTGTTCTTCTCGTAAACACTCTTTTCAAGCACCTTCCAAATTTACATTGCTGGTGTGTCAGGCATTGTTGATGGCTAGGCATCAGTGTTTTAAAGTAATTGCTTTCCAAAACATTAAATGGAGACTGTCCCTGCTACAAGACAGGGATAACTATTACCAGGGGTGAAGTGCTCTCAGCAAAGGTCCTTCAAAGGAAAGGTAAAACCAAGATCTAATAAGATCATGTGCTGGCATGTGGTTTGTTCGAGTTTAATTCTACTCTGTGGATTATAAATCCAGATAGTCAGTTGGGGAGTTTCTGGGGACTGATTTGATCTGCAGTTGACCTGTTTGGGAGGGTCATAGGCCCAGATCAGATCTGTCGATGACTTGTTAGGACAGCCTGCATCGTTCTCCAGGGCTAACTGACCTGAGAGTTCTTTTCCATCTCTAAAAAATCCCCTGAGAATACACCAGAGGAGACAGTCCTTCATCAATGGGGGGATGCACTGAATAGAACTGAGTAGGTCTTGTCTGTTTCTAATTCAATGATGCTCTGATGCTGAGTGCCTTAAAAATAAAAAGCGGCTCAGCTGAATCTATAGTGGCATCAGAGAGTCAGGACAAAATCCTCTCCCAAGGCAATCCTCAAGAGGACTTTAAACAGCCATCTTGACATTGACTTACTGTAAATTAACTGTTCCCTCTAGGTAAAGAGTAACGAACTATTTGAAATTAAGAGATAAGTGTGCATATGGATACATTCTCCCAGTCTCTTGTGGACCTTCAGTTGGTTCCAAAACCATAGAACCATAGAATATCAGGGTTGGAAGGGACCAGGGAGTACATGGTGATGGGGCACTTTCTACTCTATTACAGTGTAAATATGGAGTAAATCTGTGGAATTACTCCAGATTTATACCAGTGCAACAGAGTAGAATGTGGTTCATTATTACCCATTTTTATGACCGCATCAGTGCACATAGTGGTTTACAAGCCAAACTGATTTTTTTTATTATTATTAAACGTGTATTGCATGAGCAGCTTGTGGCCACAGTGGGATTGTGCTAAGCACTGTGCAATGAGTTCATAGTCTATCCAGAATAGAGACAAAATGAACACTTAAGAGAAGAGGCGCAAGGATGGAAGCAGAGACCATAGGAGAGAAGTCCATCTATGATGGTTGTTCCCAGTGGAATTCTCAGATTTGCGACATGCTTTTATCTCTGGTGCTAGAGGCTGTATTTGGTAACTGCAGCTCCCAAATGCTTGCTTACTTACCATATGCCTTCGTTATCCATTGCCAATGTGTTAATTTGGGTATTTTACAGCATATATTACCCCCCATTTTTCTCTCTCTGTCTGCTCTGACGTTGATCTCTATTTTAGGAGGGGCAGAGGGGGAGTACCCAATGTCTACTACACAGTATTTTGGAGCCCGGGGCAGCAAGCCTCCCAACCCGAGTACAGACTTGCGTTAGCAGGACTCATGCTAGCACTCTAAAAACAGCTGTATAGACAGCACGTTGAAATTGCAGCTCAGGCTCTGAAGTCCACCCTCCTCCCTAGGCGTCAGAGCCAGAGCTCTGGCCCAAGCTGCAACTTCAAAGTGCCGTCGATGCAGCTATTTTTAGAGCTCTTTTGTGAGCCCAAGTCTGTTGACCTGAACTGGGAGGCTCACTCCGAAATGCTGTGTAGACATTTCCTGATGTGGCTCAGAAATGACCCTTTCTGGATGGAAAGGAAGCCAAGCTGATAGGCTGCAAAGGGAGTTCCATCAAGTTGTCTCTAGCACAGAATCTTGGAGATGTGGGGTATAAAGTGATTAGCAGGGGGAAGAGGGTGGAATACTCAAGACTCTGAGAAGTACATGAAGGATTCCTAGGGACAGATACCGTTCCAGTGAGAAGAACTTTCTGAGAAATACACTAGTATAGAAAGAGTCTTAGAGCCTCTCAGCCTGTTAGAACCCAGGAACACTGCTGAAGAATGGAGTTGCCTAGCCCAGGTTGAGCCCAAGAACATTGAAAAGTTGGTGGAATCATGTGCAGGTGACTTGGAGAACATATAAGTTACTACAGGAGACTGTTAAATATATGGTAAAGCAGAAGCTTTGAACTCATGGAACTTGGCTTGTTTAGCCTAACCAAACAAAGGCTGAGGGGAGATAGAATTGCTCTCTATAAATTCATCAGATGGATAAATACCAGGGCAGGAGCGGAGTTATTTGAGAGTTATTTATGAGGTTCTGTGGCCTGTGATGTGCAGAAGGTCAGACTAGATGATCACATTGGTCCCCCCGATCATAGTCTATGAACTGGAATACAGTCTCATGAAGAAAATGCCACTAATTAGTTGATTCAAGATGCAGCTAGGTACAGGTAGGAAGTTTCTGGCTTTGTAAGATCATGTGCCCTGTGGTCAGAATCAGGAGGAATATGTTCTGTATTGAACTGGTACTTCACTAGCAGGCAGAAGTTTGTGTCATATGAGGGCTCAGGAATAACCGTGGGAATATGTCTATGAATGTTTCCCTGAAAGACCTTTGGGAATCATGGATATTTTGCCTTCCCTATATTTTTAAGGCACCTGAAAGCTTCAGATTATGCCCTTTGCATGTAGTTGTGCTTGCACCTGGAATAGTAGCTATCTTTTTGTACATGCTGCCCCTGAGTCAAATAATTATAATTTATACATGTTCTTTATGGCTCCAGGAAGTTTTCCTGCTCTTCGGGCTGAAAGGAAATTACTTCCCTCTCAGCAGCAAATGCCATGTTGGTAGCACTCGAGATCTATGCCAGTCCACATTAACAATGAATGTCTGACAAAGGGCCTAATCTAGCCTTCACTGAAGTCAATGGGAATTTTGCCATTGAGTTCAACAAGCATGGGATCTGGCCTGTAAACACCTACATAGGAGTATGAGTCCAATACCCTTTTCCCACTTAGTGTCCTCCTGTCCAGTCCTACTGTAAATGGATCCTCAGGAATGTTGTTTCCTTTTCAGTTGATCTCTTGCTGTCCTAAATCACCTCGTTGTGGGTATTGCACACAGACATTTTGATTTCTTATCTATCAGCTTACAACATGCCAGGCATCTGATACAAGAGCAACTGAACTCAAGGTAAGCACGGTTAGGATGTGAAGGCCTGGACACCAATGTGACTACAGAGCAAGCTGTGCAAATTGCATGCCGTAGATTAGAAGGCTGCCATGTTTAAATTGGAGTGAAAGTGAAGCACATGTGGCCATGCACTAGTATTACCCAGGCTGCTGGAATAAGATCAAGACATTGTACGGGGTTGCAATAGACAACATTTCTGCTGCTCTGCCCTTCCAACTACTTGCCCCCAAAATAGGAATTTCCAGAAACACAGTGGATCTGCTCAGTGTTCTTCTCCTTGTGCCAGGATGCATCCTGTTTTCGTAGCAAGAAATCTGTGCATGCCTTCCTTGTGAACGTTGGGTGCATGATGCAAGCAACAAAAGTAGAACAAAATCACAGCCCCGGCTATTCATAGCTTAAGACTAGAAGGGACTACTGTGATCGTGTAGTCTGACCTCCTGTATAACACAGGCCCAAGAACCTCCCAAAATAATTCCTAGAGCAGAGCTTTTAGAAAAACATCCAGTCTTGATTAAAAATGGTAAATTGTTCCAATTACTCTCACTATTAAATATTTACACCTTATTTCTAGTCTGAATTTGTCTAGCTTCAACTTCCATCCTTTCGATTGTTATACCTTTCCCTGGTAGAAACAATCCCATTATTGTTGCCCATTATTAAATAGTTGTTCCCCATATCGGCATTTATAGACTGTGATCAAATCATGCCCCAACTTTCTCTTTGCTAAGCTAAATAGATTGAACTGTTATAATGATCGACACAAAGGCATGTTTTCTGATCCATTAATTATTCTCATGGCTCTTCTTTAAACAATCTCCGATTTATCAATGTCCTCCTTGAACTGTGGTCATCAGAACTGGAAACAGGATTCCAGCAGTGGTCACACCAGTGTCAAACACAGAAGTAAAATAACTCCTCTACTCCTATTTGAGATTCCCATTTATGCATCCCAGGTCCCATTAGCTCTTTTGGCCACAGTATCACTTATGCAAGGTCAACATCAAGGCAATGATCATGAACGCTCCAGATTAGAAGTATGAAAATTACTGCTTTGGGATTGTGGGATATCAACCAAACTAGTCATGTTTTCTCTTGTATTTTTGCCACTGGCTGGAATTTCCTAATTGATAAAGGGGAACTAAAATCTGCTGAGCTGAGGCTGCCTATCAGGTCATTATATTTTAATTTTCTAGTATGATACAAGAACATAAGAACATCCATACTGAGTCAGATCAAAAGTCCATCTAGCCCAGTATCCTGTCTTTCAATGGTGGCCAATGCCAGATGCCCCAGAGGGAATTAACAGAACAGGTAATCATCAAGTGATCCATCCTGTCGCCCATTCCCAGCTTCTGGCAAACAGAGGCTAGGGCCACCATCCCTGCCCATTCTGGCTAATAGCCATTGATGGACCTATCCTCCATGATCTTATCTAGTTCTTTTTTGAACCCTGTAATAGTCTTGGCCTTCACAACATCCTCTGGCAATCAGTTCCACAGGTTGACTATGTGTTGTGTGAAAAAATACTTCCTTTTGTTTGTTTTAAATCTGCTGCCTATTAATTTCATATGATGGATATGAGGGCCCTGTCTTGCTATCAAAAACCATGATTTATTACCACATTAGGCTTTTGTGAAGTTTCCGTAGAGGACAGAAATTACTGCTACCACTACTTACCCCTTCAGAAGAACTGAGTAACGAATCTCCTTAGCACTTATTTTTCCTTACCAAATCCCTATGCTAGAGATGGAGAAGCTGAGGCAGGAAATGGAAGTGGAGTTTTAAGATGCTCTCTGCTAACGTCTTTGGTTTCCAAGCCTTGGGCACCAGCATTCGTTATTGTTTTTCATTTGTGTTGCAGTAGTGCCTAGGGGCTCCAGTGCGCCCGTACTATGGAAATACACAGTCCCCATGCTCTACAGTGTGCTCTGATCAGACAGCAAGGAGCTATTATTAGCTCATTGCACTGAGGCTCAGAGAAATTAATGGTCATGGGGGAGGGGGTCTGCTGTAGAGCTGGAAAATTGACCCAAGCTTGTGCCTTACCTATAAGTCTCCATCCTTCCCCTCTCAATAGGGGATGAGACTCTTGGGTTTGAGGGGAGGCATTGCGTGATGCTAGGGTGACCAGACAGCAAATGTGAAAAATTGGGACAGGGTTGGGGGGTAATAGGAGCCTATATAAGAAAAAGACCCAAAAATTGGGACTGTCCCTATAAAATTGGGAGATCTGGTCACCCTACAGATGCCCTTTAGTTCATGTTTAATGCTTTGTAGATGGAATGTGTGTCTTTCTCTGTGTCCATAATTTAAAATCTGTATTATAAACAGCAAGGCAGGGGGAAAAACCCAACCAGCCTGACAACCTTGTTATAGTTTTGCTTTAAAAGGTTAACTGTCTTAAGGAACTAATAAAGACCGTGGCTGGGATTCCAGATGCAAATGTGTGTGAAACAGGCTTGACATTTTAATGATACATTTCAGGCCTAGGCAGCCACATCTCAGGGAGAGTTTGGAAACATTTATTCCTTTCACTTGAACACATTCTCCCTGCCCAGCCACATCCCTCCTTAGTGTGTCCACCAGTCACTTATCTCGGGCAGCGCTGGAGATTTCCACTTGGCAATGGAGTGTCTAGTTAAGGGATTTGTAGGCAATCTGTAGCTGGGGGAGCCCACAGGCAGACCCGCGGGCCTTGTCGCTCCTCACCCACCGGTTTGCTGAACCGCACGAGTTACAGACGACGAAGAAACGTGCTAGGTTCTGCTTAATTCGGAATGAGTTCCTTTGCCATGTAAACCAGCTTTGCTGTGTAGTCGGAGCCAGTCCCTGAGCGAGCTGCTGGGCGCTGGAGCCGATGCCGCTCCTTGTTCCCAGAGAAGCGAGCCCTCGGGAAGGGGGTTGAATTACAAGCGAGGGGCAGGCGCCGGTCCCCCTCCCTTCCCGCAGGGCAGGAGGCAGCGTGCTGCGCCCGGCCAGCTGCAGAGGAAGGGGGGCGGCCTCGGGCCCCGCAGGCCGGATCCGCTCCCCCTAACCACAGCCTGGGCCGGGCGCCCCTCCGGCCGGAGCAGCGGGGCGAGGTGAGTGTCCCGCGGGAGCCCCCGGGGCTGCCGGAGCCCGGCTCGCCTTGAAAGCGGGAGCGTGGGAGACTCCCAGGCGCCCGGCCCCGCGGCGCCCTTAGCTGGGCTCTCGGAGCGGGCAGCCCCCGGGGGACGTCCCTGCTGCTCCGGTGCAAGCAGCCCGCGGGGGCAGAGGCCGCTGCCCCTCCAGCCCGGCTCCGGCCGGTGCAGCCAGACCCCGGCCCGGCCTCCTGCGGGGCAGCGTCTTGCTCCATCCGGGATGGGGGTTGTTCCACAAGGTGAGCGCCCTGGTCCCAGCGCCTGGAAAGTGGAAGTCGCTGGAGGGAGCAGCCTGGTGCGTGGGACCGAGGAATGGGGCGGGGGGTGCCTGCAGGAGGCTGCGATCCCTATCTTTAAAGGGAGACTGTCAACTTAAAACTCCTATAAGCTGAGAATGCGACTGTCCTTCCCTAATGTGCTCAGGGCGGCTGAGAATTAACCCCGAGGGAGTGGTTTAAAGCCTAGCAGCCCCAGATCATTCCCCCATGTGTGCATTTGATCTGCGTTTTGCATTTCATTCCGACTGGGGCAGTGAAACTAGATAGAGCAGTTTCACTCCCCCTCGTCCCCCCCAGCTTAACACTGGTCAGTTCCACTCTCTGGATCCCCTGCACTTGTCTGGTGCCGCCTGATCCTAACACTTCAGGGAAGGTTCAAATTGAAAAGCAAAATTACAAAGTAACTGATGTCTTTGAAATTAAATTAAATAATCAAATAACCCCTGGCAAATGTTTCCCTTCGTATTAGGTTTCGTACAAACCTTTTTTAAAAAAATTAAATTCAGTAGAGGCCAGTTAAAAAAAGTGTCACGATAGTGGATGCTGCTTGAAAAATCTTAACCAGTTACTTTATCTGTTCTGGTCTTTGCATTATTCACCATTCAAGCACTGTAAAAAATAATCACCAGGTTGTGAAGATTGTCATGTTTGCTATATTGCTTTACATTAAAAAAAAAAAAAAAAAGCAGTAAATCCTTATGGTAACCAGAGCCCCAGGGGGACGGGCGCAGGAGCAATTTCTAGTGAGGGTGCTGATGATGGGAACCATGTATGTGATGTTTGTTGTTAATGCTTCAGGCCAGGGGGTGAGGCAGCACCGCGGCACACGGGAGAGTCTGACACAGCTTTCTGATGGGGTCTTACTGAGGCCGGGGGTAGATGGTGGCTCCCCATGGGGGGTGGAGGTGATGCACACCAAGCAGGATCCAGCTTTGAGGAAGCACGCCAGGCAGGAGGAGGAGGATGGGCAGGGAGTATGAGGAGAAGAAGAAGGTCACAGATCTACTTGAATATGTTCATGTTAAATTGTAGCCTGGCATTTACAGTGGTTCATTTTCACAGGCCAAGTGGTTATTAATAGTCAAGTTAATGTTCAAAGGCAAATTGATTTGACTCCACTTACTTCTATTTATTTCTCAGCCATCAGTTGTTCAGGGTCTGGTCTGGGGGGGGGGGGTGGGGGGGGGGGGGGGGGAGTTGGGGCCATGGCCCCTTTGGAGAGGCCAGTCCCTACAGCAGTGTTAGCTCTGCAGAGTGCTTGTGCAGCATCCCTTTTTGCTGAGCCCCTGGTTGGGAGGCTGGGGCAGGCTCTTTGCACCCCTCTTTCCTCTGTACCCCCATGCAGGAGCCAGGCACCCTCTGGCCCTTAGCAATTAGTACTTGATGTCACCAGGAGTGATTGCAGCGCTTGAGGGAGGAGGAACCGCTGTGGTTAGGCCTAAAAACACAGCCCAAGCAAACTCCTAAGAGGCTGAACTGCCTCTCATGGCCTCATTAGTTGACAATATTAAAATGAGGAGACGCCAGTGCGGTGGGTGCAAAAGCTGTTTAAACAAAAGGGAATTCTCTGCTCACCGGGAAAGTGTCTCCTTGCTTTCTCCCAGTGAACCGTGCGTGCTGTGCTCCGTGCTCTTCCCAGTAGGGCTGAGCTGTGTGTATCTGTCTGTTGTTTTAGCAGAGCAGCTTAGTAGGATTTTGTGGCCCTAGGGTGCATATTTGAGAGGCTGGAAAGATTGTGCACAGAAAGAGAAAGCAATAAGTAATTTCATAGGATCTCAGCTGCTGTAAGAGTGACAGGAATAACACCTTTTCTTATTCAAAATGCTCCCCATAGCTCCGCTGGGGTTTATGCATCAGAACCGCCCTCCTTCTCTGCTCCTTTTTGACTTTCATAGTGTTAGACATCTGTAATTTTGATGACAGACTTAATAATATAAGCTACAATTGTCTTTTATGTTGCAAAGAGCTGTCAAGGAGCCTGTAACGTTATCAGCTGGGATAATGGAAGGCAAGGCCAACATTTTCAAAAGAAGCCACTGATTTTTGGGTGCCTCCGTTTCTGGGGGTACAGCTTGAGACACTTGGGATCTGTTTTTTTAGGGGCATTGCCTACTGCTGGAATTGTGTGTGCTCAGCGCCTTTGAAAATCAGGCTGAGGATGTTTCAGGTTGGATACCCCAAGTCAGTGACCACTTCTGAACAGGTGGACATCCAGATTTCTGGAAAGATTCTTTTTTCTTGGTAATTGAGGGCATGTCTACACTACAATCTTAAGTCGACCTAGGGTAGGTTGACTAACAGGCACCACAGTAATTACTCCGGTGGCTGATGTCCACACTACCCTTGTTCTGTTGGTGGTGTGCATCCTCACCAGGAGCGCTTGCACCGACTGAAGAGGGGCAGTGCGGGGAGCTGAGAGCCAGGGTTCTCAGCTCTGCACAGCTCCCACCAGGAGCTCAATTGTCCCCCAGGCTTCTCGCCTCCCTGCTTCCAGCCAGCTGGCTACCACGCTCCCAGCAGGGAGCCAAGAGCCACGGGAGTGGAAGGTTGGGGCAGCCTCGGTGCAGCTGGGCTCTCTGCTGGGAGCAGGGACCCTAGGGGCAGCAGCGCTCCAAGGGGGAGCCCAAGCTGGGAGCCTTGCTTGGAGCGGAGACCTGGCAGTTGATCCCTGAAATTGACAAGACAGGCAACAGCTGATGTAAGGAACCCAGTGTCTACAGAGACACTGCATCAGGCTAACTACACCGACACAAGTCCTGAGCCTCTCGGGGAGGTGGAGTAATTATATTGGTGTAGCAGGGCACCTACATCAGCAGGAGCAAGGCTGTAGTATAGCCACTGACATAATTAGGTTGACATAAGCTGCCTTATGTCAACCTAACTCTGTAGTGTAGATCAGGCCTCAAAGACGCTTGGTCGTCTCAAGGGATCCTCTTCCACAGCTTGCTCTGTCTGTCTCTCTCTCTCTCTCTGTCTCCTTCCTTTCATTTTCTGTCTTTTCCTGACTAAACTGAGAGCCTCCAGCCACAACGCAGACGTGTCATGTGCCCTGCTTATTGTGAACTGAGAAGTCCAGTCCATGATTCCATTTGCAGTCTGTGCTGTTGCTCTCTTCAGGTGTGTGGCGCATATTCTCACTCCAGCCCTTGGAGATGACTCATGTGAGGGACGTTGCCTTCCGGAGCAGATTGGCACTAACTCCAGCACAGGAGATGCCCATGGCAGCTGGATAATATGGTGACGGGTGATTTAGAAATACTTCTAACAACCCTGGCTCACAGTTCCATAAAGAGTCTCCTCACTCTCTAGCCAGTTCTTTCAAATGAAACACCTCCCCCACATCTTGCCCAGTGCCCAGCTGGCTGAGCAGACGCCCTGTCAATAGCCAGAACTTTTGCATCTGAGAAGGAAATGAGCAGGAGCTTAGTCAAAGCTGCAGAACTTCTCTAGAGACGCAGAAAAGAAGTTTCCCTTGCCCAGCTGGGCACTATTGTTTCAGCCAGATGTTTTGACCTGGAGTGAGTCAGGTGGGATCAGGAGTCCTGGGGAAAGCGCATTGGTGGCAGTGGGTGTCCTCATGCTGGTGCGGTTCTGGCAATGGTAGATCCAGATCTCTGCACTGGTGTGATGGGCAGAGTTCACCCACTCGGCTCCCAGCCAGCGAACAGGATGCAGTGAAGCTGGGCTGCAGCCAGTAGATGAATGGCCAAGATTTGGGAACAAGAATTAGGGTGATAAAACAAAGAATTTTAGCAAAAGCCTTTAAGCAATTTGTCACACCCACGATCTGATAGGCAAATGTACCGGCTATTAACTCCTTTCAAAGTGATTGTGCAACATGGTACGTGCACTGGTGCCATCCCATGTATAACAGAGCTGAAAATCCCAGAGGTAATTTAAACCAGTTCTTCCGCCAGCAGGGCATTTCCTGGGAGCCACTGTCCCTTGAATGCACCTCAGACTTCATGAGGGACTGGGAGGACCTGAAATGCCCTGCACTGTGGAGTCTGTGCTCCTGAGGGCCTTCTTACGAAGATCCCACCCCGTATGTCATGAAAGATCATATCCCACATCTTTTAGGAGTAAGGGTATTAATTCTGGGGTGATGGGCAAATTCCGGCTCAGGAAATTCCCTTCTGTTTCCATAAATTGCCCCTGAAATGTCCTGTGAATACAGTATTCTTTGCTTTCTGACCTAAGCCGTTGTGTAATATTGCTGTGTGCTGTCAAACTCTTACTTGTTCCACACTAGCAGTGGCAGCATTTGTGTGTGTGTGTGTGTGTGTGTAAAGTGATTCCTACGGACCTTTACCTAGAGGGGTTATGAAGCTTAAGAAAGCCTGTAAAGTGCTTTGAGATCTGCAGATGGAGGCCCTAGAGAAAGACAAAGTACATATCATTATTATTGGCATTAAACAATACCACCAGCCTTTCTATGCTACCCATGGGTCTGTGCAGTCTGGGTTGCTAGAGGATGTCTGCCCTGGGCTTCAGCACGTGGTAGCAAAAGCCCAATCTGCTGAATGTCAAGTAAAATTGAAATTGAATAGTGCTGGGTGCATTGTCACAAGAGAAACCCAGCTCCTTCCAGATGATCGGTGGGCAGTGGGTTCCCCAGCCAGAGTGAATCTGGAGCCTTCACCAGGAACTTGCAGCCCAAGGGAGGAACAAAAAGGAGAAAGGGGGAAGTCTGGAAAAGAGTGGCCGATGGCCAGGCTTTTAGAGAGACTCCGACAGTGACGACAAGGGACATGGACCCATCCTGCAAACCCCTCCCTTCTAAACCAGAATTGACTGTAAGCGCTGCCATGGCCGTTACTTCTGTCAGTGGCAGAGCGGTGATTGGTTTTGGAGCCAGGATATTATTTACCACACTTGAATGATGGTGCAGATGTGGGAAGTTAGCGTTTAGACCTAGGAGCTTAGCTGTGATTTGTGTCGTGTCCCCCGGCTGGCTTAGTGACGAAACAGACAGGAATACGGCTCTTGGAGCCTTTCAGAGAACCGGGTTTCTTGTATATTTCAGTGCTTGTCCTTTCACAAGGGTGAAGGAGCCATTAAGGGCAGAGGGCTGTCATCGTTTAACGGCACACAGCAGCACCATACAACAGTTTAAGACACAGAATGAAGGAAGGAGAATTCTGATCCCGTTGAAACTGTGAAGGGAATTTAAATGAACAGAGTGGTCACTAAGATGGCTTTTGGCCAGCACACAGGGTTATCGTCTTGACTCTTACAAAACGTGCCCTGAGAATTATGACTACAAGTGCCCACGACCTCTGCAGCAACTTGTCCATTAATATGCTGGGCCACTCGTTCAGTGCAGACTTACAAGGAGAAACTCTAGGCACAGAATTGCCCGGCACCACTTCCTGTAGCATCAGGGTATTCCATGCATATCTGCCATGCCCTTCTTCACTTGGCAAAGATCGCAGCACAAGGTAATATCCCTCGGATGAAGTGACTTGCCCCAGGTCAGATGGTGAGGCAGTGGTGAAGCCTTGATTACTCTAAATCACTAAATCTAAATTCGTCCCCTGCTCTAAATCACTAGGCAACACTCCCAGCACCATAGCAAGTGCAGGAGAAATCTCTGGGGATTTCCTGCACCCTTATCTGTGTTGCTCGTTTGTTACTGGTGTCCTAAGCACTTTCCTGTCTCCCTGACTCTGAGAACAGGGCTCTCATCCACTCCAATCTGTTACTCCATGGCCAATTGCAAGAGGTGGAAGAACCCTGGGAAGAGCTAGTCACAGCATTCACAGGGATACGTGTTTCCTACACTGTGCTACAGAAATGGCCTTCCTAGAACTTGGCAGGTCAATGTCAACGTAGGCTCACTTTCGACCACGAGCCCCCAGAGCGGCTGGAGAATGCTTAACGTGCTCCAGATAAACTCCCTCTGGCAGCCTTCTTGTAGTAAGATGAAGGTGTGCTGTTGCCTTAAAGACCCAGCTTGCTGCTGAATGTACACATGAGCTGCTGCGCTGAGTTAACAGTAAGCAGTGTGTGTGTCCGTGTCCAGCAGTCCCTGATCCTGTTCTCTGTGCTGGGGGAGTCAGATGCCGAGCCGGTGTCCTTGGAAATTGGGGTTAACCCCAGCCAGATGGCGCCGAGGGCTTGGCTTGTGTGCGCTCTGTGACCATCCCCAGGTGGCTACCTGGAATGCTGTAGCGCATGCCAGCCTCTTGCCGGTTTGCCCCCTCAGCCAGACCGACATGAGTAACAATGGGCATGTCTGAGCTTTGTCACGTGTAGCGAGTAAAGCGGTTCACGATACATTAATCACTGATGGCCACGCTGCCTGGGTGCTTTTCAGTTCACTCGTGGCAGCAATGCTGTGTTGTTCTGCAAAAGAAAAAAGAAGTCTGATAAAGGGACCTTTGAACCCCAGTGTTTGTGTCTGTGCTGTTGCCTGGGCGCTGAGCTAGAGGGATCAGTAGCACCAAAGGGACTTGTTTGCCACCCCGGATGCTCATGCTTTCAGTCATGGGCTTCAGTAGCATTAACGCTTCTCTGTGTTTGTCAATTGCTTTCCGCGTGCTGACTGGGGATCGCCTAATAAACCACCAGATAAGGCCTGGGTGGTGGGAGCTGGAAACCAGAACCCCTCAGAAACCTCACTTGGAATTTCAGCAAGTTGGTTCCTGGTCCACACTTCCACCACAGCTGTGGAGATCAGCTCAGCCCTGCCCCAGATTGGTACATCAGGGCGTTCACAGTGGAGGGGCTGCAGCCCTGCTTGTTAGTTGTGTTGTGGTATCACCTAGGAGCTGCAGACAGGGACTAGGCCTCCACTGGGCTCGGTGCCGTACAAACCCAGAGCAAAGAGATGGTTCTTGCCCCAAGGAGCTTACATTCTGCAGCTGTCTCCCACAATAGCCAGCCCCAAGTTTTCAAAAGTCATGCGTTGCTCTCCCTCATAATTTGATTGGCTTGAAAATCATGAAATTTAAACAACAAATAACATTGGGGTTTCTTTCATTTCCCTTCTGGATTGTGAGTCTTTAGGGGTCACGTTTTCAAGCTTTTGTCTGCAATCATGGGGGCTAGAAAGTTACTTTAAAAAAAAGCAAAAGCTGAGATTCTAGTATGTTCACGTGATTCCAGGAGCTGAGGCTGCATGAAAAACACCAAATACCATGAGACTCGCAGTACGATCACAAGAGTTGGCGACACTGCATCTCTTCCTCACGCTTGGTTCAACAGAGCACGAATGTGTTGATCTCTAGGGCGCTCTCCAAAGCTTTTGCTCTGGTTTTTCCTGGGTTGAGTGGGGAAGAACTTATTTGTTGTAGGTCCGGGCAGTTGATCTTCCAGCTGATGTTGTGTGCACTGTGGTTTGGATTGGGAGGTGTGTTGTACCTGACATCAAGCTCTAGGCGCATGAACCATCGACGTGTACATTGTATAAATCAAATAAATAACTCTGTTCTGAATCATGGGGAACCCCCCCAGTCCGATTCCACACTGCAAATCAGCCAGCACCAGCCCTGTCTGTACAGAACAGCCATTTCCTCTTCTTCTGGAAGTAATCTTTAGGGTAGTTTATGTGAGCGGGGCAGCAAGCAAAGAAAGAATCCAAGTTTCTAAAGTAAATGCTGCCATCTGTCATACAAAATAATAGATTAGGACTCTTCGTGTGTGAGAGAGTGCGTGAAACCAAATCTCCAGGGTTGCACGGATACTGTGCCGCTCATTGCCCTTTGCAGACCAGCACACTATACAGGGGCTGTGCTCCAACAAAGTTCCTATAACGCTGGCTCGCGTTCACAGCTCCTGCGCGTGGCCCCTTTCACAATGCTGAAACTGTCGGGCCAGCTGCTGTTCTCTTCACTGCACTCTAGAATGGGGGCCTGTAACCTTCATAGAAATCAAGTTGTACTGTGTGTGTGTGTGTGTGTCTTAGATTGTACATGTATGTGTGCATCGTATCTGTATGAAATAGATCCTCCTACAGAGAGAGAGAGAGAGAGACTCATGTCATGAAAACATAGAACTGTACCAGTAATAATAGCTAGCTGTTATTTAGAACTTTCCGCTGTAGGTCTCAAAGCACTTTACAAGGGAGGTCAGTATCATTATCCCCATTTTACAAAAGGGGAAACTGAGGCCCCATCATACCCTAATTTGGGCAGATAGTATATCTTTTAATTCCACATCTCCTGCCCCCAATAGCTGGTGCTAGCAAATGCTAACGCATTTCTATACAGAGATACCTTCTTTGTTTTCTTACGGGCTTTGTGCTTTGCGGTTTTTGTGGCTGCAGTGTTTTTGTTTATCCCAGACTGAGCCTAGACCATTGTTTCCTATTGACTCATGCCACCTTTCGACTGCCCCTTCCTGTCCTGCACATAAACACAATGTGGGAGTGGGAAGTGAACACGACAATTGGGCCCCCGTTTTGATGGATGCATGTGTATTACACCACTTGAGAGCCAGTCCTGTGAGGAAGGAAGCGATAGAGATGTAATGGAGGAGCTGCACACTCTGAAAGCTCTCGGGGAAGGTAAGAGAACCACAGCAGGGTGGGATTTCAACTGAGAACATTGCTATATGTTCAGAGCAGTTAGGTTGTCGTGGCAAGTTTTAGCCTGGCTGTGATTAGCTGGCTCATCTGTGCATGGCTGTTCTGTCCTGCATCATGTGAGGACCTTACAAACATGTCGTGCTTATAATGAGTCTCTTAGCACTTTTGAGGGACACTTTATTTTTCTAGGCTCTTCCTGAATTCCTGATGGTGCCATGGAACCAAAAGTTGCCAGCAGATCTGTTCTATCTACACAGATCCAAAGAATCACGTTGATTTCTCAGGCCAGCTTTCTGTCTTTTCTTTTTAACATTTAAAAAAAATGGCACAATTGAGTCTTTACTAGGGAAATAGCGGAAGTCCTTGAGCTGTCCTACAGCAGTAGCAACACAAGAGAGCCTGCGTCAGTGTGTGGGCTTATTTTGCCATTGCTCCCGAGCTCTAGTGTCAAAGGGGTGGCTAGTCTCCCCTTCATGCATGTGTACCGCTCTTCACTCCTATTAACACTAATGGAAATTACCCATGCATATGGAGAGGGAGGAGAGAGTCCTAAATCTTAGCGCAACATCAACATGAATTTTCATCACCCAGGTTTCAGGAATAATAAACTGTGGCTGGGTTTAAAACAAAGGGGTGAATGGGTGAGAGCTTTGGGACCATTCAGAATATCTGTAGATGAGCTGATGAAATATGAGCAGTAAAAATAAATTGAATATTTCAGGGCCTAAGCAGCCTGCTTGTAGGGGCCAGGAATGCCGTTTTCCCTCAGTATATAGGATTGCCTTCCTTTGAAACATCCACTATTAGCTGCTGCTGGGGGCAGGATACCATACCAGATGGCCTAGGGGTCTGATCTGGGATACTCCGCTAGAGGGATACATAAAAGCACAAAGACGATAAGTGTCTTGCCAAAGGCCATCAAGTGAGTCAGACCTGACCACAGCTCCCAGGGTTCTTAGACTGCTCTTTCTGTAATGATCATGTTTAGTTCATACATAATACTTATTAAATATTAGTCAGTGGGGCCCAATCTCAATTGGTGCTACTGTAATACACATAACAGGTGGCCATGCTTTTCAGGAAATACTGTGTGGCCTCTCTAAGATTGCTGCTGGAAGCCCAGGACCGAGGGGTGTTGCTCTGAAATGGGTTGTGTTTATGAAGAGGGAATTTACCATGCATGTCACAGAAGTGGTACCAGAGCTGACACCTACCAGCTGTACTTTGAATTGTTTTACCACCACCATTCTCCATGGGCATTTTCACTCTGTCTTCTTTTGCTTGTTAGTCGTGAGATAATGAAACCAGAATTCCTGCCCTCCCCTCTGCCCTAATGATCAGCTGACAGAAGGGGCTCAAGCGCGGACATCTGAGCCACATGAGAATCTCCTTAAAGTCAAACTGCTGGGCCCCAGAGACCCTGTTAAACACACAGCTGTGATGCACAGTAAATCTAGCTCTTAAATAGGTTTATTCCCTGATCAAGCACCCTGGAGGCCCCTTAGCCTTCACGCACACTCAACCTGGTGTTAATTATAGGGCTGAGCCTACGAAGGTCAGGTCTCATGCTATTCATACTGGAATCATATTCCTAACCAAGTTTATTATTTTAATACGAGGGATGAACCGTAATGCACAATAATATGCCAGGTCCAGGGCTCTTAGGAACAGACCTGAAACGGTACATATTTATGGGCAGTATTGTGCGAGAACATGACAAAAAATGAATGATCACATTCTCTAGTATAATCACTATACAAAACAATGGCTTTGACTGAAGGCAAGTAAAAAAATTCTACACAGAAGAAAATGTACTACCAGGTCCCATATTATAGACTGGCGAGATATAACTGTCTCTTTCTATGTGTGTGTATATAACATACATGTGTGTCCAAACAATTTAAAGGACACTTAGGCCCCCAAGATACCTTTGCTCATGAAAGAGAAGCTCCATGCAGCAGCCCTGGAAAAATATCTTTTGTATTTTTATAAGACTTTTATAGTGTGAAGAGTCATAGAAATGTCGTGCTAGAAGTGACCTCGAGAGGTCATCTAGTCCATCCCCCTGTGCTGAGGCAGGACCAAGTATTATCTAGACCATCCCTGACCGGTGTTTGTCCAACCTGTTCTTTAAAAACCGCCAGTGATGACAGGGATTCCACAATCTCCCTTGATAATCTGTTCCAGAATTTAATTACCCGTAGAGTTAGAAACGTTTTCCTAATATAACTGAAATCTCCCTTGCTGCAGATTAAGCCGATTCCTTATTGTTCTGCTGTTATTAGATGTTTGGTTCCTCACCAGTGCAATGCTGCAGAGAAGGCATAGCTGCATCCTTGCCACATTTTCTTATTTAAAAGGGACAATCTCAATATTTTAGCAGATTATTTGGCATTTTCTGTCATTCTGTCCTCCCAGAAAGTTCTCTGTAGACCATGGCATTTCTGTGCAGTTCAAAGGAGTGTCCCTATTTATCTGCCAAGTGCTGCCAATTATATTTTGGAGTCTAAGCTGGTTGCATCCTTATAAAGATTACGTAAAGCACGTAATTTTAAGAAGGCAGAGGGCCAATTCATCTGGTTTATTTACTGCTACTGCTATGAGACTGGGCAGTGGTAACTGGAGTTACTCAGCTGTGGAAAGCACTTATGTGTGTTAAAGCAGAGGACATCTGTGCCCATTAACACCAATGTTCAGAGAAGCTCAACTGGGTGGGGAGCCCATTTATTTCTAGTCTCACAGCTGGGTTCTGGTAGAAGGCCTGGACTGGCAGACAGCAATGAAATGACTGCTTGGAATATTTGGCAATGTGACCATGACAGTAAGTGTATTCAGACTCATTATTAAGAGAGTGACATAGATTCAGGACATATTTTATTGTTATCATAGTAGGAAAATAGATACCCATCCCTTCCGGAATGAATGCAAACAAATTTGCAGACTGCACCAATTGATTTAAAAGAAAAATACAGGGATGGCAGGTGTTAGGAGAATGTGCCTGAAATAGAGTTTGGATTAACAGGAATTCAAATAAGCCCCCAGATTTGTGCCTTTGTTTTTGTGTTTTATGATGGTTTTTTCTTTTTCCCATCTGGGATCAAAATAACGCAAGAGCTGCTCTGCTCAATCTGATTCCTCGTACGGGAACTGAACTACCAGATCCCAGTTATTTCAGCCCAGTAAGCAACTCCCTGCGGCACTGACAAACATTCACAAACACAGATAAGCATAAGTAGTTGAAACACAAATACCAGAGCCTGCTCAGGCCCCTGATTGTCATTGCAGAGCCCTTGAAATGAGCCCCACTCCACTGCACTGTGTGAGAGCAGAAGTTTAATGGAGGCAAAGTTATCTAATGGTTAAAGCAGTGGGCTAGCAGCCAAAACGCCTCGGTTCTGTTCCCATATCTGTCATCGTCTTTCTGTATGACCCTGAGCAATGGACTTCTTTGTGCCTCAGTTTCACCAGCCATAAAATAAGAAATATACCAGTCTGATGTGGTGTGACAGTTAAAGGGACACAACTTAAAAATCACATCCGATTTTTTTTATGATCCCGGTGACCTAATGATTTTAGTTTGTTTGCCTCTGTGCATTTGACAGCACTTTGTGTATAGTCAACTTTATTTCTCTTTCCCCGGTGTAGCTGTTTGTGTGAGTATTTTGCATAGCAACTGGAGGGAGGGAGAAGAATGGGTGTGAAACCACACCAATCAGTAGGGAGTCGGGGGCAGGTGTGGGGACTCTCATACTTCTGACTCAGGGGGTTTTAATTGACTCGATTTCCAGCTGACAGCCTTCCTTTAGTAACAAATTATTATTGATTTATTGGTTATTTCTCGGAATTGCCCTAGGGCCTAGAGGCCCAGCCCATTTTTGCCAGCTGCTGTACAAATTCAGAATAAAAAGGCCACTGTTCGTAAAGTACCTCTTGGGCCTCAGATAGAGGTACTAGAGACATGCCAAATGTGTGTTTGTTTCAAATAAATGCATTGTTATTTTATTTGAACACCAGGGGCCTGATGCCCCATTCGGGACACCTACCAAACTTGTTCTGAAACACGTGAGCGTGGGGTTCTCCAGGAAGGCAGGATTGGGCCCAACAACACAGGGGCTAGAAAAACCGCTGTTAATTCCTCCATTATAATCTCTAGATTTAGGGGCACTGTTAATTTTTTTTAATTCATTTTTAAAGTTTGAAAATAAGTGTATTTAAATTTCTTCTACTGTCTATGGGGTTAAAAAGAAGCTCTGTGCCTTTAAATTTGGAATAGCTGGGAGTTTGAGCACTGTCCCTTTAAAAGCACATTACATAGAGTTAGAATATAGCCTTTGTTTAACTAGTGATGATTGTTCCCAGTGGACTGCACTGGAATGGTTTACGGAGACCAGAGGGGGCTAAGGCTTGGGGCCAACAGTCAGCTTACAGATCGTAGCTGTTCAGACCATACAAGGAGGAAAAGAGAGGAACAGGGTGATCTCTGCACTTCCTGCAGTGGATTTGGGAGTTTACATTCAATAGTTCTTCCTGGTTCTGGAAAGTGGGCAAGGAAGGGTTGAACTATGGTAAGTTCTTCCATCTTAATTGTGTGTGTGTGTGTGTGTGTGTGTGTGTGTGTGTTACAAGGGGAGGCTTAGAGCATGCTGTTCTTTGGGAACATGAGGAGAAATAGCAGCTCCCCACTTCTTTCAGTGTGTTTTCTTTAACCATCTTCGACATCCTTTAAATCTCTGCTTTTCCTTACTCTTTTTTTTTTTTCCCCAAAACTCAGGGCCTCTTGTCTTTCATTTAATTTTTCATTTAATGAAACATCCCCTTAATTAAATTTAGTTTAACAAATCCCGGGAGAGATTATCGCATGACAAAAAGCAATCTGATTTTTTTATTATTATTATGGTGAAGTAATGAAATCTGAATTTTTATCATTCGTCTGCCCCCTCCCCCGAGTATGTGTAATTCACAGGGTTAATGATTTAAGATGAAAGGAAATGTCAGATTTGCCACTTACGCTGAACTGATCCGATTAACATCCTATTCATGTTCTTTACTTCTAGTTTTTTTTAGTTCCTGGGATTGTGTTATTCTGGGTTAGGACATACAGTGTATGTAATTGTATGTAAGTTCTTGCCGGTTTCTATGCGTTTGCCTGGTATGGTGAGGATATTTGATTTCACAGCTATCAATGAGGATCGGAGATAGTGACCTAATGTCCCGATTTTATAGGGACAGTCCCAATATTTGGAATTTCGTTGTATATTAGGTGCCTATTACCCCCCACCCCCGTCCCGATTTTTCACACTTGCTGTCTGGTCACCCTAATCGGAGAACAACAAATAATAATACAAAGATTGTTAGGGACTAGGAAAATTAAAGAGAAATAACAGATTTCTAGGGAAAAGTCTATTAAGTAACAACTAGTTTGACAGCCCTGCTGAGCTCATAGCTAAGAGAAAACAGGCTGAACCCTGAAAACCTCTCTAAAAGCATGTCTACACTACAGAATTAGGTCGGATTTATAGAAGCCGGTTTTATAGAAACCGGTTGTATGCAGCCGATTGTGTGTGTCCCCACCTAAAATGCTCTAAGTGCATGAAGTCGGCGGACCGCGTCCACAGTACCGAGGCTAGCGTCGACTTCCGGCGCATTGCACTATGGTACCTATCCCACAGTTCCCGGAGCCTCCGGCGCCCATTGGAATTATGGGTTGAGATCGCAATGCCCGGATGATGCAAAGCAGTGCCGCGAGGGGTTCTGGGTACATTGCGTCAGGCCCCTCCCCCGCCGTCACAGCAACGGCAGACAATAGATTCGCGCCTTTTTACCTGGGTTACCTGTGCAGACAACATACCACGCCAAGCATTGAGCCCGCTCAGCTCAGCTCACCGTCACCATATCTCTTCCGGGTGCCGGCAAACGTGGGACTGCATTGCTAAACAGCAGCAGCAGCTTACTGCCTTTTGGCGGTAGACGGTGCAGCATGACTGGTAGCCTTCATTGGCGATCTGGGTGCTGGCAGCTGTGGGGCTGGCAGCCGTAGGGCTGCATTGCACCAGCCCCTTGCCTTTTGGTAGAAGATGGTATATTACAACTGGTAACCGTCGTCATCGTACTGCAGTGGCTGTCGATCATGGGCACCCGGGCAGACAATGATGGTTATCAGTCGTAGTATGCTATTTTCTGCCAAGTGCCCAATATTGTCTGCTAAGCACCCAGAAGAGGCCGAGGGCTATCTGGGTGCTGGCAGACATGGGGCTGGCAGCCGTGGGGCTGCATTGCACCAGCCCCCTTGCCTTGATGATGATGGTTATCAGATGTATTATTCGCAGGATGGGGCAACATTGCTATACAGCAGCAACCCCTTGCCTTTTGGGCAGAAGATAGTATATTACGACTGGTATCCATCGTTGTCATACTGCAGTGGGCATCAGATCGTGCAATAGACCTGAAGGCTTACTGCCAAGCGCCCAGTATTTGCTGCCAAGCACCCAGAAAATGCCAAGGGCTATCAGTCATGCTGCGCCGTCGTCTTAAGATGTAAAAAATAGATTTATTCTCCATTCATTTGCTTCCCCCCTCCCTCCTGCTAAACCCAGGCTTTTGAGTTCAATCTTTGGGGGGGGGGCATTCTGTGTGACAGTTGTTTGTGTTTCTCCCTGATGCAAAGCCACCTTTCTTGATTTTAATTCCCTGTACCTGTACGCGGTGTCACTCGCCCCTCCCTCCCTCTCTCCCTCCCTCCCTTCTTCCCCTGGTCCGTCAGATACTACTTTCGCGCCTTTTTTCAGACCAGACGCCATAGCCAGCACTGGGATCATGGAGCCCGCTCAGATCACCGCGGCAATTCTGAGCACTATGAACACCACGCGCATTGTCCTGGAAAACATGCAGAGCCTCCTGGACATGCCAAAGCCAAACCAGGACCAGCTGAGGAGGAGGCGATTGCAGCGCGGCGACGATAGTGATGAGGAAATTGACATGGACCTCTCACAAGGCACAGGCCCCAGCAATGTGGAAATCTTGGTGTTACTGGGGCAGGTTCATGCCGTGGACCGCCGATTCTGGGCCCGGGAAACAAGCACAGAGTGGTGGGACCGCATCGTGTTGCAGGTCTGGGACGATGCCCAGTGGCTGCGAAACTTTCGCATGCGTAAGGGCACTTTCATGGAACTTTGTGACTTGCTTTCCCCTGCCCTGAAGCGCCAGAATACCAGGATGAGAGCAGCCCTCACAGTGGAGAAGCGAGTGGCGATAGCCCTGTGGAAGCTTGCAACGCCAGACAGCTACCGGTCAGTCGGGAATCAATTTGGAGTGGGCAAATCTACTGTGGGGGCTGCTGTGATCCAAGTTGCCAGGGCAATGAGAGACCTGGTGATATCAAGGGTAGTGACTCTGGGAAACGTGCAGACCATAGTGGATGGCTTTGCTGCAATGGGATTCCCAAACTGTGGTGGGGCGATAGACGGAACCCATATCCCTATCTTGGCACCGGCGCACCAAGCCACCGACTACATAAACCGCAAGGGGTACTTTTCAATGCTGCTGCAAGCCCTGGTGGATCACAAGGGACGTTTCACCGACATCAACGTGGGCTGGCCGGGAAGAGTACATGATGCTCGCGTCTTCAGGCAGTCTCTTCTGTTTCGAAAGCTGGAGGAAGGGACTTTCTTCCCAGACCAGAAAATAACAGTTGGGGATGTTGAAATGCCTATCGTGATCCTTGGGGACCCAGCCTACCCCTTAATGCCATGGCTCATGAAGCCATACACAGGCAGCCTGGACAGCAGTCAGGACCTGTTCAACTACAGGCTGAGCAAGTGCCGAATGGTGGTGGAATGTGCATTTGGCCGTTTAAAAGCGCGCTGGCGCAGCTTACTGACTCGCTCAGACCTTAACGAAAAGAATCTCCCCATTGTTATTGCTACTTGCTGTGCGCTCCACAATATATGTGAAAGTAAGGGGGAGACATTTATGGCGGGGTGGGAGGTTGAGGCAAATCGCCTGGCCGCTGATTACGCGCAGCCAGACACCAGGGCGGTTAGAGGAGCACAGCAGGGCGCGGTGCGCATCAGAGAAGCGTTGAAAACCAGTTTTGTGACTGGCCAGGCTACGGAGTGAAACTTCTGTTTGTTGCTCCTTGATGAACCCTCTGCCCCTCCCCCACCACCCTGTTAACTCTACTTCCCTGCAAACCAACCACCCCACCCTCCCCCACTACCCTCCCCCCTTCGAGCACCACTTGCAGAGGCAATAAAGTCATTGTTGCTTCACATTCATGCATTCTTTATTAATTCAGCACACAACTAGGGGGATAATTGGAAAGGTAGCCCGGGATGGGTGGGGGAGGAGGGAAGGAAAAGGACACACTCCAATTTAAAACTTTAAAACTTATTGCTATGGAAATCATCTAGGGTGGAGTGAGTGGGTGGC
Organism: Terrapene triunguis; assembly: GCF_002925995.2. Classification (NCBI taxonomy): domain Eukaryota; kingdom Metazoa; phylum Chordata; order Testudines; family Emydidae; genus Terrapene; species Terrapene triunguis. The sequence goes on from NW_020664589.1 coordinate 14,653,047, forward strand.
CGAAGGCCCCCCCACCGTGTTCTTGGGCGTCTGGGTGAGGAGGCAATGGGACTTGGGGAGGATGGCTGCTGGTTACAGAGGGGCTGTAGCGGCGGTCTCTGCTCCTGCTGCCTTTCCTGCAGCTCAACCATACGCAGGAGCATATCACTTTGATGCTCCAGCAGCCGGAGCATCGACTCTTGCTTTCTGATTACAAGTTGACGCCACCTCTCCTCTTCAGCCCGCGTTTCAGCACGCAACTTCTCCTCTTCAGCCCGCGATTCAGCACGCCACCTCTCCTCTCGCTCATATTGGGCTTTTTTAAAATCAGTCATTGACTGCCTCCACGCATTCAGCTGTGCTCTGTCAGCGTGGGAGGCAGTCTGAAGTTCAGTAAACATTTCGTCACGCGTCCTTCGCTTCCTTCTTCGAATATTCACTAGCCTCTGCGAAGGAGTAAGATTTGCAGCTGGTGGAGAAGGGAGAGGTTGTTAAAAAAGATACATTTTAGAGAACAATGGGTAGACTCTTTCACGTTAGATTTTGCTGTTCACAACATCACACAGCACATGTGCTTTCGTTACAAGGTCGCATTTTTCCTCTTATATTGAGAGTCTCCTGGTTTGGTGTGAGAGATCACTCACGCAGTGCCAGGACACAGATTTCAGCTTGCAGGCAGCCATGGTAAGACATATAGTCTTTGGGCTTTTTTAACCTTCTTAACATGTGGGGATGGTTTCAAACAGTTCTGCCCTCATTTCCCATACCAAGCACCCGTGCCATTTAAAATGGGTTTGCAATGTAAAAGGAGGGGCTGCGATTTCAGGTTTAACATGCAGCACAAACCCAACTAACTCCCCTCCCCCTCACACCCAATTCTCTGGGATGGTCACTTCAACCCTCCCCCCCACCGCGTGGTTAACAGCGGGGAATATTTCTGTTCAGCAGACCAGGAAGGGGCACCTCTGAATGTCCCCTTAATAAAATTGCCCCATTTTAACCAGGTGACCGTGAATGATATCACTCTCCTGAGGATAACAAAGAGTGATAAGGAATGGATGTTGTCTGCATGCCAGCAAACACCGGGACCATACGCTGCCATGCTTTGTTATGCAATGATTCCAGACTACGTGCTACTGGCCTGGCGTGGTAAAGTGTCCTACCATGGCGGACGGGATAAGGCAGCCCTCCCCAGAAACCTTTTGCAAAGGCTTTGGGATTACATGAAGGAGAGCTTTCTAGAGATGTCCCTGGAGGATTTCCGCTCCATCCCCATACACGTTAACAGACTTTTCCAGTAGCTGTACTGGCCGCGATTGCCAGGGCAAATTAATCATTAATCATTAAACACGCTTGTTTTTAAGCCATGTGTAATATTTACAAAGGTACACTCACCAGAGGTCCCCTGTGTGCCCTCAGGGTCTTGGGTCAGTTCGGGGGTTACTGTTTCCAGGTCCAGGGTGACAAACATATCCTGGCTGTTGGGGTAACTGGTTTCTCCGCTTCCTTGCTGCTGTGAGCTATCTATGTTCTCTCCATCCTCATCTTCCTCGTCCGCCGAACCCGCTTCCCCGTTTGCAGAGAGGGACTCATAGAACACGCTTGGGCTAGTGGTGGCTGCACCCCCTAGAATGGCATGCAGCTCCGCGTAGTAGCGGCATGTTTGCGGCTCTGCCCCGGACCTTCCGTTTGCGTCTCTGACTTTGTGGTAGGCTTGCCTTAGCTCCTTAATTTTCACGCGGCACTGCCGCGCGTCCCTGTTATGGCCTCTGTCCTTCATGGCCTTGGAGATCTTTTCTAATGTTTTGCCGTTTCTTTTACTGTTTCGGAGTTCGGCGAGCACTGCTTCATCTCCCCAGATGGCGATCAGATCCTGTACCTCCCGTTCGGTCCAGGCTGGAGCTCTTCTGCGATCCTGGGACTGGGACTGGGACTCCATCACGGTTACCTGTGCTGATGGGCTCTGCATGGTCACCTGTGCTCTCCACGCTGAGCAAACAGGAAATGAAATTCAAACGTTCGCGGGGCTTTTCCTGTCTACCTGGCCAGTGCATCTGAGATGAGAGTGCTGTCCAGAGCGGTCACAATGAAGCACTGTGGGATAGCTCCCGGAGGCCAGTAATGTCGAATTCCGTCCACACTAGCCCAATTCCGACCCCCTAAGGTCGATTTTATCGCTAATCCCCTTGTCGAGGTGGTGTTAGGAAACCGGTTTAAAGGGCCCTTTAAGTCGACAGAAAGGGCTTCGTAGTGTAAACGTGTCCAGGCTTAAGTCGATTTAACGCTGCTAAAGTCGACCTAAACTCGTAGTGTAGACCAGGCCTAATTTTCTAAAATTTTCTCATTCGGGAACATATTGCTTCTTCAACTTTGCCTCAAACAATTGCAGTTACTGTAAGTCAGGTCAGACAATACTGGATTTCCTATTGAATTTGACTCGTATCGGTTTGTTCTCTCTCTCTCTCTCTCTCTCTTTTTGCCTTTCCTGGCCTGAACTGTTAAATTATTTCCAGACCTACTCATAAATCCTGGTTGAAGGCTAAGGAAGTGATTTGGACAGATACTGGCAGGCTGGGTTCTGGGAACAAGATTTCCCAAGCTCTGAACACATCCAGGCTCCAGAACCATGGCTTAAATATTTGGAACAACCGTCAAAAACTAGGTCACTTGAACATCAAAAATCTGTGTAAGGGGGAATATCCTGTCCAGGGGATTTGAAACTCTGCAAGTGTCTGGCAATTGTGGCCTGTCAGGATATTGAAACATGGCTTTGTACGACATCCCTTTCCCATTGCTGTCAATACCGCACCAGTTCAGCCAACAGAAAAAAAAAAAAATCCTCCAGGAAATTAGCAAATAACGTAAAGGTTAAAGGAGGAGTCACTGTTCCTTATTCAGAGCCTGCATGTTCAAAATTGTACCTCTTTGGCAAAGGACATATGCAGCAGATCTTGACAGTAGGAGAACAGACTTTATGCCTCGCTGGATAGCAGTCTACAGGATGGGAAGCGTAACGTATGGAAGTGACAATGAACTGGAAGTGCGAACAACTGCAGCTCTGGGCCAAAGTGATGAGGGAAGCAATATTAAAAGCAAAGAATAATATAAAATAGTTATTCAAGAGAAGGATTTCAGCGCAGTGGGGTTCTGGATCAGGCCCATCTCAGTACAAAAAACACAGGATGTGTCATGATCACCGCTCTGAGATGCTCACCGTTCAGTAGAAGCTGCAGTACAGTGCATATCCCCTCACACAGCTGCATCCATCTCTGTCCCAACCCCCAGCTTGCTGACCTCCATCACTGAGACTGACTGGCAGCATTTGTCTTTCAGACACCTTTCCAGCAGGATCACCCCGCCTGCTGACTGTTATTTGAGCAGCACGCCGCCTGCTGGCTGAGGTTCCTTTCCAGAACCCAGGACCAGCTCCAATCGCCAGAATACGGAATTCCTCCCATTGTCACAATAGGTCCCCTGCAGCAGTTGGGGTTAAGCTGCACTCTCACAAGTCCTGCCATGCGGGCAGGGGACTGGACTCGATGACCTCTCGAGGTCCCTTCCAGTCCTAGAATCTATGAATAAGTCTGGCTAACTGGCCAGGAATGCTGTGCTTAGCCCCAGGCTGGTGCAGAAAATATTTGCCTTAATTAAAATGTGAGGAGCCCAACTGCACAGGGAGAGCATCTTGCGTTTTAGTGACTAACAGATAGTGGCTCTGAAGACGTGGAAGCTGAGGGTTTAGCTGGGAGGAGTGGGGCAGGGAGAGGGAAGGAGGAAGATTTGGACATACTGCTCTGCTTGCGGCCAGCTACAATATTCCATTCCTCTGAGCACCCTCAGTTCTGCTTTGTGAGCTGAGTGGGGCTTTTTCCCAGTGGGTTTCTTCCCTTCCTGACAGAGCCACGAAGCTCCCCTTATTTCCCCTGCTTCAGCTACATCCCTCAGATTAGAAAGGTTGCTACGGTGACTGATGGGGAGGGACAGCAGGACATTGTGTGCCCTCAGTGCTGGTGAGGGGTGCCGGACCGGGCTGGAGGCTGCTGGCCGGCCTCCACCCTCAGAACAAGTTCAGCGCAGCTGGAACAGCACAACCGCCCCCTCCCTCCACCCCCGTCCCGTATGGCCTGCTCAATGTGACTCAGTCCTGACCTGCTGGAATCAGCCTGAGGGGTTAGAGGTGAGTTCACTGCTCACGGCCCGCTCGCACTCTGGCCAAGAAGTTGGGGGGTGTCAGTTGTGGTGCTGGATTTCTGTGGTGTCGATGCTTGTCTGCCTGGAACTAGACTGAGGCTACCCACTAGTGTCACATGGGTCCCCAGACAACCCTCCAAGGGTGCCAACGTTCAGTCCCACCTCCCTAGCTGTATTGTTGGGTTTAACCACAGCCATTAGTAACTAAAACGCAAGACGCTCTCCCTGTGCAGTTGGGCTCCTCACATTTTAATTAAGTTTTATGCTGCTGCTAATGTGGGTTGTTATTAACTGAACGCTACGGAGAGCACCACTTGTACATCAGCTGGTGAGCCAGTCCCGAGCAGGCTCCGCCCTGTGGTGGATACAGACTGCATCTCCAGTGATGCCGGTTTAGTGTGTGTGTGCGGGACACGATGCGTCCCCACCGCCAGGCATGGTGTGCAGCAGCGGAGTGGAGGATGCCTACAGCACCATCCACACCAGGACACTGGAACGCTGGGTTTATGACAGCCACTGTCAGCAATGGGTCGCATGGGACTGGTGGTGTAGAGGGGCCAGAACCCTTTTCAGCAAGTAATTTAGACTGTACCTTCTTGAAATTAATTAAATCATCTAGGAGATGCTGCAACTCTTCCCACCACAACCTGATTGACGAGAAACACAAATGTAAGATATTTGGTGTGATAATATAATATACATGGCATCTAAGCAAAGCCTCCTGCAGCCAGGAAACAGATGACCCATTCACCTTGCTATACAGACCCACTTTCCCTGGGAAGTGTTTAGATACCCGAGTGGTGGTAGCTCTAGAGAATCCTGCGATAGCTAGCTAGAAAATGAAGATGTTTCTTGAAGAACGACAGAAGCGTGTGTGGCCCCCTACCCCTGAGCTGAAGAAGAAAGGGTTCCTTTCCCTAATGGGGAGTGGGTGACTTTCTTTCCTACAGGCAGTGGGCGCCTGACACTGGATAAGTAGTTGTGATGTGATTCATAAAAAGCTAATTTATAATTTGCCAGAATATAATCCTGTTTGATCAGTGTTATTCAGTTCTTCTTTCTTTTAAAATTCAGTGCACTTAACTACTCTACGAGGGTTTATGAATGTTTAAAAATTGCTTTGTGCTCCCTAAAGTAATTTGACAAGTCTGACAGCTATTGATTAAAAACCTGAAATTATTCAGGCTGCAGGATGACTTGGGGGATTAGATAGAAAGTTTTTTCAAATGTGAAAGGAAATAAGATGTTGGAAAGTAAATATGTTCTTGAATATTTTTGAAAAATCCATTACAACTGTGAAATTAAATTGAAATTAGATACTTGGTGTGGGGATGAAGGAACTAAATGCTGGCTTTGCTATGTAGGTTTCAGGGAGCAATCCACCAGCCCAGGTCCGAAAATCTCAATTGTACCCTGCAAAGTGCTAGCAAAAGGACTCTGTGATGAAAAATCCATTCCAGGTCTCGATTAGGAGGGATCCTTCGAGGAACCCATTGATGGTCCCTGGTGCCAGCCACTAGAGTAAATGCAGCCATGTGGCAGCCCCCATCCTGAGGCCACATGCACAGCCGGGCTGATTCAGGGACTGAGAGGGAGGTGCAAAGATGGGTTTGTGTTGGAGTTGCTGGGACCTGGTTCAGCCCCATACTGAATTAGAAAAGCTTCAAGGCTGCCCTAACGTGTACTCCAAATGCAATTGGTAGGTGGCATCCAGGAATAGCCAGGGCATTAAATGACCCCAGCATACCCCATCCCTCCCCTGGCTCAGCCTCTGCATCTGGAGCCCCATGCAAGAGTGCCAGAAAACCAGCTATGCTCTTTCTTCCCCTGCCAGGGATGCCCTGTTTCAGGGCAATCTCCCAACAGGCCCATAAAACAGCTGTTGGGCCACTTTATCCGCACCCCGCCTGCACAAATCGGATGTGGCTCTGGGCATGTCCTGCTTCTTGCTGTAGCTGAATTCAAACTGGGACCCTCGTGTGTCCTTGGCAGCAAGTCTATCCCGTAACATCTATCAGCTGAGCCAAAAGGAAGCCTCTTCCCCTGGCCTAGCTGCCAGGTGCTGCACTAAACTGGATCCTAGCCCGAGATCAGTCAGCAGATTTCACTGTCTCCTTGCAGAGCAAGACACCTCCAGTACCCTGAGAAGTATCTACCCCACCTGTAGGAGTTCTCCTTTAGGACGAGCTGAAATCCAGCGATGGCAGCTGGGATTGTAGAGAGTTGTTCAGCTGCTGCCTGCGTTGAGAGGGTGAAGTCCCGCCTCTTCCTGCACCTAGAGAGGGGAAACAGCCCCAGATCCTCAGATTCCCTTTTGAAATCAGTGGGAATTAGGCACCTCAGAACCTTTGAGGTCCTGGGCCAGAGACCCCTCTGAATCTGACATTCTCCTGGGAGGCAGTGACAGTGTGTTCCATGTTCTCGAGTCTCAAGAAAGGTTTCCATTGTTGGGGTCGGTTATTGTTAATATTGATTAGGAAAAATGAATGTTTATAAGCAGGGAAGAATCAGTGAGTACTGTAGGCTAGTATGAGAGATCTGGCCACTCTTGATAGGATGTGACTATTTGGCAGATGAGAAGAGTTCGCTAACATCTAGCCCCTGTTGTTTAACTGCGTGATTAGTGGTTGCTGCTTTCTCATTGGTTGTATTTATTCTGGCAGGTGTTTGCTGTTGATACTGTATTTTGAAATGTATTCTGAACATTATGCCTCTGTCTATGTAGATAATACAGCAGGATCTGGTATTGCTGGCCATAGCTTGCAGTTATGATTCATATCTGTGGATCAAAAATTGCTTTGGAAAAGATCTATTTCCCACTGGTGCTGCTGTGTTTGTAATAATAATAAACATTCTGTGCTTCTTTAGCACCCTCTATTGCATGCTCTCAACACACTTTACAAACATCAATTAATTTAGCCTCACAGCCCCCCTGGGCGAAAGGTGTATATTTTACAGATGAAGAAACTGAGGCACAGGGAAGTGAAATGACTTGCTTTGAGTCACATAGTGAGTCAGTGGCAGGGCTAAGATTAGAACCAGATCTTCAGACTCTCAACCCCCATGCCATTAACCTCGCACTTCCAACTTTTGTACTCTGGCTTATCAGTGGGGAACTGGAAGTCATTGCGCAGAATCTTTTTGATGGTTTTGCAGGTAAGGAAGATTTTTCACCCCTTTCCGAGGGCCACTCTGCCGCAGGTAGGAATGCTAGGACTTATGAGAGTCAGTTGTGACCTGCTGACACGCCTTGGCATTCCAGTGCCTTCCAGAAATGGATCTGTTCTTGCAAGATTGAGATTTTGCTTCTGTGGGTGGGGAGAGGGTGTGAGGGAGTTTGTGTATGATGTGTGATGTTGTGAATATAATGATAAAGCAGCGTGGCAGGGTTACCCGAGTTGGTTGATTAGGCACCCACGGAAGTTAATGGCAAACAAGAAAAACTAAAGGCCTATAAAGAGTTGCCTGTGTAATTGGCATGTGGCCATTGCCTTCTGCTCTACTCAGCTTCGTTTTCGACTGGAGAGTTCTGTCAAGGTGACTAGAACCCCTTTTGACCAAAGGCACTTAGATAGAAATCCAGTGGATATTGCTGTCTGTTTCAGTGATCATGCCTGCACTGGTTGGTAGCCACATACCACTCACTGAACTCTGGAGGTCCTGTCCCTGCATGCACTGGGCTCAGTGTAAAACCCAGGATGGGTTCACTGGGGTCTGATTTCTTCTTTAGTTGGTAAGGGCAGCCCTCAGGCTATTACATGGAGCTCATGTGCAGTGTCATTTGACTGTGAACGATGTTCTAATACTGTTCACTGTGCATGGCCCTTGGTTGCATGTCAACAGCAAAAAATGAGGGAAGAGAAAGCAGAATTTAAAACCTTGTTACTGCTGGAAAAGATCAACGCCACACTCAAGACCAGTTATCTGTCATTCCTGCAGCAAGCCCGGATTATGCTTCAATGCTCGACCTCCAAAGCAAAAGTTAGTAATAATACTGACCCTGGGTGCACTCTGAACTTAGCTATCTCTGATTAAATGAGTTTTTCTTTGGCCTGGTCTACACTACGACTTTAATTCGGATTTAGCTGCTTTAATCCGAATTAACCCTTCACCCGTCCACACTACAGAGCCAGTTAATTCGAATTAAAGGGCACTTAAAATCGATTTCTGTACTCCACCTCGACGAACGGAGTAGCGCCTAAATCGATTTTGTTAATTCGAATTAGGGTTAGTGTGGCCGCACACCACCGAATTACTGTGGTTAAATTAATGGGGTAGTGTGGCCGCACACCACCGAATGAATGTGGTTAAAAACCGAATTAATGTGCTTAGTGTGGCCGCGCACAATCGAATTTATACAACCTGTTTCCCAAATTCGAATTATCTAAATTCGGATTAATCCTGTAGTGTAGACATACCCTTTCCTTGAGCATGATTTAGTTCTTATCTTCAGAACAAAGGCTTTAAGGTAAGAAAGTGTAGAGAAATTGAAGGACAATCCCCCCCCCCCCACACACACACACACTCACTTATAATCTAGGACCTGATGACGCAGCTCAAAGATCAGTCTTCAATGGATTCCTATCTTGGAATTATCCTCTTTCCTGCTGCAATGACAGGAACCTCCTTCATCAGAAGAACTTTTCCCCCTGCTCTACTGGTAATGAGAGTGTGGAATGCGGAACTCTTTGCTAATCCTGTCCCTGCGCCTCAAGGCGAGGTGGTGAGCATGATAAGGACCCTGCAGTTGTACGTATAGTGGAAAGTCTCCCAAGCATGGGATGAATGTCATTAATGGATTTATCCATCAGCGGAACTTTCTGAGATGTTTAAAGCAGAAGGACAATGCCAGGGTACTGAGACTGGGGCTATGTTTGCTGCCTAGGCCACCAGCGTCTGTGTGTGGGAGTGACTGATTCCTGTGGAAAGGACTCTGAGGCACTCTGCAGCATCTCCTGCCGCTGCCTACCAAAAGGAAGTCCCACCCAGGCCTCCTCAGCTAGAAGTTTGGTGTCCGCAACTCAAGTTCAGCCTCTTTACGGGCAGATGAATGTTGTGTAAAACCCTCTTACAAATGCATCTACGCTCCATGGGGGAACTGTGGAGGGGCAGTGTGACAGCAGTAGGTTGGTGATTTCTTGCTTGTCCTTGCAATGGTTTAGCGAGTCCAGAGGACAACGCAGTTCTGAGCAGAACTGTTAGCATACATGCACAGTGTGCTGTAGAGCCTGTACCAGTGCATTCTGGGACACCAACAGCACCTAATCCATCGTGGCCAGCCAGCCCCGCTGCTGGGAGCAGACCCTCTAAAGGCAAGGCACTGCATGTGTCAGGGGATCAGTTGCAGCATTCATAACTTCCCATCCACAACAGGGAGGCATCACTGTACGTGGCACAATTAACCTGGACCTACACAGAAGACCTTACTCCAGGCACTGAAACTAGCCCATGCCACCAGTTCCTGTAAAACACACAGGGCAACATCATCCATGCTGTGCAAGCCCTAAGGCATCATTTGCTACACTATTTCCATCTGGCGGCAGACAGGCCATTAATATACATCTCAAAGCCAAGGCTGTCAGCGTTTCGTTTTAGGCTCACCTACCTAAGCAGGGAAAGCCTGTATTCTGGCCTGGAGAGCCAGGTGGAGAAATATGCATCATGGGCAGGGTGCTGGAGCTTTGCCTGGTCTCACTGGCTAACAGTCTGTGCCTGTTAAATCAGCAAGGACCCAAATATAGACACATAGCAGGGGAGTATTGCCTGTTGACCATTTATTTGTGAACCTCTGTTTACAAGTGCTTTGGTCTTGGAAGAGAAAAAAAATGAAGAGATTTCTAATGCAGTGCCTTGTAAAAACCCCTATGTCAGTGATTGCCTGTTTAGGTAATTGTGTTAGGCTTCGATCCTGCAGTGTACAATGCCTGGGCAGATTCTGTGCCCACATAGAACCCCTTTAGATACAGAGCAGCTCCATACAGGTTTGCCAATCTGCCTGTGCTTTGTATATTGAAGAATCAGAGACTTATTTTGTAAAATAATTGTTTTACTTAAGCTTAGTACCAAAGACACACAATCTAGCCATCCAGCTTTTAGCAAGAGAATAAACACAGTGAATATTTTTATACATATTTGTATGTAATGTACTACTTGGTAAATACATTTATATGGGATTTTATATTTGTAAAAAAAAAATATATAATTGATTTGTTTCACAAGGAGCTGTGCAAATCCACTGCTAGGAATAGGTTTGCCGCTACTGGCCAATTGAATCTGCTCATTTCCTGGAAAGTCATCCAACCACTACTTTCCTAATTTGATTGCTGCTGTTCGAGTGTTTCTGTGCCGCGCTGGCATGGCATCCTGACAAATGCTTCAGGATTCTGAGGGGGCGTTGAAATTACTTCTGTGTACGGATCTAGCAAAACTTGTCAGAAATGATTCTGCTGATCTCTTAATTAGGGTTTTGTGGGGAGTTTTTCAAAGACTTGGTAGAGTAGAAGTGAGTAGCACAGGGTAGGAAGGGAGTAAGACTTGACTGAGAGATGTACAACAATCTGCTCTCAGTCTGCTGTCCTGTGTTGGACTGAATGCACTGGACAGCTTTACATTTCTTCTGGTTCAAACCCCAAACAATATTTTAACATTTTTGTTTTCTTTCCCCCCCACGTAAATGCAAAGCATGTTTGCCAGTCGCAGATCAGATGGAACCATGATCATTACTCAGAAGTTGGGGAATGATCATTACATATTTAATATCACCATCAATATAATTACGTGGCTCTGCTGTCAGTTCTGGTGTACGCGTGTAGCTTTCTCCTAACACTTTGGTTATGTAGTATGTTCATGTTTTCATCTGATGAAAGCAGAGGCCTCGTCCCAGGGTGAAGAGAGGTCTGAGCTGCAAGTTTACTCGACACATTGTTCTTCATGGGCAGTAAATATGTCTTCCCAAGCCATTGTCAATGTACCATTTGTTTAAGGGAAATAGTTTATGGTTGACAAGAATATTCAAAGACTTCTAATGTGGGACAAAGTAAATACCTTGTGGAGTACAGTAGGTTTCCTTAAAGGGACATTGGCTAGAATGGATAGGGCCAATGTTTTACTTACCTTTAACATTTTATTTTCATTTTGTTGTTTTGATCCCTTAAAAATTATCCTGCAAGTAGAGCTGGATGAATAGAGGATTGTAAGACAAGGGGAGGGAAATCAGGTTGAACCATAAACAAAAATTTTCAAAATTTTTAGTGAATTGAAGAGTCAGGAAAAAATCATTTGGGGTTGAACAAAATGTTTAGTTTCTATTTTGACCATTTAAAAATGTTTTTGAAATGTTTAAGAATAAAACTAAAGGAAATTTTGAAATGAAAAGGGTTTTCAAACTAAAAAATTGAATTTTTTTGTTTTGAAAATGCTGTAACAAAACATTTTGATTTGAATTCGTGAAACGTTTTGATGTCATCGAATCTGCATTTTTATCCGGAAAAAAGTGTTAGCTGAAAAATGTTGCCCAGTTCTGTCTGGAAGTACTTACAGTGTTAATTCCCTGGCACTACAGCTTACAGGGGTGTTCCTGCAGTATAGTGAACTGTTGCCCTAAAGTGCTGTAATGTTTTCCAAAGTGTGTGTGGGGGGGAAATATTTCAGCATTCTACAGTAATGGGCCCAAACACTCCAGTTGATGTGAGTATTTATTTGTGCAGTGTTTGGGGGCCATTTCTGTAGTGCATATAGTCTTTTAATAGGGCACCCTTCAGAGTTCTGGCTGCAGCATTGTGACTGGTGCATGCACTGCCCCCATCTTCTGCTCCTTGTGGGCTGGTAGCTTATTGAAATTCACAAGAATTTATGTCAGGTGCTGGGAGAAATGGATTCCTTGTAAATTTCAGCTAAAATATCCGCAGGAATAAAGCAGGCAGGCAGAGCTGAGCCTCAAGGGGAAGGGAGAGAGCAACATTCATGGGACACTTGTTAGCCAAGGCACACCCAGCTAGGTCACGTATTTGTCCTCCCAGCCTTGGCACACCTTCCCCTTTATTAACAGAGAGTCCAGTGTTCAAACATTTCCAAGCTGCTTTTAATGATTTTAGCAAGCTGGGTTGTTCTCTGAGAAACAGTTTGTCTGGATCTCATTTAAATCAAACCAGGGTTGTTGTGTTGCAAATCTGGAAGGTCACTGGATGACAGGAAAACAACTGTGAATTAAATGGTTGCGATTCTGCTCCCCTTGCACCAACATAAGGCCCCAATCTGGAAACTCTTAGGCATGTATGTAGTCCTCTTGGAGTAATGGAATTACTCATGGGAGTAAAGCCGCTCACAGGCTTCCGTGTTTGCAGGATCTGGCCCTCAGTCGGGTACCTCAGACTCCATTGAACTGACGGATACTGCACCAGTATAAAGCTGGTGTGAGAGAGAGAGGAGACTTTTTACTGGAGCACGACCATTTTGTTTGTTTAATATTCTAAAAGCAGAGCTAATAGCTATTTTTATCTCTTTCTCCCTTCCCACCTACACAGTCTCTGGTGATGTTTAGCTTGACAGGCTGGGCTGCAGTTATGATGCCCAAAATCTTGCAACTGTCATGGAGTGAGAGAATAAAACCCCTGGCTTAGATAAAAGAGCCAGGGAGTCGGAAATGCTGCGTGCGGCACACTTCTCAGTCCTCAGAGAGGCTTATTAAATTACACTGGGGAAGCCTTTATGGTGCACAGCTAAAATGGCTTTCAGGCTCCACTCTGGATTGCATAGCCGCGATGAAGCTACTTGCACAGCTCCACAATCAAAGGCGTTAAAGCTTTTTTTCCCTCTCTTTCAAGACAGAAGTGACGCATGGTGTTAAAGATAGGCCAGGACTAGTTCGACCACGTATATAAAGTACCTCTTGTCCAAAGGCATCAGAGCACTTTCCAAACATTCATTCCTTCTCACAACCCTCCTATGAGATAGGCCTGTGAAATTAGACCGATTTTACCCAGTGGGGAAACTGAGGCAGATAAAGGTTAGTGATTAGTCGGGGTCACAGAGCAAGTCAATAACAGAGCTGAAAATAGACCTCAGAAGTCCTGGCTCTCACGGACATTGGAGCTTGGATCCTCAAGCTTGCAATTTCCTCTCATTACTTTCTTTGGTCTTGACACTAGCATTTAACACCAAAGTAATTTGCCTCTTGTGTCTGGGATTTGTCTGCATGTGTATCTCAAGGGCTGTGGGGTTCCCAAAGCCTCCACAGAGCATTGCTAACATTTTGGTTGATACCTGATATTCACCACCTTTGAGTTTCACTGTAAACCCGGATCAGGATTGCTAAGTTTTGTAAACCTCGCCAGCAGTGCTGTGTCTAGGAATGTGCTGTGGTGGTTTCATAGGGATTTGATGCAAAACCCAGTCGTTTAGTTGAGTTTTGGAGTTTGTTTAAAACTCAAAGTGAAACAGAGACGGGCGTGGAAGAGTGATTGAGAACCAGTAGGGTCAGAACAGGAGCAAATATTTGTCCAACCTCCTGTGAAACAAAATACTGACTTTCACCACAACTGGAGGCAGCAGCCCCTGTAAACTCTGGGCAGGGCTGGTGTGATGAGCATCAGGTATCAGCCGGAGCACAGACACCTCTTTTTATTTGGCATGTTCTGAACGATGTGGTTTGGAACCAGTTTTAACACCAAGCTTTTTCCCCATCTCTGCCAGCATCCTGAGTTTTATTAGTGTGCTCTCCTCAAGCAGGATCCAAACGCTAAGTCGTATGCAGACACTTGGAGTTCGGGCCCCTCTGTAGGTTTCCATAAGGGTCTCTTTTCCTTTCGATAAGAGGAGAACATGGTTCATTATTAACAAAAACAGATGGGTAGTGAATGAATCGTCTTTCCCAATCTCTCTGCTAAAGTGTATCATTAATTAAACATCAGCAGGGATGTGTGTGCTTAGCAGAATGTGCTCCACCCTGAAGAGTACACTGCTCGGGGTTGGGAATAAGGGTGCAGCGCCTCCCCTGCTCGGTCAGATCCCATGCGCCCAGGATGCTCCGTGACGAGTGTATGTGGCTGAGGGCTAAGACTTGGTGTATGCAGTGTAAAAGCCTCGTTGGAAGCCTCAGCTAGCACCCCGGCTAACGGTCACAGAGAGGCCAGGGGCCAAACTGGGCCAGGATGCTGGCCCAGATGATCCCGCCCCATCTGATTGGCAGTGCAATGCCGGGGAAGCTTGCTGTGCTGCCTGCCTTGTACCTGTTCTGGGCAGAACCAGAAGCTGTCGTTCTCCCGAGGGCTGGTGTTAACACTTTTCACCAGCTCTAAGCTCATTTAGAAAACAAAACAAAAACCTACATTAGCATCCACTTATTTGTAAAACATGGACTTGCTCATTGTGGGCCCTTCCGAGAGAAGGCACTTGGCAGTTCCTCTGAAGTTCTCTGTATGCTGCATGGCGACTGCGAGTGCTTCTGGTTTTTTAGCTGAATCACGTGGGCTGGACAGGAGTAGGGCATCTTCTCCATTGCACTGCACTGGGGCAGGATTGATTTCAGTGTCCTTGTGCTGTCCCAAATCATCCGCAAATTGTCACCTTGTGAATTTCTCAGCTGCCCGAAGATGCTAATAAATCCGAACCCCTTTTCTCAATTGCTTGTTTTGATTATTAGGACGCTTGCAATGTAACGATACTGTGCCTGCTTCGCCCCTCTCTAACTGCCTTCACCCCTGCGGGATGTGATTGGTCCTACTTCTGCTATGTAAATGAGATGCGACCCGAGATTATGGTGTGACTCAGTCACAGGAAGTAGTAAGTTCCTCATAAACAGACAGGGTTCTTTCATGTAATTCCCATTGAGGAGGTGATGATTTCCTAGTGCAGGGGTCGGCAACCTTTCAGAAGTGGTGTGCCGAGTCTTCATTTATTCACTCTAATTTAAGGTTTCGCGTGCCAGTAATACATGTTAACGTTTTTAGAAGGTCTCTTTTTATAAGTCTATAATATATAACTAAACTATTGTTGTATGTAAAGTAAATAAGGTTTTTAAAATGTTTAAGAAGCTTCATTTAAAATTAAATTAAAATGCAGAGCCCCCCGGACTGGTGGCCAGGACCCGGGCAATGTGAGTGCCACTGAAAATCAGCTCACATGCTGCCTTCGGCACATGTGCCATAGGTTGCCTACCCCTGACCTAATGGGTAGAGTTCTGAGAGCAGAGGCATGAGCTCTGCCATCCAGCCAGGCTTCCCACGAGACCTTTCCTTTCTGTGCGTTTGTTTTAAAGCTACCAGCAATGGAATGAGTCTGGCGGATAAAGTCAGGTAGCTGCGGATACAGCACAGACCGTGTCCTGGGGAGCTGGATGGCTCAGGGGATTGATAACTGGTAATGGAGTCTTTCCCCTCCACGCCACCAGTTTGAACCCTGCACAGCCTGAGCGTGACCGCACGTCGGGTGCCCCTGAGAGCTCCTTCAGGGCTAATATCAATGACCTAATCCCAGGCCATTTCTAGAGGCCCACACCATAAAACCTCCATTACCTCTATCAGCCTGGTTAGCAGCTCCAGCAGCGTCCCACGCTGGAATGGAGGGGATGCTGCTTTCCCCTCTCAGTGATGGAGGTCAGGAGGGCTCATTGGCAGGCCCGAGCTGTGGCTAAAGAGAGCCTGTTAGCCTCTAGGTCTGTCAGTCCAGCCCCTACCATCAGCACTAAACTCATGGAGTGTTGGCTGGTCAGGCTGCGCCCGATGGGCCTTCAGTGTTCTGTGAGCCCTGCTCGCCCTGGGGAGGAACCTCACTTTGCTGGGTCCCTGTAGGTGTAGACAGGATAGATGGCTAAGGCCTGCCCCACTTTGCTGGTTCAGAGGGGCCAGCGCGGTGTGTGCCCACACAACACACTCTTCAGACTTTGCTCCCACAGTTTTATGGAGCCACGCTGGCATGCTAGGGGCTCAGCTTCAGAGTCAGCTCTGATCCATGGCTCCAGCCACCGGGAGATTAGGCCAGTTTCACCCTTGAGTTTCCCTCTGGGTGGGGCAGCATTGGTGAGGATGGTGGCTTTGAGCTCTCATTCGTGCTGGCAGGCAAAGGCGGTTGTGACTCCAGTTGTGGGCGGGCTGGACTTTGCTTCGTGGTGTTTATGGCGCAGTGGCATGTATGTTTGGGAACTCACCTGCCGCTTTTATTTCCGATCCACTGAAATGACAAAGAAAGCCCGGCAGTCCCTGCCTGCTGGGTTTTGAGGACGGGAGGGTCAACACACAGCTAACCAGCCCCGCGCTGCAGGAGGGAGGTGAGTCATGCTGACATTTGACGAGGAATTGCTTATTCCGTGGCCGGCCTGGGCCCACTAGCGAGACTATCCACCCCAAGCCACTGTCCGTAACAAGGGCTCTTCCCGCTGGCTTCCTGTCCACGCTTCCCCTGCTGGTGTCCTCCCACAGGCCGATGTGCTGCCTGCCTGGCTAGTTGCATTGGCTACTTCAGCAGAGGGCATACGGGCAGGCAGATATGCCCTCTGTGAGCTTTCTCTGCCCCCTGCCCTCACTGCTCTCACTGCCCCAGCTTCCAGGTGGCTTTGGGTGTGTGCAGGGCTCCCCTCCTTTTGGGGGTCTGTATGTTTCTAATGGGGCCTTTTCTTTCTTCAGCCAACTTGCTGCTTAACCCCTGGGCAGGGAGTGAGGGGCGTGTGTAATGGGGAAGGGTGCTTGCTTGGGGCGGGGAGGGGAATGGGGTCTGAGGAACAGGCCGAGTGGATCTAGGGCAGCTGATGCAAAGGGATGAGTTCGTCTGTAACTGGACCCCAGTGTCTCAGAGACCCTGACGTTTGGGGAACTGTGCCCCGTTTGGTCTCGCTCCCCCTGGAAAGCCCGTATTCCCCCTGGTCCTGGCTTGTCAGTGTTGGGAAGGCTCTTCTAGACGCAGTCCCTGTCATACACAGGAGAGAGCCCGGTTGTGGTGGGATAACACAAGGGGCCTGTCTGCAAGGAACACAGCAAGGCAGATGCTGCAGCGCAAACGGGGGTGGGTGTCTGTGGCCTCTTCCTTGCTGGCATCTCTGGTGCCTTGGGGGAACCTGGCAACACGCTGCAAAATAGGATGATTGTTAAAGGCACTTGAACCTACAAATCTGCCAGCTGCCTCCCGCAGAGGAGTGGATCCTGATTTACCATTTGCATTGCCCGAGTAAATCTCCCTGCTAACAGCTGACTGACAGGCTGCTAGCTACACTTCCCCAGCCTGGCCCAAAACCTGAGCTGGCGCAGCCTAGGGAGAGGCTGCAGCCCTTTGAACACCCTGCCTTCCGTCTTATCTGACCTTATTGCTCAGCACAGAAAGCTATGCTGCACTTCAAAGGCCCTCTGCTAAGTATACACGCAGAGGGCCAGATTCTGGTTTCGGCTATGCTGGCGTAAATCCAGAACATCCCTTCAGCTGGGTTACCTCAGGATTCCCCCTGTGTAACAGAGCAGACTATGGCCCTTAGTGTTCAAATGGAGATTGGTGCACTGGCTCTGCCCTCCCGAGGAAGGAATTCACATCCTGGCTCAGGAGTGAAAGTGATTTGTGGCCTGCTCCTTTGTGGGTGTCAGTAATTTCATACAGTAAAACACCCACCCCTATGGTAACCTCGTTTTCAGGGTCAAAACCTGCGTGGAATAAAAATGGTTTGAATGTGTTACAAAAAACAGAACAAAGAATGTGTTGGTTTATTTCCCAGAGGGATTTTAACCCTTCCCCTGCAAACCCAACAAAGCAGTCTCGGGCCACAGCTGGGGAGCCAGCAAGGAAAGGAATCGAGTGGAAAGCCAGCACGTTTCCCCTGGGATCCGTCCCCATGTACGCTTAATCCAATGGAATCAGGACTGGCCTCTGGTGAAGCAGAGCCCAAACAATGCCCCGTGGGAGCTCTGCAGCAGTTATGACGTAGCCAGAACTGAATCCGGAGGAGGCTAGAGCCCGCAGCTCACTGACTCGACGGTTGGCAGCTGACATTTACACAGCTCTGGTTTTTTATTACTATTTTTTTAATCAAACGGTATCCGACCAGATACAGGGAAGGTTCTGTTGCACGATACACCCAGCAGGTACAGAAACGTCCACATTCTCACCACATTTCTGAACACATCCAAAGTCTTCAGTGTATTTGTCTCTGCCTTGGAGAGAGCTGGGCAAGGGGCCAGCGGCCCCTGGCCCTTACAAGGTCCTTCTCGCTTACATGCTGAACTCATGACCCATGACTCATGTAAGAAAAAAACTGTATTGTAATGATTAGGAAGTGAGTCTTCTCTGCTCTTGTAATATGACACCTAGCTCTGACCCGGCACTTGGAATTCTAATACATTTCAGCAACATCAACTAATCCTGTGATATGAAGGGTCACGACCCTACTCTTTCAGGAGGGGAAACGGAAGCACAGACCAGTGAAGTGACATGACCCAGTTTATGGAGAGTTGGGATAAGGACGCAACATTTCCTCTCTGTCCTTGCTTAATCTGCTAGATCCCGATGCCCTTTCCGTATTGTTACATAGAGATTTGAATAGAACTCATCCCTCTGGCTTTGAGATCCTTCTCAATGATTATTTTTTCAACAACATTTAGCACTGATTTCCTTTCCTCCTCTTTTGAATGCATTTCTCCGCCACATTCTCCTGCCCATGGCAACCTATTCCCAGCGGTGCTGCGTCCTTTGGACTGGAGGTGGCCTATCCTAGCCTTCCTTACTCTGAAGTACAGTGATTTAGTCTTGCAATGTGACGGTCATCTATGAACCCTGCTCAATCTGTGTCTCACTTCTGGGTCTGCAGTCTAACCTTGTCTTACAGCCTCCTAACCATAAATTGTATTCATTAGTCAGACTTTCAGAGGGTAGCAGCAGGTGTGGGTTGTGGATAAGGCCTGCATGCAAGCATGACTACGTCCTTATCCACGTTCCCCTCACAGGCATGTACAGTAATTTCATTTAAGGCTGTGCCAGGATTTGACTTTTCAAGAGTTTCTGCATTTTGTAAGTTTTAAGAATAATTTTTTAGCTCCAGTGTTGAAAGTAGTTGCCCCTGGACTTGCAGGGGGTTGCAGAAACAATGCCTGCAGGCTGCTGAATGACACCAGCGTTCCTGCACTGTGAAATCTCCCACTGTATTTTCTGATTGGGGGGCATGGAGCAGTGGGATTCAGCCTTGACAACTGCAATCACTATTCCAAAGCAATTGCCTGGGCTCTGAACAACGCTCGCTCAATCCTCCTTTGAATATTATACAGCGCTCATCTCCCAGGCTACCTTGATCAGTAGGAAAATCATCCATCAGGAATGGACTGTTAGTGAAAGTCAGTAAAGAAAAATGGAGATGTCAGTGAAAAATTGTGCGGTGATTTATAAAAATAGGTTTCCTTTGCCCGGCTGTGTTTCTGGGCTCTGCGGGGATTTTTTAATCAGGATTTACGGCCTTTTGTGCGATGGTTGAAATGTGGTTTCTGTAAAAACTGACATGTATGACTGCAGATAAGCCTGTCTGGATCCAAAAGGCAGACCATGCAGCTTCCAATGGGCAGGTTTTCCTATGGAACCTGGATAGATGTAGATGTGCTCTGGGTCTTGTGTCAGTAAGATGTTGAACTGTCAGTGGAAAATGAGTTTTGTCAGTAGGTCGTTGTGGAAGGGAAGGAAGAGGAGATTGTTGCTGGCTGGAGTGAAAAGCGGCTGTGTCAAACCCTGGCCTGTAAACGTGGGAGCTGAATCCAGAAGGCAAAATTAGAGGGCTAAGTGTATTCATCCAATCAAGCAGTTTGATTGGCTTAAATGTTTCTTAGTGCTTTATAATCTCCTTTTAACTGCTCCGCATACACTGTCCAGATGATAAGGTACGAAAATGCAGCAAACCTATGAATATCACAAGAGCTCGTGTGCTGTAGAGTTTTAGTGTGAGGAAAGCAGGGGATGTGGCAACCAGAATCTCCCTGTTATAGCTGTGAAAACAGTGTTGAGAATAACAAACTTAATAGACCTGAATCTTCTCCTTCCATTTGAAGGGAAGAGCTTCAGAATTCATATACGGAGGGGAATGTCCTTTATATCCATAAAAGGCACAAGCAGTCTATCCGGCTATGATGCAGACAGGCAATTGGAAGAAATTAGCTGTATCTGCTAGTGCTGGCTTTGTGTGGGCCTGCATGGGTAAAATGCTTACAGTCAAATAAACCCCTCACTTCTATTTCCCTTTAGAAGATGGTTTCATTAAAAACATAATAATGAAAAAGATCAGAAGTGGGTCTTGGAGAACATAAGCATCAGAGTCCCAGCGCAAATGTCATGGGGAATAACGGGTTGCTTTTCCTGACTGAAGAAAAGGCGTTGTTCGCCATATATAGCAACTGATGAGTGGAGCAAATGATTATCTTTTGTAATGGAACCATTATAAGTGTCAAATAGGATGACTCACATTTCCTTTTACTTATTTATTTTGGTTTTTAAAGATTTTTATATTTTTTTTAAGGAACAAAGGAGAGGTGGAAATACATTTAATTTTGTGAAACAATCTCCAAGTTCAGCTGCTGCCTGTAAAACCCTGAGTTTTATATATGCAAATATTTTCATTAAGAAAGATAAAGCAACGTAAAATGCTGTTTAGATGCTAATAAGTTCATTTGTATTTGCTGTACCCAAATCATATGACTTTAAAAGGCGACTGTTTTAGACCTAAAATTGATACGCTCGAGCTGTGCTTACTCTTGTGCCTGGTAAGGATCACTGTGCATGGTAGTCAGGGGCAGCTCTATGTTTTTTGCCACCCCAAGCACGGCAGTCAGGCGGCCTTCGGCGGCACGCCTGCGGGCAGTCCACTGGTCACGCGGATTCGGCAGCGTTTCTGCGGGTGATCTGCCGGTCCCATGCCTTCGGCGTACCCGCCGTCGAAGCCGCGGGACCGGCGGACCTCCCCCAGGCATGCCGCCGAAGGCTGCCTGACTGCCGCCCTCACGGCGACCGGCACACCGCCCCCCGCGGCTTGCCGCCCCAGGCACACACTTGCTGCACTGGTGCCTGGAGCCGCCCCTGATGGTAGTACATATTTGCAAGTTCAGGCTCTGGGTTTAGGAGAAAAAAAGAGACTTACAAAACCTGATAGAAATAAAAAATATTAATGATTAACCAATGAAATCCAATGAAAGCAGGTTTCTTGTTTATTTCAGTTTCCCTTTGTTTGCTGGAAACCCAACACAAAAGCTTCCTGCTAGTGAATGAGCTAGTGCAGTTTAACCAAAGGTGAAACTGATTAGAAACAGAAAGAGAAACTGACCAGTCTAGTTTCACACTCCATGCTGATCAAGTGCAGAGAGTAAAGTGGCATCAATCACAGGCTAAAGATAGTTTCAAATTAAATATACTTTGATTCAGGGCCTGATTTTCAGAAGTGGTGGACAACCACAGGTGCTGACTTTTATTTTTCCCAGTGAGTGCTCCATCCCTGCTCCGTCCCCTGCCCCCACCTCCCCAGCCTCTGCTTTCCGCCTTCCCCCAAGTGCCTCCTGCCAGCTGCCAGAGAGCTGATCGGAGGCCCTGCCGAACAGATGTGGCCGGTGGGTGCTAAGCACCCCCTATTTTTTTTCTGTGGGTGCTTGAGCCCCAGAGCACCCACAGAGTCTGCATCTCTGCCCACAACTCTGCAGCTGAAGTTGACTGTGTTCAAGTTGTGGCTCCTCAACATCTCTACAAATCAGGCACATTTTTAATAACACTAGGGAGTGAACTCTTTTTAAAAAATCTATAATTTTTATCTTGCTATTGTTTCTCTAATCTTCAAGGCCTGGGTGGTTTTCTGTGCCCTTCACCTCTGGATTAACTATTTATCTGAAACTGAATGGGAGATAAAAATAAACCACAGTCAAGGTCATTTTGCCATTTGCTGGCATTTCTCTAGCACTGTGACTTTGCAGGTGAGGTTCCACAGTGGGCTGCTGGAAGCTCAACCCAATGGCATCTGCCCCCCCTTTATTGGGCGGTGCCAGGCCGAGCATGGTTTGTTGGTTTATTGTCTGCCAGGTGTTGAATATATGTCATGGGTTGTGAGATGCAAAGCTGTAAACTGCCAGGTGAGGAGATCAAACAGCTCAGCCTCCAACTTTATATCCGACTTGAACAGATTGTGGTAAGTAGCCCAGATTAATTAGATGAGCTGAACTGACGATGACTAGATGTGAACGCTGGCAAGGCCTGACTGGAGGAGCTTCTGCCTTCAGCCAGCTGCACAGGGCAGAAGTGTCAGCAATAGAAATAGTCTTGTTGTCCCCCAAGCATTGTTTCAGGGTCTGTGTCTTTGAGCCAGTCCCACCTCAGTGTTCAGGAGTCAGGGCTGCTTCTCATCTGAACTCTTCTGCTAGAATATAGGACAAAGGTAATTTTTTCCTCTCAAACTGTCCCAGGGACTTTCAAACCAAGCTAGAAACCAGGAGGAAATATCTTCCCCCGGGCTGTGCTGCCATAGAGGGCTCTGTGGGATTTCAGTGGGAGTGGTGTATGCACATTCCTGGTCAGAAATTGGCCTAACACCAGTAGCACAGGCGTCTGAAGTCCAGCACAGGCGTCTACAGTAACACATGCTCGTATGTAGAGCTGTACGAAAAAAGGGCAGTATCATTATCCCCATTTTATAGCTGGCGAAGCTGAGGCACACAGAGGGAATGTGACTGGCCCAGAGTCACCCTGCAGATCAGTGGCGGGAACAGAACCCAGCTCACCTGAGTCCCAGTTTGGTGCTCTTGACGCTAGGTCACACCACCTGCCTTAACACACCACTGTGCTCCACCCAGCACACTTGAAAAATGTCCCTGTGAGAATTCAGCCTAGCGCTCAGGAGCCAACCCTATAACTGCAGCATAATGCATATGGCCCTAGTACTTGTGATCAGCCCTACAGTGACAGGTACACAGCCTCAATAAAAAATGGTTGTACTCGGCCCTGCAGACATGAGCCACTCTACCAGTTGAATTATACTGACTAGCACGGGATTGGTTGAGCTTTTTAAAAAGAATATTGTGTCTTTCCTGGCTTTTGACAAGAGTTTAGTCTGAACTCCTGAAAAGGGATGGAACTGACTTGAGTAACCCCACTGTGCCAGCTTTAACCACTCCGGTCAGGTGATTGAGCTTCCTCTGTGAATGGATGGAGTCCTCAAAGGCCAGGCATCACAGCCAATATAGAATGAATGGACTCTGGCTTTAACGACCTGGAGAAAAGTAAACACAGCAGCAGCTGGAAAGGTCACTTCCCAGCAGGGGAGGGGGAATGGCTGGTCCTAGCACCCTCCCCGTCCCATCTGACTTCAGCAAACCCAGATTAACCCAAGCTCATTTTAAGTCCAGAGAAGAGAGAGGCTCCTGGTTCTCAGAAGAGCTGGAACTCTCGGTAATCATGAACTACGTCACGAATACCCGTTAATTGTGAACAAGGGCAAAACTTTGGTCTTAGGAGCCAGCCAAAGATACTGTTTGACAGGCTGAGTGTCCGACAGGATACACCCACTTTTGGTCCAATGGGCACTTTTAAACAATCAGAAGACTAGTGAATGACTAATGGAAGTCTTTAAGGAATTTGGATGGTGCAAGTGCTAAGGAAGAGTGGGGTTTAATTAGTAGCAGTAATAATAATAAAAGCTGCCAAAGTATTTTACAACTGCATCTAACCCTGTTGAAATGGGTGGAGATGGCCCTCTACCAGCACACATCATGATTCACAACTGGGAGGTGAGATGAAAATTTGGCTGTAGGATATTGGGATAAATCCTGGCTCGAGGATTTTTATGACTAATAGGTCTGTGTATAGCTTTCCTGTAATGCCCATCGCAGTAGTATCTAAGCACTGGGTCTCTTGAGCGTAGCTTCTTCAAAGCATGGTGCCTGGCAGTAATCACTGGGACAGAGGTAATGGCCCCACAGACCAAACAGGATCACAGTTCTTAAGGTTTCAGCTGAAAGACACCCGTCATCGTAGTGCTCTCTAGAAGACGAAGGGTTAAGTTAGCTGTGCTTGACCTGGAACCTGTAATTCTAAGCCAGAGATCCCCAAACTGTGGGACGTGCCCCTCTAGGGGGGATTGAAGGAAATTTCCGGGGTGCAGTGGGGCCTCCGGCTGCTTTACCCCTGTCCGTGTCCCTCCAGCCCGGAAGCTGCGGCCCCACTCCCAGCCGGGGTGGGAGGGGTGGACAGGGATGGACAGGGATGGGGGGGTGACCCTGAAAAGTTTGGGGATCACTTTTCTAAGCTTAGGCCGATAAACCACACCCACCTACGTGGATGAAATAAGGAAAATGTGGGTAAGTATCAGGGAAACATTCCCAAGTCTAGGATGTGTTAGAGGGGAGCCGAGGCTCCTGGTTGCATCTACACTATAATGCACACACCCGCCCCCCGCCGCCGTGGCACCGAGTCTGGGTCAATTGACTCAGGCTGCAGGGCTAAAAATAGCAGTATCGCTGTTCAGGCTCAGACTCCCACGCTGGGTTTCAGCTTGGGACCCTGGAAACCAAACTGGACAGTCCCTGCAAGTAGCATGCAGGGAACAGCCCTGCGTTGGCAGAGGCGGGAGGACTAGCCAGGGCCTAACTGGCCTTTTCCAACTCTACTATCTATGGGCCAGATCCTGGGCTGGCGCGAATCCGCAGACTTCAGTGGAGCTGTGCTGATTTACACCATGTGGGATCTGCTGCGTCTCGATGAATTGTAATGACAAGCGAGATACCAGGCGTATCTGGCGCCAGCTGCTGCACAGGGCCAGAAGCAGGTGCTTGCTCAGACCTGCTTCTGGATCGTCTGATATCGCATACAAGCGCACAAAAGGAATGGTTCTAGTGCTGGCCTGCTAGAACAGCCTGGCCGCTCGCTGCCTGTCTCCGCTGGCCCGAGTCGCTGCGGCTCTCCCCTCACGGGGGGTGCCAGGGTTGTTCCAAAGTTCAGGTCTTGTATTTTAGCGCCATGCCAAAATGATAACGAGTTAGTAAAACTGTAACTTGACCTTAGCAAGCAGGAGATAAGGAGCAGAAGGAAACAAGGCGAGCGAAGCCCCTGGCTCTCCCATACTAACCGCCACGCTTTATTGCAGCTTTATGAGAGTGGGGACGGTTGGACACGGGCTCCCTTTGGAGCAGTTGAGTGACGTTATTCAGAAGCTCTGCAGAGAGCCTTTCTTCCAGGCGGGAGTGACTCCAGGCTGCCAGGGACCTCCCAGGCTCAAACCAGCACTTAGCGCTCTCCTCTGAGGATCCTAGGGCTGCTGCTGGGGCCGGAACGATTGATTGGAGCTGCCTTTTTGTTATTTTTGGCTACCCCAATAATGTATCCAAACCTGGGAAGAAGGCTGACCCTGGTGCCCTTCTTTATAGGAACTATGAAAACCAGATCGAGGACTCCAAAACCACCTCTGCGTGCCACGGCTGCTTGCAAAGGGTGAGGCTGCTGCAGAGCGCCCTGCGGGGAAGCCAGACCCCCAGATCCTGCTAAATCCTGGGCATAGTGTGCAGACTGCAAGAAGAAACAGGCCTCTGTCCAGTTAGCAATGTGAAATCCATTGACTGGAGGTGTTGTGCCAAGCATGCTGCTTGCCCCTGCATGGCTGGTAGGACGGGGTGAGGGGCCGCTTACTCTGGGAGGAAGGAAAGGGCCCTACTAGAATTTATTAGCAGCAAAGGCTGAAGGACGACTGGCCTTTTTTGTGCGAGTCCTACCTAATGCTTTGTCCTTCACTAGTGTCTGCCACCCAGTGATCTCAAAGCCTGTAGCACACATTAATTAAAGCTGGCATCAGCCCCCTGAGCTAAAGGAGGGTCATTTCCCCTCTTTTCCAGGAGTGGAAACTGAGGGACATAAGTGACTCATGTCCCACAATGAGTTAATCTCATAGCAGGGGGCAGAAGTCAGGAGTCCTGGCTCCCAGTCCACAGCTGACACCATCAGATTGCTCACTTCCTTTTTCAGAAGAACGAACCCAACTTCTTGGTTGCTGTGGGAGGAGAAGTCTGGGGATCTGGCTCCTGGGTCACCGGGCGGGAGCAGGAAGTACCTGCTGTCGGGGAGGTGGAGCTGTGCCCCTTCTCAGAGATCTGCCAGCTTCCATCCTGCTTTCTGGAAGTGCAAAGTATTAATTATTATCGACCTTCCTCTTGGCTCTGAGATGCCCTTCTAGTGCTGAGCAGCAGGTGCGTCTGGATGCTGGGATTGTCCCCGATCGAGGGCAGCCCTGCTTCTCGCTATGGGATTTATGGTTTGCTGCAGACATGGACTGTAGCCTTGGAAAGGTGGGAAAGGAAACCCCCATAAATAACCCTTGGGATGGTGCCATGTGGTGGCTTTTCGTTCAGTAAATAGTCTCACTTTGTTCTCGATGAGTAATGGAGGGATCTGTCTACACCTGTGGAAATGTGTTGGTGTGGGCTGGAGAAGGGGGATGGAAACCAGGGCATTGTACCAAACTGTGTAGCCTCTCTCCCCTCGTCTTTGCCCGCTCTCCTCTCCTGCTCCAGCACACTTCTGCCACTGACTTACCCACTGCTCGTTTTAGGACAGCCCTTATTTTCTGCACTGCCTGGATTTGGCAGCTTTAGAGGCATAATTGAAAAGGAGTGGGAGTGGCTGGTAGCCGCTACTTCCATCTATTCCCAGTCTGAAAGGAACCAAAAAGTACTGCATAATCCACACGTCTGCCTGTTCTTCTCCAATCCCAAGCCTGGCTCACAGAACCAGGAGAGCCAGAGACAACCAGAGTGCTCACCTGAGCGTCCCCTGCTGCTGGCTGACGTTCTGCTGTTAAGGGGGGAGGATTCTTAGGTGGCACAGCAGATTCTGATCTTGTCAAGCACAGGTGGGTTTGGTTGCCTCTGCAGACACCATCCTTTGCTATTGAAGGGGCTGGCACAGAGGTCAGTAACTTCGTTGCATGCATTCCCTAGAGTTGGAAGATACTGGGCAGCCTCATCTTTGGGGAGGCTGCTGGATTTTCCCCCTTCTCCAGTATATTTTAATATAAAGTGGAGCTTTCAAAGTGAGCATAAAGGGGCGTGGTCAGGGAGGAATAGACATTGCATAGCTTTTGCAAAAGTAAAGGGTCGTACAGAATCGGCCGTGAATAGAAATGCTCTCATGAGGTTCGTTGCAAAGAAATTAATCACCGAACAGCTTTCACAGTGGTGTGGCTCTGAGGACATGGTGGTGACTTTATAGCAGGGATATTAGAAATACATACAGCAGGGAGATCAGATAGGTTGCACAATTAGGGTTACCATATTTTAATTTAAAAAAAGGAGGACACTCCACGGGGCCGGGGCCCCGGCCCCGCCCAAACTCCGCCCCTTCCCCGAAGTCCCCGCCCCAACTCTGCCCCCTCCCCTGAACGCTCTGACCCCCTGCTCCTCCCCCTCCCCTGCTTTCCGCGAATCAAATGTTCGCGGGAAACCTGAAACAGGGAGGCAGCAGGTAAGCTGGGGCTGGGGCGGGGTGCGGCGCGGCCGAGCGGCTCCCTCTGGTGGCCGGCCGGTCCAGGCCAAGAGGCTCTGGCCCCGGCGGCTCCCGCCCGGCTCGGCTCGGGCCCTGGGGCGCCAGCCCTGGTTCCGGCCGAGCGGCTTCGGCCCGCCCCGGCCCCCGGCCGAGCACCGCCGGCCCCAGCAGCCCCGGCCCCCGACCGAGCACCGCCGGCCCCAGCAGCTCCGGCCGGGACCCAAGCCCCACGACCCCTCCCTCCCTATTTTCCCGGACGTGTCTGGCTTTTTGGGATTTCCTCCCAGACTGGGATTTGAGGCCCAAAAAGCCGGACATGTCCGGGAAAATCCGGACATATGGTAACCCTATAAAATGAGGTGAAAGGCCCTGGGCCGGTTTTGCTGGCTAGGCTGCAAAGGAGCAGCAAATGAAGAGCATGATTGGCAGGAAGCAAATTAGGTTTCTAAACTAGTTTTCAGCGGTAATCAACCGAAGCGGTGTTAGCACCTCTGTGAGGAGAATATATTTTTCAAACAGCTGATTATGTTGCAACACAGCCTTGGTTTGCCCTGGCCTTTTGAGACTCCTCCGGGAAACTCTATGATTTTTCTGCAGGAGATGCTGTTAATTGTCACAATGACATCTCTGAATTACAGGGGCCTCATTTCAGAGGGCAGGTGTGTGGCCAGCATGTCTCTTGGTTGTCTGCATTATTTCTCTGTGAAGCTAATGTGAGAGGGGAAGCTATACGCAGCTCTTGCTCCATAGCTGCATTTCTACCATGGCTAACTGCTGGAATAGATGCCCTGGACCCTGCAGCCCTCTCCGGCCTGAGCAGAGAGAATCTTGGTAAGAACTCTGAGCCGGCCGGCAAGCTAGAGGCAGAAGCTAATTCAGAGGTCCCATTGGAGTACAGTCACCCCAGCTCTTCCCAACCACTAGACCTGTTCCCATTCACTTCCAGAGCTGCAGAAGCTCCCAGGATATTGTTGTCCAAATGTTTTCCTTGATTTAAACCGAACGCAGCAGAGCATGGTGCCATTAGGCCATTTCCCAGCTGTTTAATTGCTTCCCCTGGAGGATGGGGGAGCTGCCTTCTCCGGAGTGCATTAGTGTGTGTATTTTGTGTCTCTCATGCCTGTGCTCTGAACAGCAGGCCAGGCCAGGCCAGCACAGCAATGCTCACCAGTAACTGTTCTAATGTTGACATTTATGGTGATTGTAGCTCTCCTACCCAGCTACAGAACAGCCAATCGGACGGCATCAGGAGCTGAGCTGAAGCTTGAACTGCTTTTGCATATCCAGTTCAGCTATGCCTATGGAAGGGATAGGACGAGAAAGGGAGACAGGAAAAAACCTCCAGGAGGTTTGTATGGGGGGGAGTTTCTGTTACGGAAGGGGGATTTTTATAAGCTTTCTGCAAAGCCAGACAACTGGCCTGGGGGACAGAGGTGCTGTGGCAGAGTTAAGAAGAGTTGAAAATCTGGGCCCTTTGGTAAGGAATTGAGAGCCTTCTCTCTGTGCGTACACGCACCCTGGGGGAGTGTGAAAGCAACCTTTGGCCGGACGGGTGTCAGTGTAGAATGGGTTGGGAAGGGGGGAAGCTTTTACTTTTCTGTGCACCGAACAGAAATAGCAAAGGATGGAGAGCACTGCAGAAAGCGGTGCCCTCCCAGAGGGGTCCCTACGGTCCTGAGCAGGCAGCAGCTGCGAGAGGGAGGGGCTTCTCAGAACAAGGAGTAGCTAAAGATTCAGGACTGGTTCCTGCAAACTGCCGAGTGCCCTTAATTCCCCTTCTGGGCTCAGCCCCTGGCAGGATGGGCTCTGGGTCCGGATGGGGAGCAGATCTTTGTGAAGTTACCTGTGAGAGTGGCTGCTCGATGCCCACTTAGAATGTGTTGGTTTGTCACAAAAGGAGGTATTAGAGTGAGCAGCAGTTTAGCCTTTTGTGGATTCAGAAATCCCCAGGCCGAGTTGGTTAGCACATCACCGGCGTGAGTGAACTGCCCGGTGACTGACGAGATGTGTCGTGTGCTAGCACAGAGGCACGTCCTGGGGATGTACTGTCCATGCTGGGAACTGGAAGTGAGGATGAAGCAACTTCACCCAGGGTGATACCACTGCCGTGGTTGACATTGTTTGACGCAAGCCTGCAATTTGCTTTTAGTCAATTTCTCCCCACCAAGTGGCTTATTTTTAGCAGAGACCCAGCTGTGGTCCCCATGTTTGTTATTTTTTAAAACGTCATCATTGTCTTCAGCAGCCAGCCACGATCTGGTGCCTGGAGCTGACACCTTAGTGTTACAGGGAAGTGCAGCTTGCCAGCCTCCTCCCCTCATGGGCAATCCAGAAGGAAAGAGCCCGGGCTTGCTTTTTCCGCCTCATCCTGCTGCTGCCTCTTGAATTAAGTTGCAGCAAAATGATGTTAGTGAATAAGGGGGAGATTTATAGCAAAACCGTCATCCTCCCCTCCATGGCAACTTCTGATCCTAGTGAATAGCGGGGGGGGAATGCCTGTCCCCGTCACCTCCGGAGCAGGCTGGCAATGCAATGGGATATCCAAAGTCTGTGTGGTTGATTCTGCTTTCACACCAGCTTTATACCTGGAGTTTGTCGTGAACATTCTGGTGTCAGTGTGATCAGAATCTCACCCTGTAACTTTTGGCAATTTGAGACTTGTTAGTTCTTCACGCCATGCTGTGCCACTCTGAAGAATGGTGGGCCTGATTCTTCTCTCACTTACATCAGTTGTACACAGGGATAATACCATTAACTTCACTGGAGTTACTCCTGATTTTCACTGGCGTGAGATGAGAATGAGACCTGGTGTTTCTATACATCGTTGTTGAGACCCTCCGTTTCTGTCAAAGGGATATTGCCAGTCTCAAAGTCCTGTGTTGTCAAGAAAGCTGTTGATTTCTCTATGTTGCTGATAACATTTTATATTATTGAAACTGAGCAAATTTTTTGAATTCCCTTTTATTCTTCTCTCTCGGTGTGCTTTCTTTGCTTTTTGCAATTTCTCTCTCTTTGCAGAATGCAAATCAATCAAGTTAGCTTCTCCAGTGTTTATAATGACTTTCACTTTCAGGTCCCCCCCGACAGTCCTTCCCAGGGAATATTTTGTTAAGGAAATAAACAGGCGTTCCCAGGGAATTTAAAAGATTAAAAAAATACGGCACCATCACTTGGGATTTGAGAAGCTTTGTTTGTACAAAATCAAAATTTGGAGCCTTGTTTGAATTGATGGAGTCCCTCTGGTTGTAATTATTTCCCCTGTTGATTAAAATTGAGGATCACCTCAAAATGAGGGCAGGACCTATTAAATGTAATTATGTGTTCATTATGTGACTGACTGTTAACTGATGCCCCATGCAGAGGACATAAGTCATGATACAACTACAGATAAAGCAGATTCTCCAGTAGCCTACATTGCAGGGGGGCTGGGTTGGGGAGCAGAAGAGCCTGACTTCATTCCTGCTCTCACTGGAATGTCCCATGCAACTACTGAGCCAGTCAAAAAGGATAATGTTTGATTTATTTTCAGCTGCAAAGGGACAAAATCCTTCTCTTTGTTTTATGATGCAAATTAATTCCACAGAGTTGTCCACTTTGCTCTCAGTCATAACAAACATTCCATAATCCCCAGGCTGGAAGCAGCTAGATTCTCCTCTTCAGTCTGCGCAGCCGATCCCTTCCTGGCGGCTCTGCTCCTCTGACATGTGCAGTACGCCCCACAGGAGTAGCGTGCACGTAGGGGACAGCAGAACAGCCTCAGAGATTCCCCTGTGTGGGTGGGAGGGGAGAATTGTTAGCCCTCGATAAGTGATTTGGAATTGATGTCATGAATTTTCCCTGTGTTTGCCAGTTACCTGACCAGGAAGTGTAGTAAAATCTCAGGGAACCGAATGGCTCCAGGCATTGGTAATGGGATGCAGAACCTTTCACCTCCAAGTCACCAGACCAAACCTAGGTCCCAGCAGGTTGATAACCAAAACATGTTACCCTCTGATGGCAGTGGGATGTCCTGTGTGAACTAAGTCTGATGGTCTCAGCCTCACTCTGTGTCCAGCACTGCTCCTGGTGTTAAAGGGGAACCTTCATCTTAGAAATCACACCTCTCTCTGGACCTTTCTTACCTGCTGCTGTTCCAAGGGACACTGAAGAGCAGAACTGGAAGATATTCGAGAAGCCTTCTTCTTCTTCTTTTCCATTTGTTTCCTTAGTGCAATTGACAGCACTTTGTGGCTTGTCCCCTCTATCTATACTCAGTTCCCCCTGTTGGGTGCCTTTCAGCAATAGGGGAGAGGGAAACATTTTAAAAACCAGGAAAATTATCATCGTAAACACACACAAATCAGCAGGTGGATTAGGCAGGTGCAGCCTGAAACTAAAACTGTGGAGGTTGTGTGTGGATGTTGCCCCTTTAAGAGGTTGTCTATATGTGGAAGATAATATTCCAGAATAAGGCAGGGTGTGGATTTAAAGCAGATTAACTACACCAGAATACTTCCATGTGAACACTCAGACTCCACAATCTGAGTGTCACACATCGAACAATGACTCCATGTGTGGACAAGGCCTAAATGCTGTCCTTGTTTGGAGCCTCAGCAGAGGGGCCGAGTTCTGGAATTGAGCACGGAGACTGAGCTGTGATGATGGTCCCTCCTGTGTACAGCTGAGTTGCTCCAGCAGGACATTAGCCTGCTAGGCTTAGATTCATCTCATGACCTGGAAGTGAAAGGCTCCATACCCCATTACCAATCCCTGGCACATTGTCAGTCAGGTTAGCTGTCCTGCTGACGGTTGATCCTTGCAGAATCTCAGAGCTCAGAGTCAAGCCCAAATGTCCACACGGCAATTTTTCAGCCCCGCAAGCCCAAGCCAGCTGATCCGGGCCAGGCGTGGATTTTTTTTATCCCTGTGTAAACTTACCCTCTGTGTCGACAAAACACCAGTATGCTTGGAGTATTGCTGCAATCTAAATAATAATATTCAGCATCCCTAATTCCGGCTGTTTATTAAAGAGTCACACCAAGAGCATTAGAATCTCTTAATGCTGAAATGTTCCATTAGGTTTATTATTTAGAAAAACAATCCTCTTTCCCTGCTCTTGGGTAGTAAACATTTTTCTTCAATAACTAGGTTTTGGCTGCCTCTCTGTTGGACCGTCCAGGACAGTGCCAGGAGGGGCAATGCTGTTATTTCTCTTTAAAACTGATGTGAGATTTTATGAGATTTTCCCCCCTTCCATTTAAACTGAACCTTGGAGACACAGAAGAGGATTAAAATAAGGCACGTAGCAAAACAAACCCAATGTGCTGTTCAGAGACACAGTTCCTCCAATGAGAACTCTCTGACCTGGTGGATTTATCTGCTGCACTTATAAAAGCCTAGCAACCTAATTTGATTTGCTCATGTAAACCAAGACGGGAGCCAGAATACATAGTGTGTTATTAAAGAAAGAAATTGGCTGTGTGCACATGCTATATTTCAAAATGTGACTGTGGGGAGATGGATTTGAAGGAAACACCTCCCAGTCCTGGAAGTGTGTATATACAGTAAGCGAACACTATCTGTACTGCTTGGTTAGGTGGCTGGGGGCTATCGTGGTCTCAGATTCTGAAAATGAGGAAGGGAAGAGGATGGATTTACAGATGCTCTGGTCATCCATGGGTTGTTCTGACAACAAGAAGTTCTGTATTAGTTTTACATAGCTGTTCATAGATTGCAGAGCCAGAGGGGACCGTTGTGATCATCTAGTCCAGGGGTCGGCAACCTTTCAGAAGTGATGTGCCGAGTCTTCATTTATTCATTCTAATTTAAGGTTTCACGTGCCAGTCATACATTTTAACGTTTTTAGAAGGGCTCTTTCTATAAGTCTGTAATATATAACTAAACTATTGTTGTATGTAAAGTAAATAAGGTTTTTAAAATGTTTAAGAAGCTTCATTTAAAATTTAAATTAAAATGCAGAGCCCCTTGGACCGGTGGCCAGGACCCGGGCAGCATGAGTGCCACTGAAAATCAGCTCGCGTGCCACCTTTGGCACGCGTGCCATAGGTTGCCTACCCCTGATCTAGTCTGACCTCCTGTATAACATATGCCACAGAACTTCCCCCAAATAATTTTGAGAGCATTACTTTTAGAGAAACATCCAATCTTGATTTTAAAATGGCCAGTAATGGAGACTTTGGCCTTTAGTAAATTGTTCCAATGGTTAATTGCCCTCACTGGCAAAAATTTACACCCTATTTCCAATGTAAATTTGTCTTGCTTCAACTTCCAGCCACTGGATTGCATTATATCTTTCTCTGCTACATTGACAGGCCAATTATTAAATGTTTGTGCCACATGTAGAGACACACAGACTGTAATCAAGTCACCCCTTAACCTTCTCTTTGTTAATCTCATAGATCTCTTTGACTCCATCACTAGAGTTAAAATAAATAGGTAGATTTGAAGAACTCTGTCACTATCAAGGCATGTTCTCTAATCCTTTAATCATTCTCATGCCTCTTCTCTGAACCCTATCCAATTTATCCAACATCCTTCTTGAATTGTGGACATCAGAACTGGAAACAGAATTCCAGCAGTAGTTGCATCAGTACCAAGTACAGAGGTAAAATCTCTCTACTCCTAGTTGAGATTCCCCTAGTTATGCATCCCAGGTTCGCATTAGCTCTTTTGACCACAGCATTGCGCTGGGAGCTCATGTTTACTGGATTATCCACCACGACCCACAAATCTTTTTCAGAGTCCCTGCTTCCCAGGGTAGAGTCCCCCATTCTGTAAGTATGGCCTATATTCTTTGTTCTTAGATATATATATTTGCATTTAGCTGGATTAAAACACATATTGTTTGCTTGTACCCAGTTTACCAAATGATCACATTGCTTTGAATCAGTGACCTGACTGCCTCTTGATTTTTGGCATCATCTGTAAATGTTATCAGTGATGATTTTTTGTTTTCTTCCAGGTCGGTCATAAAAATGTTAAATAATGTAGGGCCAAGAACTGATCTCTGAGGGACCCCACTGGAAACAGACCCACTTTATGACTATTCCCCATTTGCAGTTACATTTTGAGACCTATTGGCTAGCTAATTTTTAATCCATTTAACGTGTGCCATGTTAATTTTATATCATTCTAGTTTTTTAATCAAAATGTCATGCAGCACCAATTCAAATGCCTTGGAGAAGTCTAAGTATATTACGTCAACACTATTACCTTTATCAACCAAATTTATAATCTCATAAAAAAAATACATCAAGTTAGTTTGACAGGATCTATTTTATGTAAACTCGTGTTGATTGGCATTAATTAATCCTCCTCCTTTAATTCTTTATTAATCGAGTCTAGTATCAGCCACTCCATTATCTTGCCCGGGCGCAATGTTCAGGCTGACAGACCTATAATTGCCCAGGTCATCCCATTTGCCCCTTTTAAATATTGGCACACCATTAGCTTTCTTGCAGTCTCCTGGAACTTCCCCAGTGATCCAAGACTTATTGAAAGTCAGCATTAATGGTCCAGCGAGCTCCTCAGCCAGCTCTTTTCAAAGTATCTAAAATATTGGCGGCATGCTAGGAATATCTGCATTGCAATTGTCCCTTCGAACTGGCAGCAACGTTGTATGATCGCGTGCCCATTGTGAGACGACTTTGCTCACAAGTGATTCCTCTGCAGGGAGCTGGAGACAGAACTGTTCCTTCAGACTAGAAGTAGGCGCCTCCTAGGCCCAGGGCAGAGCAGTACGTGGAGAAAGCTGACACAGATGCTACCCTTGCTGCACCAGTTCTCTGATTAGCGTGGCCTTCACACCGCACCACTGTTAATCCAGCACTTTTCATCACCGCCAAAGTCAGAATAATGTTTTTGTTCTCAAATTGCTGCCCCTCTTCATAGAGCAGGCTCAGCCCAAGCATTCCAGATCACTTGTGCGTTAGCTGTGAAAACATTGTACCTCTCAGTTGCTTCATCTTTAATGTTCATGTGGCTGGCTTTTCTTCTCTCTCTCCCAAATGGCCAGGACAGCGGAGTTATCGTTTCAGTAAGAATAATAGTGCCCTCTCTGCAGTGAGTCAGCCAGGCAGTTCATGGCATTAGCGGGAATTTCTTATTACTGTTTACACAAAAGGGAAGCCTGCACAACCATGGGTACTAAGACAGGGAGTTACAAACAGCTGCCAGTAACTGGATCCCTGCAACAAATGTCATGTCACCCACTAAAGGACATGATAAACTTTCCTTCACTAGAAGTGGGTATTAAAATGAAAGGGTACTGTGCCCTTTGCAGACATCCAGTATACATCCACATTCTACAAAGCAGTCATTGCTTGTAACAGGCAGTCTGGACAGCGCCAAGTTTCAGAGGGTTACGGGAAGCATGGGGAGTAGCCTTTATTGATTTTTAATTGTGTATGTGTGTGTGACTTCGGTGTTGGTAAATGGTGTCAGACTGTCCTGGGAGATCCTGCCCAAGCAGTGTTCATGCCTATCCTGGAGGGGTGGCCCTAACGGTGAGGTTTTTCATGGCCTCTTGTTAGATTTCCAGCCAGGAGCGCTCATTAGCCACAACTCTGCTGGTAGTTTTTGTGTCATGGACACCATGAGGCCCAGCTACCTCATTTCACACAGGCCATCGTCACACAGACATCTGGTGAAAAGTTTCAGTGGCTACCAACTCAGGCTGGGTTATATCAGCTGCCTAGAGGTCGAGAGCTTTGTGTGCTTAGGAACGGATTCTGCTACCAGTCCCGGGAGCAATCTGACTCCCTGCTGCTTTTATTTTTATGAAAAAATCCCAATGACTGTACAGTTTCTTAATGCATGAAGGTGCCGTAAACGGACTATGGGTATAAAGTGAATGCTGTTAATTTGGTAATGACATAACATAGTCCTATTGTAGTGTCCTTCGTTCTGTAGAGGATATTCTGAAGCAAACCACTGTTAAATAACAATGTAACGTGAAAAGTTCTCCCCTGTCAAGTTCCCTCCACTACACGCTTGCATACCACACACATGCCCACACCCGCAACTTCTGACTCATTTTGTTGCAATGTTTGCTAAACTGGGAGAACAGCAGTACAAATTCATGGCTCGATAATGTGTGTGTATATATACATACAATAGGTGCTTATTGAATTCTGAGTTCATATTGCCAGAACTTTACCCACATGAAGAATTTGAGCCTCGGTCTGATTGCTTAGATTTCCTAGATTTTTCTCTAAATTATAGAAAGTAAGACTTAATATAAATGTCACCATGGTGAGTTCTTTAGCGATTTGTTAATGGTTTATGCTATCAGCTCTACGGTTTCCAGATATTTCTCTCCGTAGCACTCGCAGCCGGGGTTAACTCAACCAATCTATCTGCATTAGAGTTACTTTGCAGTATCATTCAGGGAATAAGGATGTGGGCCCCTTTTCTCCAAAAATAGTATTAAATTGCCACAAAGTACTGGGAAATGACAGTGAGACTTTGCTCGGTTCCTAAAGATCAGTTTTACTTGCAAGAGTGCTCCAGGGTGAGTGGACAGCTTAGAGGATTGCTAATGGGATTTATGGCCTTTTGTTTCTAAGTCGCTGGTTCTAATCCGGCCCAAATCAGTAAGGACCAAAGATTATTAGCTTCTGAGAGCTGCTAGGTGTCCTGTGTGAAATGTGTTGGATTGTCGTCTTAGTGCAGTTCCCAGTGGACACATTATTAGATACCACCACACTTGGTCTTGGCTGCCAGCCTCAATAGAGAGCACCAAGGACTGAACTGCCCATGGAGACTGAGCTGTCTATTAACCCTCAGATACTGTCCCTCCCCATTGGTTATTGCTGTCTGTGCTGCACCGGTTCTGCAGAAAAATAGGGGCCTTCACTTTGCAGGGCTGTCAGTCTGGCACTTTTAACTGGACAAACCAGATGGAGTCTGAACTTTTATCACCTCAGGGCCTGCTCATGGAATGAACCTTTACGGCTAAGCTCGCAAAATACCTGGTTTATCTTTGGCACTGCTGTTGGCTGTTTTCTGGTCTCAGGTTGGCATCTGACTGAAAATGGTGAATTTTGTATACATGGCCGGCATTTCTTAGTATTTCTTTCAGCTTTGTTCCTGAGAATGGCAAAACTCAATACACACAGACGAAGCAATCTGAAACAATGCATGTGAATTGCATCACGCTGTATTGAGGACAGTGTTAAAAATAAAGGCTAAAATCCCTTCCCTTTGCAGAACCCTGTCCTTTGAAGCAGCCTAAATGCTGTCCCCTACAGACAGACACACACACACACACTCACAGCTTCTCTGAGAGACACTGAGACTGTTGCTATGGGTTCTAAAGGTCAAAGTTATTAGAGTCAGTTTCTCAGATCTGGCCTCAGTAGAAGTGTTTTATATTGTGCAGACTGGAGATAAAGGGACCGTTTCATTTGCCCTCATGTTTCTTTTCCTGCTGCCCTTCTATATTTTTTTATTTTTCCTGCAAAGACTCCTATTTTCCCCATGCCCTCTCTGATTCCCCGTTAACAGTTACTTGCACCATTGTCTGTATTGATCCTTGCTGAAAATTGTGCATTGTTCACCATATGTAGACTTCCCTGCTGCTAAATGCTGCCCATGTGCCTCCAGGGCATTTAAATCAGTCTGTAGGGCTCTCTGGTCCTGTTTTCCACCTCTCTCCTTCCTGTGGGTGTGTTTGTAACAGAATGGGCACATCAGCTGCAACGTGCTAATCCAGCCAACTGGCTCCGCCCATGATAGGAATTTGTGCTTTCCTTGCAAATGAAGATGGAGGTGCAATGCTATAGTTCTGGGTACCTGGGGTGCGGCATGCTTCCCATGTGTTAGCATTCTCCCCACAGAGCTCCATCCGCAGCTCTATATTCCCAAGTGGGAGACCCAATCTGAATAAAATTCAAATCTTTTGGGGCTTTGAAGAAAGCACCATTAATTTTGTTTTCCCTCCATTTTCGTACAACTTTCTACTTTCACCTGGGACTGGGTGGCTCTGAAATAACGTGAGATGAAACCCCATGTGAGGGGGATCTCCCATCCAAGTATGGACCAGACCCAACCCTGTTGAAATCTGCAATCCCTTCTACGATCGCAACATATGGCAGTAGAGCTACAGTCCCTACAGATCACCTCATGGCATGGGGCGTATGGCCTGTGTACTGTATATTCTGGTGTTATTGAGTGTGTTAAACCGCTACTGGTGACTGTTTTGTCCTGCAGTGCCAACCTACCAAACTGACCTCATTTAACTCTGAGGGCTGAATTTGCAAAGTTCAATGCAACAGGGGTTGTGTACCTGCAAAAACACATAGACATCTTTGCAGGGACCTACGAACATGGGCTCCTGCTGCCCTTCCTTGTCCTACAGCATCAGAGTGAAGTAAACCAACATTTTATTATAAACCTCTTCATAATGCAGCCTCTTTAGCAAATTACAAAGGGGTTGCAGAGGAGTCCCCAACGGGCCAGGCACTCTGTTATCTCATGCAAAAAATTCCCAGTGATTTTGTAGATGTTATTAAGAGAATGACTTTAAACACATGCACCCTAATCTGCTCTCTGTGGAGAAGAGACTACCCTGATGTCATTGTGTTCTTCCACTAGATCCCATCTAATGCCGAGGCTGAAAGAATCACGCTCCCACGAGTCTTTGCTCAGCCCCAGTAGCGCCGTGGAGGCTCTGGATCTCAGTATGGAGGAAGAAGTGGTCATCAAGCCAGTTCACAGTAGCATTCTGGGGCAGGACTATTGTTTTGAGGTAAGAGGCTTTTGTGTCCATCCTGCCACATGGCGTTGGAAGGTATCTGTTTGGTGAGTGGTGTGGGGGAATCTTCTTGCCTTATAAACATCTCTGGTGTGAACTTTCGTTTAGCAGAGCAATGTCTAATGGAGACAGTTGTTTCAATGGGAGTTTGTGTGTGTGCTCTATAAAAAAAAATCTGTTGGGAAAAATATACCAATCAAATGAGAGCTCTGACCCCATTTTACAGTAGTAGCAGGACCTGCTGCATGGAGAGCTATCCAGCAGTCCTACACACGGTCCGTGCCCTCATAGAGCATAGATAAATAATCCATAGTCATACAGACGACATAACCTGCAGTTCTCTATTCTGGGGCTGCATGGGCTTCATACACTGTTGTCCATGGGGATAGAATTCAGGACCTTGTTATCCAAAAACATCAGGCTTCTGTTGGTTGAGTAAAAGGGGATCTCTGTGAGCTGGAGTATTATTGGGTTTTATATCCTAGCAGGCGATAGCTAAGAGAGGGCAACATAGTTACTGGTACTTCAGTAGGTCTCCATCTTGCAGAGGGCAGTGGTGCACACACAAACCAGCATACGAGTCAATAATGCACCATGCCATTAGGGAACCTGTTATCCTGTGGTGTGGAGGGCAGCGCATTATTGTGCCCCACAACAGCTGGCTATAGAACAGGGAAGCCATCTCCTTCCAGCAAGAGGGTTGTCATCACTGCTGCTGGTCTGAAAGATGGGCACCACGTTTTTATTTGGGGTGGAAGGGAAGACAATGGCATACTTGGGTCATGCCTTCGGTTATGTCTGCACTGCTGCCAGAGGTGTGAGCAGGCATACCTGCACTAGCTTTAACCTACCTAGCTCGCTAAAAGTAGCAGTGAAGACACAGTGGTGCAGGCTTCGGGACAGGATGGACAAGCCCGCCTGTCCCCTTGGTACATACCCTTGTTGCTAACCTGCGCTGAAGCCTGCACTGCTGCATCTTCACTGCTGGTTTTAGCAAGCTAGTAGATTAAAGCTAGTGCAGGTATGCCTACCCGAGCCACGGTCACCCCTTCAGTTGCAATGTAGACGTACCTGGGGGCGTATTGATGGGGACAGGGACGTGTTCCTTTGGCAGATTGTGCTAGATAGGGACAACCTGCTGTTTATTAATGGCGAACTAGCAGCTGAGATTGGTTTAATTTTTGTTGTCGTAGTAATTAGCAGCAAGTTGAAATTTAAAAACCATTTCTTAAAATGTAAAGAGGCAAAATGGAAAAGATTATCCCCAAACATAAGCTCTAAAGCAAGAAGAAGGCATACATTTTCCAGTGTGATTTGCTCTCTGGAGAATTGAGCAAGTGCAGTAGGTCAGGAGGAGAACAGTTTTGTAAATTATATGGCCTCTATTACATTCCACTCAAGAAAGATAAAATGAAGCTAGATGGAAAGTAGATGTGACATCCATAATATAAGAGTTGTTTACCAATTCTGCTCAGCACACAAGAGCAGAGCAAGGGATATGAACAGTACTTGTAGGAAGTTGACTGAGAGGGGAATTATACAAATTATGCACTTGTAAGGGGGAAGCGCATTTTACTTTTAGGGTGAGTTTGATCAAGAAGAGTCGTACAGAAAAACAGAACATGCTAATGGTACTCCTGAGGGCATTCTGTGCTAAAAAATTTAAAATTCTGAGCCAAAAAAAAAAAAAAAATTCTGTGCACAATATTTTAAAATTCTGCAAATTTTATTTGTCAAATAAATGTGGATACTCTAGCATGGCATTGGGGAGCACAGGCCATTGGCTATACGAATGTGGGAGATCACTGTGCAGCTCCCCCCCACCGGCACACGGATTCAGTGGTGAGGCTGCACCCAATTCAGACACAGTGCAAGGACCGGGCCTACCCCAGAAACACCCCAGGGCCTTGCCCCTCCATGCCAGGTGCACCAGCTGTGAGCAGGCAGGTTCAGCAAGATAGGATCCAAGTGTGGAGGGGCTTAGTGTGGGGGACCCAGGTGTGGGTTGAGAGGGTTCTGTGTTGGGCAGTCTGGGTACAGGCAGGTCACTGGGGGATCTGGATGCGCAGGAGCTTGTTGGGGGGTTCTGGGTGCAACAGTAATGGGACTCTGCAGGGGGGTCCAGGTACAGCTGGTTGGGGCTTGGTGGGGTGGGGATCCAAGTGCGGGTAGCTCGTTGGGGTGGTACAGGGGGAGTGGGGCTTATCGGGGGGGGTTCTGGGTATGGGGTGGTTAGGCTCAGCAGGAGGATGAGAATATGAGAGGGTCTGGATGTATGGGGGTTGGGCGGATGGGGGAGCAGCTCCCTGTACAGTGATCCCTCCCCCTGCAGCTGAGGAGCGATGGGTGCAGGAAGCGCGGGAGGGGGAGTTTTCAGAGCTTCCTTCAGCTGGGGAAGAAATCTGGGAGTGGGTCTGACTCAGCCCCGGATCCTGTGCAGGGGAAGAGGAAGTCCTGTCTTCCCCAGCCCAGCCGGGACTAGCAGCTGAACCTGGCACATGGTAGGAGCCACTAGCTGGGTCTTCCCCAGTTCCACCCCCAGCCCCACAGTGATTTACCTTTCTGCTGGCTTCCCTGGGCACCCAAAACTGCTGTGGAGGTCCGCATAACCGTTCCTGTGCCTTTCCTTTGCTTCTCCATCAGAAAGTCATTTTTCTGCAGGGAAGCAAAGAAATCTGTGGGGGACATAAATTCTGCGCATGCGCAGTGGTGCAGAATTCCCCCAGGAGTATAATGGCTGTTTAGAAATCCTGTGGTGGAAGGAAAGAATGCCAGAAAACAAAAAGGACATGGTTTTATGATTGATGGGTACTCATCAGTCAGCCTCTGTAGGGAAATGCTTAAGGTGAAAGCTAAATGGTGTGTTGTGTTCCTGCCCTCCTCTAATGTCTCTGGAGACCCTGGTTCAAATACTGGCTTATTTCAGAAGTGAAAGGAGTTTGCAGATCTCACCTTAATCCCTAATGGGCATTAGTGTGCCTCTCACGACCACTGCGCCACTGTGTGATGTGCAGAGGCAGAGGATTCAAATTAGCACAGGGCAGCGTGGAGGAACACTCAGTGGAAGTCTTGCAGGGGCTAGGACTAGAATAGCAGGGGGTGCTGTCAGAATTGAGGTGCGCTGCAGATCCACTCATTCATCAGACCACCACATTCAAAAAAGACGAACAACAATGTATGTTTGGTTCCAAGCGTCTGTCTTACTGCCGGTACGAAAACTGGAAAACAAAACCATACTGTGTCCTCACTCTTCTGCACTTGAATGTTGCCTTTAGTTATTTTGTTACTGGGGCACAGATTTTGTTTAAGTTATTGGAAAGACAGAGTCCCCTAATGTCCCCTAGAATAAACCTCATCCCCCGAAGGTCCTCCCTTTAGGTTCTGAGCCTAGCTACTGTAGGTGTCCTGTTACCTGAGGGCTCAGGTCTGACTTAACAAAGGATGTTGGCCTCCGCAGAGGTCAGTGAGAACGGCAATGGCTTCCATGGATTAGAATTTTGAAAGCTTGGGTTCAAGTCTGCAGACGGCAGAGAGAAGAACTGAAGGTGGCTGAGACAGTGATTGAAAGCCACGACACCGTTCTGCACGTGAGAATACTAATGAGGAAAATGTGAACTGATGTCCCAGAAAACAAGCTCCGAGCAAGAAATGTCAAGGCAGAAGGGGCAGCCAAAGTCAGAGGCCAGGGGAACTAAGACATTTTCTGTATAATGGATTATGAAGGTGCTGCAGGATGATAATGTACACTGGGGGGATGTGGTGGAGCTGATCCCTGGAGATTCGAGTCCGGAAACAGCCAATTTTGTTCCCTTGGAATGAGGAGGTGACTGTTGATGCTGGGAGGTAAATGCATGTCTGGTGCCATTCAGAGGGTTCCTCTTAATTATCCCCTCCTTGCAGAGCTGTGCGTGGGGGTGGACAGAGCTTCCTCCACCAGCCAGCTGGTGTCTGTTAGTTCTCTCTCGGGAAAGGTTGTGGTTGAATTGCCATGT
Source organism: Terrapene triunguis (assembly GCF_002925995.2). NCBI lineage: Eukaryota > Metazoa > Chordata > Testudines > Emydidae > Terrapene > Terrapene triunguis. The sequence goes on from NW_020664589.1 coordinate 14,696,415, forward strand.
ATAAGGCTCCAGAACACTCCCATGTGGGGCTCTTGCCAACCACAGTGGGTGGCAGCTTTTCCAGAAGCTGCCTGCAGTCCAGGCTGCCTGGCATGCATCGAATGGGACTCAGCACACGACAGCCCGAACACCACAGAGCAGCAGCGACTGTGTGGTTCAGAAGATCAAAACAGCAGGATTCGACGCGGCTGCAGATGGAGTTACACTGGAGGGTTCAGCTGGAGAAGGGAACTGGCAGCACAGCCAAACTGAGCAGAAACCAAAACGTGCCAGGGCCATCTGCAGTGGAAAAAACCCAACTGCCTTGATCTGAAGCAGCTGGCTGTTTAAAGGTACAGTACATTATTTCTCTCTTAGCCGAACTTGTTTATTGAGACATTACGTGACTGATTGCCCAGTTATAGTCACCTGCTGTGGGGCCAAATTCAGATCAGGTGTAAGCAGATGCATGCCCATTGAAGTCAATAGTAATGCACCTGCTTCCACTGGGTCTGAATTTGGCTCACTGTGTTTTAGGATTTTCTTTCTATTTGTTCCCGTGGAACTTCCCCATCTTTCTAAATCTCATCCTCCTGCAAAATGTGGGGTTTGATATTTATTTGTTGTTGTTTTTTATTTTTATCCTTCCAAATAACTGATTGAACATCTGATTTTTCTCTCTCCTAAACAAATGGAAGAAAGGTTTCCCAGCCAATATAATGATCTAGCACTGTTGCATGTGCTGTGTGTGCTAAATCTCCATTAGGCAGTGTAGACTTGTGAGGGAGATTGGACGTCAGGGTTCCTGGAGCCTATTCCTGGCTCTGCCAGTAGAGGAGTTTAGTAATTAGAACCAGGAGTGGGAATCAGAACTTTGGGATTCTGTTTCCTGCCTCTGCTGCTTACCTACTGCAGGCGAAATGCGAATCCCAGCACACAGCCCCAGTATCTGGGCCATGTGCTAGAGATTCTTTCAGGGGATACGAGGAAGGATGTGCAGCAAAACAACAGCAACAACAACACTTCCTGATTGCTATTGTAGCCTCAGGGCTGCAAATGCTCCTACCCACCCAGCCTTCTCTTTCACCTTCACCCCCAACCTGCACAAGGGGATGTCAGCTGGATAGGCATAGTCGCAGTTACATCAGCCCTATTCCTAGCCCTCAGATAACCTCCCAAACACCCTGCATGCTAGCCATAGGCATGGTACTTATTGTGTGTGTGTGTTTGGTACCCCTGCAGTCCAGGGCCAGGCCAGGCACAGGTCACGTAACTTCTCTGTAACGTGGGTCTGAGAATGCTCACCATTCCTGCTACGTTGTAGGCTTAACTCTTGTTCATAAAGTCCGTTCAGACCCTGGGCTGAAATAGCTGATGGAATTGCAAAGTTATCGATTGTTGTTGTTATACAGAGATGAGCCAATTTCAAATGCACCTTATGTAACCCAATTTCAGATAGTAGCAAAATTCACAGGGCAGTTTTGTTTAACTAGAAGAACTGTCCATTCAGGGAATGGGGATAATGAGAGTAAATAAGTATTAGCAATTAACAAGAACTATTAATTGAGTTTATGCATGTCCATTAACACTGTTTTAGCAAATCTAAAAATCCTGACTTGAACAGAATACTGTCTTCATGGAGATCATTAATAGCTCATGAAGATCATTTATATCACATGACATTTAGGTCACAGGTCAAAGTTAAGGCATTTTTGCAAATCTGGGGGAAATTGCCTTTCCAGGCACATATGGTGGGCATGGCCTTCAACTCCTAATGGGCCAGGAGACTTTCTGGTCTGACACATGCAGAATGCCCCAGTTATGAAGGGTTGTTAAGAGAGGAAACCTTAGAATTTAACATTTGAATAATTATCCAGTGATCCATTGAGTTGGGATTTAATAGAATATTTGTTTAATAAATTAATGCCAATTTATTGATGGGTAGTTATAAAATATAGTAGATGCACATCTTATTAAATAATGGTAAACAATAAACAATTGGCATTAAATTAATAGACATTAGGGTAGAACAAGGGCTAAATTCCACTCTGATTTATATGGGAGTAAATCCTATTGGTTTTAGTGGGAGTTACCTATGTCACAGAGCAGAATTTGGCCCTAAAGAGAATTTCAGCCAATAGCAATACAAAAATGTCTGGTCCCCCAGGGATTAAATGCTGCAGCCTCGTGGAAGGGCTGAATTCTGTTGTCCTGAGTCACAATTCCCCAGAATTTAAATGGGAGTTTTGCTTCGTTTAGGATGGCAGAATTTGGCCCCTGACAATTGCCATTCAATGACCTGGTCCTAGCATTAGAGTACAAGACCTCTGTCCTCCAGATTGGAGTGTAGGGTACATTACCTGGTGTATACTTCGGATCTGCCAAAGTCTAATTACTAGGGTAAAAAGAGAAGAGACCCTCAAATTCCCTCACATTTTGGATTCCTATCTGAACTGAAGTTCCGCACATTCAAAATTCACCCCTCTATAGCAGTTACTGAGCAATCTGATGCTATGTTCTTCCATGTTGTTTAGCTATAAACCCTATTGTTAAATAACTCTGTAAGTAACAGAGTCTTCCTTGATCTTTGTGCCTGTAACTCAGTGTTAGCCATACTTTTTGGTATGCAAAAGTGATACAGTTTTGCACTCTCTGTTTTTAGGGAAAGTTATCATTCAGGTGCAGTGGCTAGACTGACCCAGAGTGCAGCTCCAGGGTATCTTCTATGCAAATGGTCAAGATATTCTGACAAGCCCAGAAAAATGCCATAGCAGGAAGAGGAGGAAGTGAGATCATGCAGTATGGATAAAGCAGACCAGATTTGTTGCAGGAAAACCATGAGGAATGTAGCAGTCATACAGAAGCATATAAAGATGCTAAAAAGAAAAGTGGCAGAGATGATCCAACCAACCCTATTAATGTGGAGTCTTCCATTCTCAACAGTAATAAAAGTTAACTCCATCATGCCCAGAGGAATCCTTTAGATTTACAGTACAGTGCATGGATGCATGGTAATCTAGTAGAAAGGGTTGCTCTTAGCCATTAGCAGTGGTTTGAACAGCTCATGAAGCAGAAGCTACCTGAAATTGGCTAGAATATCAAGAAGTGGAAGGTCTATTGGATCAACTTGGCGAAGGCAACGTTGGGCCTCTTCTCTTTTGTCCCATTTGGAAAATACCATAGAGGCACATGAAACCTCTCTTCAAAGGCAGAATATGTGTTAACCTCAGCCACGACGGTAGCCAATGAGAAATCATGGCCTGATGCTGATTGCACTGAAGGAACAGATTAAACTTTGCAGAGGATTTACAAAGCAAAAGAAGATCACGTCTCCTGAAAGTGGTGAACCCAGCCGGCCAGGTGGGAAAACAAACGCAGCTGAGGTAAAAGATGGAAATTCAAGGAACTCTGCAAGTAGGAGCAGAAGAAATAATACTCCAAGGGGGCTTATTTGAAGTGTGAGTAAGATACCTTCAGTCTGCAAACAAGGACATTCAAAAAGAATATTATTGGATGTTGACAGATGCAATGAATACAGAGGAGGTCAAAGCAGCCGAATTAAGTTTTTATGAATAATACGGAATTCCTAATGCCAAATCATAGTCTATTAATTTGCCAGCAGGGTTTCAAGGAGAGTTGTTTGAGGAATATACATATTTAATAGGCACATGATACTTCAGAGCTGCAGCTAGCTGGCAAGAAGCAGCTTAGGAATCTTATTGGCCTTTGTAGACCCCAGTACAGCAATTAATGCTGAGAAAACTCAGTGAGGTGAATAGGAAAGTGGTTGGCAGCAGAGGACTCTTGCTAAGTGTTGCATCCCTGGCCATCAGGCAGCATATGCAGAGGTGGATTCACTCATGTCTGAATTTCTGTGCAGTGTGGGGGAAAGCCTGCTGGAGGCTAGGGAACGTGGTGGAAATGTCATTGATCTGAATCCATTCCTAGATGGCAATGTCATGGTGGCCAAGCAGAGTCTCAGAAATGCTGTTAAACTCTCTCTTTCCTAGTGCAGTTACTGCTGCCGAGTAGAGGTGAGGAGTCAAAGGGACAGGATGCGGTGGGAGGGGTACTGAGGGGCTTGGATTCCCTGTTGGGGAAAGGAAAGAGGTTTGGCTAATTGCAGAGTATGGGCTGAATCCTGAGAGATGCTGAGCACTAGAAACATGCATCACTCAGCGCCTCTCGGGATCTGGCCTTGAGTTGCTCTCACTCGCTTGATGGCTTAACGAAGCTCAGACTTGAAGGGGCTGGTGGTCCCTGGGGTAACTCCCAACTCTGGTGGCATCGCTCCAGGTTGGCACTGATGGGGGAGAGGGGAAGTGAGATCAATGTGCCTCCAGGATTAACCCCTTGTGATGCTCAACATTGTGCTTGAGGTCTCAGCCCGACTTGCGCACTAGCCTTAGCGGCGACTCCCTGGCGACGGGGGAAAGCTGTTGGCTTGTGTTAATAAAAGCACCAGCCAGCCCCTTTTTTTAATTTCCCCAAAGCCAAGTCTGTAATGTGCTTGTTGAGAATAACCCCCGTTCCTTTCCATGCAGGTGACGACTTCATCAGGAAGTAAATGCTTCTCCTGTCGCTCTGCAGCAGAACGAGATAAATGGATGGAGAACCTGCGGCGTGCCGTGCACCCAAATAAGGTAGCGGCTTTGAGGAATTGCCTCTGTAATAGTTCTGCTCCTCGTTATTACATTTTATAACCCAGTGCATGGTAGCAGCAGGGGACATATTGTCATTTTAGTGACTAAGTGTAATTGGGGGTCAGCTTTTTTCCGTATTACTTTCTGCCACAATTATATTTACGGGAAAGTGCCAATTATTTCCTGCCCTCTTGGGCTGTCGCTGAGAAACAATCAAACCTCAAGAACCTGCAGTCTTGTTTTAGTACTAATGATACTTGCTACTTATCTAGGGCTTCCGGTCCTCAGAGTGCTTTAGCAGGCGGCTCCTGGACAAACGGTGACGTCGAGCGTAGAATACAACCCTAGATATTCAGTCCTCACCGCAGCCCCTCTGGCACTGGTGGGGTTTGCGAGCCCCATTTCAGAGATGGGGAAACGGAGGCACAGAATCTCAGTGAGTTGCATATGGCCATGGAGGAATTTGGGTTTGGACATGGCTCCCGTTCCTGTCCCCAGACTACCAGGCCATCCTATGCCCTATACCTGCAGCAACAAGCTCTTCTCTGTCAGTCGAGCATGGGGGGCCTGAAAATGTGCCCTTAGAGCTAGTTGAGGTCCAAGCGCACCTTAAAAGGGAGCCTAGACCTTCCCCCTTCTCTGTGCGCCAGAGTAAGAACAAAGCAGATTACCTGTAGGGTTTCACAGCTGACGCACTCTACCGAAAAGCTGTTTTTGTTGCTCAGAGTGAAAGGGTTCTGTGCGTTCATTCTTGCTAGCAGCAGTAGGTAACTGTGTATGCAGGTTAGGGACAGGTCTTGGGCACCTGGCAAGCTGCTAATGCAGCCCTTAATGTCACGAAGTTTGGTGCCCCTAGTTCAGCACCAAATTTTGTACCCTAACTGATGAGCCCTCCGTAATACAGGAGGGGAAACAGCAGCGGGGAGAGACTAACTTATCCCTCAGGGCACGATTTATTGTGTCGAATTCAGCCCCTATGTTGTGGTTGTTTTAAGAGCATGGCAGCTGTTGCTGTTGCCACCTGCAGAGAGTTCGGGGAGACTGGGACAACGTGTCTCCCACCAGCGTCTCTAGAACAGTTATTAGGAGGGGTTATTCTATGTCGATGTAGTTGAACGTGGCTCAAGGCAGCTCTGTTCAATGGGCACTCATTTGGAAACATGCCATCATCTTGAAAAGTGCCCTCCACTGACTCTGCTAACTTTCCTCCTTTTGTCTGAGTTCCTAGACACAGACTCTCAATATCTGATTTGATATTTTTATCCCAGGATTTTAGTAGTATTGTATCATTTCCTGTGTGTGCACTTCCTGACCCCCCTTCACCCCATTGTGTACTTCCAGCAACTGTGCTTTCACTCCACTCTCCATAGTGAAGGGGGGAGGGATAGCTCAGTGGTTTGAGCATTGGCCTGTTAAACCCAGGGTTGTGAGCTCAATCCTTGAGGGGGCCACTTAGGGATCTGGGGCAAAATCAGTACTTGGTCCTGCTAGTGAAGGCAGGGGGCTGGACTCGATGACCTTTCAGGGTCCCTTCCAGTTCTATGAAATAGGTAGATCTCCATATTTATTTATAAGCTGGGTCAGACCTGGTCGTTACTGTTATAGGAGACATCCAAGGAAAGCTGAGGGTGCTGCAGAATCTGTTGTTGGTGATTCACTATGTGGTGCTCTTTCCTTGAAGTCCTCAGTGAAACCAGTACCCCTGGAGCTACCTCTTCGGGATGAGGTCATGACCATTTGGGTGTCATTAAAGATGCCATGGTATCGTTCACAGCATTAGTGTTAAAGTGGCATCCTGGCCAAATTTTTACTTCTGACTAATAATAATGCTTAGCTCATAGGTAACTCATTCAGTCTCCCTTAATCTCCCCCCTCCCCCCCAGTGTTTCAGTTGAATTAAATAGTCTTCATTCTTGTCCTAAAATATGTAGGCAGTGGTGCCACAGCCGCTGCTTTCCACCCCAGAAGTGGCTGCATTCCAGTCATGAATGAAGTGATCCATGTGTGGACTTGAGGATGCTTCTATTCCTGCCATGCTATAGAAAAGGAAATGTACTGTTCCAGTGCTGCCACATAACAACAATGGAACAAACGGGGGAAAACACCTGTGCAATAGCTTCTGTTTTACAAAAAGTCATTAATTATTGGTAGGACTCCTTCCTGTTTCTTGTGAGGCCTTCCTGGCAGTAGAACTGGAAATGGTACATTTTTAATTTGGTGGGATTTTATCTGCCTTGTTCCTTTATATTAATTGGCACCAGCAGACATGGAGAGCACAGTGATATTTGGAAAATTAACGTAAGTAGTGTTATTATGCAAATTCCTGAGAGCCAGTATTTCCTTAAAATAAAATGTAATTAAGCCTCTGCTCGTTTAGCACATCAGAAATAATTAACTCATTTCTCCGGTTTGTGTATGTTTTTTTTTTTTTCACTTGACCTTTTTCTTTGTGTCTCTTTTCCAGGACAACAGCAGAAGGGTAGAGAATATGTTAAAGTTATGGATTATTGAAGCCAAGGACCTGCCAGCCAAGAAGAAGTACTTGTGTGAATTATGCCTGGATGACGTTCTTTATGCACGAACTACCTGTAAATTGAAAACTGACAATGTCTTTTGGGGGGAGCACTTTGAATTTAATAACCTCCCGTCGCTCAAAACCATTACGGTGCACTTATACAAAGAGACTGACAAGAAGAAAAAGAAAGACAAGACCAACTTCATCGGGCAGGTGAATATCCCCGTGGGCTCCGTAACGGGGCGGCAGTTTGTGGAGAAGTGGTACCCTGTAGTCAGCCCCAACCCCAGCAAGGGCAAGTCTGCAGGGCCTATGATCCGTATCAAGTCGCGCTACCAGAGCATGAGCATCCTCCCCATGGAGATGTACAAGGAGTTTGCTGAGTACATCACTAACAATTACATGGTGCTGTGCTCAGTGCTGGAGCCTGCGCTGAGCGTGAAGAACAAAGAGGAGATGGCCTCTGCACTGGTCCATATTCTGCAAAGCACTGGGAAGGCCAAGGTAAGATCCCCACATCACCTGTACAATCCCATTATAGACTGGCGTGAAGCAGAACCCCAGATCCAAACACCCCCCCAGCTACACATGGATCTGAACTTTGGCTCGGCCCTCCCTATTGACCATGTTTATAATTCTTCTTTTACCATAGACAAGTTAGCAGCACATGTAGTGGGCTTACTGGGTCCATGTCCTGGTGTGCCCACCCTAGTTAAGCAGACTGTTTTTATCCATTGTCAGTAAATTGCTTCTTGCTCAGTCCATTCACTGGCACATGTCCCAATGGGATGTGTGCGTCATTGGTCGGGGCCGTGGTGCAGTATGTTGGAGGTGTTATAGAGGGGAGACCACCTCAGGCACATGCAAATGGCTGCATTAGCACTGCAGTGTCTCTTGCCCCTGCTCTCGGCTTGGTGAGGAACCCACAAGATTGTGGTATTTTCAGGTGAGGGAGGCTGATGTGGCAGAGCTGCAAACTCTGGAAGACCAGCTGTTTTGGGCTTCGTTGGATGAACTATCATCCCTGTGAATCCCCTCCCCCACCGGGCTTTGGGAGAGCAGCCGGCCTGGGAGAGGCTGAGGTTTCTGCGAGTAGTTTCAGTTGTTGTGTGTGAGAATGGGGGGAGGGGGAGAGAGGCTAAGTGACTGACTTAGTGAACCTCACTTCACAGACAGCCTAGCCAAGCACGGAGCCGGGCAGGGGAGTACGTGCAGAGCACACTGCGGAGCGTATGTCCCCATGCGACATCGGTATCACTTGGCAATGGTAGCCCAGCAGCTGTAGCGGGAGGGCGAGGTGTGAATGAGACAAATGGCCAGTTTTCATTTTGTCCATGAATTTCTCCTTGAACTTACCAGCTAGGGGGCGGGGGCCTTGGCTTGATGGCTCAGCAAGATTTCCAAAGCCTCTGCGGTGCTAAGGAGACTTGCAGCCTGTCTGAGAACTGGAATAGTGGATTCCCCTCCTGTCTGCTCTTCCCCTTCTGCGTGTGGAGATGAACAAGACCAACAGACTAGGTCAAGGCAGCAAAACCTCGTCAAGGGGATTGACTGCCGGGTAGCAGGGAGCTGCTCCCAGGGGTACATTCCATCCAGTTACAGGCTGTGTCTGGGCTGTCTTCAAAGCCCCAGGAGACATACTCATGCTGGCACTCACTGAGGCAGTGCGAGCGGCAGGACGGGCTAGCTGCCCCGAGTACTGGCCTAGGCTCTCTGACGGCCATGGACTTGGGGTGTATAGCCCGTCCCGCCCCTCGCGCGGCTGTGGCTAGGTTCCACTTTTAACGCACTAACTCAATGAGAGCTGGCACGAGTACATCTCCTGGGGCTGGGAATCACACCCAGCTCCAAATGTAGACGTCCCCACCATCGTCTTGGTCACAGGGAGGAACATCAAACCCAGACGCGGTCCGGCGGCCCTCGGCATCGTTGCCTTCAGTGGGTGCAGGATCAGCTCGGCCAGTGACTTGCTGTGATTGTTCCATCAGAAAGCACCTAAGGCCACCTCTGCCCTGGCTGATTCTGCCGCTGACTTGGACCTAGTCTGCACTAGCAAAGGTTTGCTGGGACAGCTGCACCCACAAGCCCTCTTAGTGGAGATGCGGCTGATACCAGCAGGAGCGTGCGTATACATTTCCCCAAACGAAATACGCGATACCAGCGAAAGCACTTTTTGGCTGGTGTAACTGTGTCTACACTAGGGCTTTTGCCGGTATAAAATGGTCGTAAGAAAACCACACCCCAGACTAGCATGACCATATGGACCAAAGTTCTACGTGTAGGCCTGGCCTTGGTAGCTGTGTGTCTGTCTGTGAGCGCTCTCCTGCTACTGCTTGCCAGAGCCCCTCCTGTGGCCAGACCCAAGAGCCTCAGGAAGGAGTAAGTGTGTTTCCACGTGTCGGTGCATCGCTGCTCGAGAGCCCAGAGACGCTCCACAGGGGAAATAGCAAAGAGTAAACAGGCTGGATAAATATCCCCCTACAGTGGAGCTTCTGCTTTTGCTGCCTGTCATCTGCCATCAGCATTTAGCACAAGGGTTAGAGAGTTGTCAGAGCAACAGGAATTATTGGAGCATGGGAGCCGGGTGCTGCATCTTGTGTAGAGGATCTGGACAAGCAAAGAGAAATAAAAATAAAAACAGCAGCAAAGTGAAAGGGACACTGACTGGAGAGAACGCCCCCTCGGTGTGACAAACGGGGCGCTGCAGACTGCTCGCTAGCGTAGTAAACCCTCTGCGCCGCTGATTGAGTGACAAGACGCAGCGAGGAGACGCGCGCACGAGAGCTTCGTGGGCAACAACAAGCTCGTGTCTGGGCTGTGCTGGGGGGCCTGGGGGACGTGGCAAAGCCAAGCACAACCCTCCCGCCCCCGTGTGACTTAGCCAAAGGCTGGAACAGAGCTGAAGAAAGCCAAGAATGGGCTTGTTGGGTGGGGTGGGTGCTGGGCTGGTGAGCTGCTCCCTGGTCATCACTCGCAAACAGCAATGATACGGGGCGGTGGTTGGCTTTGTACAGGAAAGACCTGATGCAAACCCTGCTCACATGAGTCATCCCCTCTGGGATCTGCAGGCCTGCTCACATGGGTAGGCAAGGCTGGGCGCCGACTCGCGGATTGGCATTAAAGACCTTTTATTTTTAGTACATTGGGGCTAGGGAGAGGTCAGTGGCCAGCCCGGGAGTCCAAAGGCTGCAGAGCAAGTTTCCCCCACTGCTCTGGAAAGGGAGCAGCTCCAGGTGCGAGGGGGAGTTTCGGCTATAGCCCAGCTGTCCCCGGCCTCTCTGCTGAGCCTGCTGGCAAAGGGCTTAGTGGTCTGGGGGTGAGGCTGAAATACTGATTGTTAACAAAACGCTGGTACTTCGGGCGGAAGAGAGTTTCTATTATTTAGTGTTTGTCCTGCAGAAGCTGTGTTCTGCTTGCCGTACGGCACTGTCGTGCCTAGTACTTCAGTGACCAGTGGGAGTGCAGACGGGCAGGGTCTGCCCCAAAGGGCTTTCAGCTCAGATAACGGCCTTTCCCTACTGTCCCTCGTCCACTCCTGGAAGCGTGTCAGGGGTTCACAAGTGAATCCTCCAGCAGCAAATGCTCCTGTTTTACCTCAGCCCAGGTTTGTGTGTCTGTTTCAAATGGAGCAGGGAGGCTGTTTAATGTGAGGGCCCTGGCACGCACAGAGATATGAACCCGGATCCCTTCTGGGGCAGGGGGAGATAGCGTTTAACATTTTAGAAAAGCCTGATAGCTCTATAGCCGCATTGTCACCTCACTAGGTAGCTGTCTGTCTGGCCCTCATCACAGTGGTACTGGAGCATCTCCCATGTATCCAAACATAGAAACAGCCTCTCTATTCCTTCCTTCCCAGTCTGGAGGAGAACTAGCTGAGTTCGCTGTTTGTTTGTTTGCCCTTAGTGTGGCTGTTGTGTTTCTGAGGGGTGGGCGTCTGGAGAGCTCTGAACTGTACCTGGTTTGGGGCTGGCCGGCCGCAGCTCCTTCAGACCCAAATTCCCCCCAGCCATAAGCCTGCTGGCTGGCGCGCCTCTGGAGTAAGCCATGCTAGCCCAGGGTGGCTCCAGCCGGGGGGGTGTTAGCATTAGAAATTATTGACAGAGACTCCGAGCCCTGAAAATTAGGCTGTGGAAATGATGCCCCATTTGCAACCTTTGCTGCTTCATCCCTCGCAGGGGAGTTTGAGAGTCCAGTGGAAGTGCCAGGGGCCAGGCTGATGGGGAAGCTTGAGAGCTGGCTCCTTAGTGTCTGAGCTGGAGGATTATTAGGGATGAGCCGGTGAGGCCATTCTCAGAACCCACATTGGGCTAGGGATCTGGTTTGCGTCTGAATGGTGCCCAAAACACAGAAATGGGATGGAGCAGAATTGGGATTGAGGGTGCGGGGCCTAAGGCCAAATGGGATTTGAGGGCATGGGGATCCAGGCCGGGGGCTGAGTCAGGTTTGAGGGTGCAGGATACATGGCTAAATGAGATTGAAGGGCCTGGGTTTGGGGCACGGAGCCCAGCCGGGTTTGAGGGCGCAGCAATCAGGGCTTGAGGGTATGGGGACCGGGTTTGAATCGGGGCTAGTTTACATGCCGCCCTTGCAAGATTTGCACCACACATGGTGGGCATACGCGCTGTAGAGTTAGCTGACAACAACCCCTGGCCCTCTCCCGACCCTCCGTAGCCTCCACTAGCCCAGGGAGCCACTCTCCTGCCAGCACGTGGCACGCATGCCTGCACTTTCTGAGGAGCTATTTCCACAAACCTCTGCAGCGCTCCAGTCCCTTTCTCCAGCCCTCGCTCCGCTGGAGAGCACAGACACGGTAATAAATGGCCGGTAATTAATTTTGCTGATAAAGGTTTTTTGGTGGTTGTTGGCTGCAGTTGCGATGCTAAAGCAGCAATTAAAGATGAAGTGAGAGCTAAGTGTCCAGTGGATGATCATCTATCTGTGCAGACTCGTTAGCTGCTAATTGCTCCTGCTCTGTAAATATGGCTTAATCCTTCAGTGAAGCATGTAGGGATTGGGCACATGCGTCCATCCAGTGCAGCTCTCGCAGATGGGCAGAGCCTCTACTGAACACGACCCCGCTGCCCTGCAGACAGTGTGTGGCGTTGCTGCCTGCCGCATCCAGTCCTCTCTCTGGGATTAACAGTCACCCTTCGGAGGCCTGCCAGGCTCCAGGAGGGTGATTGCTCTCAATCCGCACCGTGATCTTTCCAAAACTGCAAGCCACTCCCCACCGATGGGGCTTTGGTATCTGCCATGGAGTGTTTCTGAGCCAGGCTCTGTGCTCCCTCCCTCCCAGGTGACTGATGGAGATTAGACCCAGAGGCAGGGAGTGCATATGCACGGACTGCTGTACAGAGATCAGCAGATCCCCCAGAAAGACTGTCCAGCCCCAGCAACATCTCTCTCGTCTGTTGATTGCAGCGTAGTTCTCATGGGTTCTGTTTCCTGCTCCATCACTGACTTGCTAATTGATCTTGTCCAAGTCACGTCACGGCTCTGTGCCTCAATCTCCCCAACTTTTGTAAAATGTGGGATTTGATGTCTGAGCCATTATAGCAGTGAAAGAACAACTGGGATTCTGCTCTGCCTCGTCCAGCAGCCTGGCACAACCCCCTTCGTTGGCCCGGGCAGAATGTGAGGAGCAGAAAGAGCCTCCCCTGCTTTGTAGATATCGGGGTAACATCAGGCAGTTGTTAAAATCTCGTGATGGCGTGGAAGCCAAGTGCAAGTAAGAGGGCAGAATAAATCTGGCTCATGAAGATGTCTTTCTGAGAGCCACTTTCCTGATTGTAACCACATGCTGAGACTCAGTTAGCTGGGGGAGGAGGGAGAAGGAAAACGTAGAACGTCAGTAGAGAGTTTATACCTGAATAAGGATTTATTGACACACAGTTATACCGGTACAAAGTTATACACCTTTATCCCAGTACAGCTCTCACCCTGGGGTTTGCATCGCTTAGTTAAATTAGTACAAAAACAGTGTATAGACAAGCGCTAAGAAAGAGAAGACGCCTGGGTTGGGGGGGGGTTAAAGTGCGTGGGTGCCATGCAGCATTGCTGGCTGGGGTGGGGGTAGAGCAGGTCAGTGTGGGCTGCACTGAGCCAAGTGTTAGGGAGAGCCTCTGAGCCTCTGGGAGCAGGGCAAACAGCTGCTGAGCAGCACAGCTGGCCTTAGCATTGCAGAGGGGCTGAAAAATCATTCTTGTCCCCCCTTCCCTCACCGAGGCCTGTGCACCACGAGACACTACGCTACCCCTCCTGCTGTCGAAAAGGGGGTTACGGCAGTGTCAGTGCTGTATTGTAAGCACAGTACCTTTACTCTCTGTACAGCACCATGGTGCCATATATAAATGGTCAATAACACCATGGGGTGCAATTCTGCCCCCAGATCCATGCACACCAATCCCTTGGAAGTTAGTGGGCATTGCACACCCATATCAGAAGGCAAAGTCTGGCCCACTGCCTTTTAGGCTGGTACAACGCAGTAGTGGTTGATTGAAATAAGAAATGGGCAGGAATGCCAAAAATACCAGCTCTCTGCTATTTTCCCTCCACTAGGTTAAAGGAAACTTCTGGGGTGATTAGCAATAAGATCGTCCAACCTATAAGGGGGATGTCAACTACTGAAACTGGTGAAGCACATGGCTTAGTCCAAGGGCATGTCTTCACTGCAAAAAAAGATGGGTTTTTAATTTGATTTAATTTACCCGCGTTAAAACAGGAGTGAAGATACAGCAGCTCAGTTTAGCAGCTCGTGTTACAACGTGTGGGGAGTCTCAGGGTGAATTTGAGCCAGTAACCCGAGTTAAAAGCTAAGTTGCTGTGTCTTCATTGTTACTTTAACTTGGGCTAAGGAAACAACTTCCTTTTTGCAGTGAAGATGTACTACATAGTTATAAAGGGGCCCTCCGCCTGGTGGTGAGGTGCTGGTGCCACTCCCGAGAAAAGGTCCAGGCACTAGTTCTGCTGTCAGTGCCGGCTGGTGTTTCTAGGTACGAGAGTTTAGATGCTTCTCTTTGCTATATTATCCTGGTGCTTAAATTCCCTTCGGGCGCCTCCTAGCATGGCTAGCCAGACATGCGCTAGACCTGCTCAATCTGCCAAAGACAGCCCTGTAGCTGTGACAGCACAAGCAGCAGCTCAGGCCGGCCACCCGAGCACACACCCAGGGGTGGGGTGGGATTGTATTCGGGCGACTGGCCACACTGCTATTTTTAGGCGCTAGGCTGAGCAGCGCTAGGGCGTATAGGTTTACCTGAGCTGGGAATTACACCTCCCAGCTGCTGTGTAGACCTACCCCTTATTGGAGAGAGAGCAGCGTGGTGTGAAACAGTAACGGTCCAAATTACTGCAGGTCCTCAGGGAAAGCTGTAGCATTTTGGACCATTCCTGTAGACACTGCAGCATTGTTTCATAAGAGGCTCTGGGTTGAGATGGGGTGGGATTGTTAACACTCAGGCCTGAGAACCGCCAGAACAAGCTGTAGTGGCAAAGTTTCCTCATCTCATCCTCTTTTTGTTCCTGCCTTTCCTCTCGCTCCATTTTCTCTTTGTGTCTGACTGGGTCTGGCCACACAGCTGTGCCCACGCTGCAGATTAGGCTGTGGAAAATACAGACAACAAGCCCGCACTTAACTCAAGGACAGCGCTTCTTTGGGTTGGTGTTTGAGGAGGAAGAAAAGTGTCTCCTGCAGGCGGTTGGAGAGTTCAACATGCCTGCAAAACCCTGACCAGTAGCCAAGGCAGATAGCTGGGGAGAAAAGAGAAAGGCATTTTGATAAGTTAAAAGCAAAGGATCTAGGTTTAGGGAGTTGCTCCGGCCCACTGGAAAGTCTGAAAAATATCCAGATCTAAATGTGCTCCGGTGGTGGGTGCAGCTTTCTTGACTCTTTTTATATTTGTGAAAAGATTAGCTTGAAAGTGGCACTGTTGTTTCTCTGAAGAGGAGGCTTGGGCTTGTGGTTACACAAGGGTTGGGAGGTGGGGCTCCTGGATTTGGTTATTGGCCCCGCTGTTGACTTGCTATGTACCTCAGTTTCCCCATCTGTAAAGCAAATATAATGTCTCCTAATGGGATGTTGTGAGATGTAATCTTCGTGATGTGCTTTGAGATCCTCAGAGGAAAGGCAGTATAGAAAGGTGCATCATCGTGATCAGAAATGCAGCTGTTACTCTCTGGTTTTTTTTAAACTTGCAGTAAAATCGTCTCAATGCCTAAATTCATTACTGGCCCATCTTAAAAATATTTGAGCCAGTTTTATAAACATGTAAACAGATCAAAACTCTCTTCCCCAGATGGATGGTAGAACAAAAACCACCTCAAACTAAGCTCTAACTAACTGGCTGTTTATGTGAAATCAATATTTCCCAGGCTATGAAGGAATGAGGGGTAAACATGGCTCCTTATTTGTTTGTTCTGTGAGGATTTGCCTCTCCGAAGCAGAAGTATTTACTTCCCTCCTGTACCAGCCTGCTCTCTCCCTCGGTTATTGGCAGTGGAAATGCTGGGGTGAAAGAAAATGTTCTGCTATCAACATATTGCAACTCGGGCCCCATCCTCCCCCTCCTGGTCCACGTGGGTTTGGCCAGAGCCACCCAGCAGTGTGGCAAGTTTTGGACATCATACAGCTTTGCCTGCAGAGAGCGCTGAACAGTGAATGACATGGAGGGCTGCAGGAGCCTGTGTCTCCTAAATGAAACTCAGCAGCCCAGGGAAGCACTGGGAGCCCAGGACAGAGCCCTGCGGTGCAGGATGGCAGCTCAAGAGGGCAGGACATATCGCACCAAGCTGGCTGTTTCTCTTGGAACATGCCCTGGGTCCTCTTCGTAGGAAGGCTGTTCAGATTGCAAAGCAACGGTGCAGCTCCCAGCCCTAGGCTGTCATTTCACTAGCATGTATGTAACTGGCAGCAGCCATATCATTGCCCCCACAAAGAGTTTATCTATCTGATAATGTTTTTATAGCAGCCATAGTCAAGCTAATTATGCCTTTAATTGGTTTTCTGAGCTCCAACCCCGCCGCCCCGTTTTCTCTGGAAAAGGAGGCGAGAGGGTGAGTGGCAGCTTCAGAGAGCACTACTGGGTTTTTCCGGTGTTGTGTGTTACAAACGTGGGCTTTTCTAAACCATTCCTGTAAGAGCCATTCCCCTCTCACCAGTGAGTTCATGCACCGCTGCCTCCTGCTGGAGGGAGGTGTTTTAGGCTCTACACAGTAAGCGCCTGTGGGTTTAGTAGTCATTCGGCATATTAACGCAATATTCCTTCAATTGGTCTCTTCATTGCCATAAGCTAGGTCATTGCTAGAGTTGCCCACACATAGATCCTTTCAGTACCATGGAAGGAAGTTACCTTGCTTGCCAGGGCTTGTGTGAAATGACCACGGTTAATACAGATCCCGAGAAGTTAGAAGCAGGGATTAGGAGTCAGGACTCCTGGTTCCATACGTTGTCCTCTTCCCAGGGCTCTGCACAGCTCTGCCCCCGCCTGTCACTCACTATTGTTTATATGTATTGTGGTAGTGCATGGGAGCACCAGGCGTGGGTCCAGGCCCCATTGTGGTGGGTGCTGTACAAACCCAGAACAGGTCAGTCCTTGCCCCAAACAGCTTCCCTGTCGTCTTGCCTTGTTGCTCTCTTTGTCCCTTGTATTGTCCTGCTCCTTGTGTCTAGAACAGCGGCTCTCAACCTTTCCAGACTTCTGTACCCCTTTCAGGAATCTGATTTGTCTTGTGTACCCCAAGTTTCACCTCACTTAAAAACTACTTGCTTACAAAATCAGACGTAAAAATACAAAAGTGTCACAGCACACTGTTACTGACAAATTGCTGACTTTCTCATTTTCCCATATAATTATAAAATAAATCAATTTCAATATAAATATTGTACCTACTTTTCAGAGTATAGTACATAGAGCAGTATAAACAAGTCATGAACTTTTAGTTTGTACTGACTTCGCTAGTGCTTTTTATGAAGCCTGATGTAAAACTAGGCAAATCTCTAGATGAGTTGATGTACCCGCTGGAAGACCTCTGAGTACCCCCAGGGGTACACGTACCCCTGGTTGAGACCCACTGGTCTAGAACCATCTCTTTCCTCCTCCCTATGCCTCATTTTCTCACCACATGCCCCCTGTGCTGCCTGCTCCTCCCCTGGAGTCTCCCTTTGGAAATTCCCCAGCTCTCACGATTGACTTGTGAGTTCACCAGACATGCTGTTGGCTTTATCTTTTTCCTGGTGCCTCCCTTTGTCTCTGTCCTAGGCTTGTCTAACTTAGACTGAAAGCTCTCTGGGGCAGGGACTGGGTCAGCTATTACTGTAAAGGTCTATGCCCAGCGCTGGTGTTACGTCAGTGTATACGAGTAATAATACGCCTCTTCCAAGTGATTGTACAAAGACTAGCCTGCTAACACAAGCCAAATGCATTGTGTAATGGTCACTCCAGCAAAGGCCTGAGAAAACAGCCAGGCCTTGAATGTGTCCTAAAGGTCACAGCCTCTGGCGTGCCGGGCCATTAGATAAGCACATAATCCATCCAAGCATAGAGTAATACACCCATAATACCCATGTGTCTGTTCCATATGCAAAGCATAGTATGACAGTGCAATCTAACAAACCCACAAAGCAATGCAACTGCCGCTTCCGACTGAAAGATCGCCTTCCAATACACGTGCATTTTGCAGGGAGCCTATTAAGCTATGTAATTGAGCAATTACCAACATGACCTTTTTAATTGCCACTTGCCTTGCAGGGAGCTGTGCGGTAAATGAGATGAGCCTAGTGAGCGGGCAGTGACTGCCAAGGTGGTGGGGAATGGCATCTTTCGCGGATGGGGGGACGCCCTGAGCTGTGGCAGAGCTGCTTGTGCATGTGTTTGACGAGAGGGCCAGGTGGGTAATCCACTTATTCCACTGGCACTGGATGGGAGCCCCTGTGCACTGCGTCTCCGTCTCCTTGTGGTGTTCGCTGAGGGGAGGCATCACTCCATTGATCTTTATAGGGCTGCACTAGCTGCAAGTCAAGTTGCATTCCCCACGCAGTCATCTGGAGATACCAGTAGTTGATCCCACCAGTCTCGAGGCAGATGGGACTTGGTCATGCCAGAACCCAGGAGTTCCCCTGCTTCACTGCTGCCTATCTCCCATTCTGCTGTGGCTGCTCTAACGCACGACAGAGATTGCTGTGCTCTCTGTCTCAAGCTTGGGTTGTGGAGCAGTTCTAGCCCCCTGGAGGGCTAGAGCACATACAGCTGATGGGAAGAAGGTAAGCACATCCCAAGGCAATTTCTTAATCTGAGACACTGCCCCAGGTGCCCCAGAAAATTGTGAATCTGTCCAGAGTGTTCATGCAGGCTTCCTGCAGTGAGGGGGGGTTGCAACTGGGCTTCTGTTTGTTCTGCGTTTTTATCCTGCCTTTATAGTCTTCTGGGGCATTGCTTCTGACAGCATAAACAATGAATTGGATGCTGGGTCAGTGATGAAGCCACTCTATGATGGCCACATCAGCACCCCCATCCACCATCCCAGTGAGAAAGAGAGTAGTCCTTGACCAGATGGCACGCTCTTTGTTCTTGAGCTCCACAGGGCAGGGCGAGGCGCTAAAGAAACCCAACAGTGAAGATGTACGTTAAAACCCAACGTACCCTGTTGTAACGAGGAAGGATCTTTTGGTTCATGTGGTTGTTCAGAGGGGCACGCGAGAACTGAGCTGGTGAGACCAAGGGACCTAGATCTGCTTTGTCTATCTGCCAAGAAATGAGCCATCGATCCAAAATTTAGTCCCACATCACCTGCTGCTGTTCCTTAGAAAGACTGTGTCTGACGTGCTGTCTGACAGGGTCAGCTATTTCAGAAAAGGGACATCTTGACTTTCGCTGGTGTTGTTGACGTGGCTTTCAGGTGCAATTGTGAAGTACGCTGTCTCAATCATTGGTTGTGCACAGTAACGCAGCCAGGACCTTGCCTTCACGCCCAATCACCAGGGGACTGATGACAGCCAGGGCTGGAAGATTGGAGACTGGAGTTGGCCAGGTCACACCAGTGATGATATGAAGGGCAGAATTAATCAGTGAGTCCCACTTGCCACAGTGATGACTGGAGCCCCATGCTGCCGCACAGTAATCAGCAGGTGGAAAAACCAAGGCATTGATCTATGTCCATAGGGTTGCAGCACTAACATCCCGTGAGTTGCCGGCAAGCTTGCAGAGGAGTGCGACTCTCAGCTAGATTGTGGCTTGTCATCTCGATGTATTGTTGAAAGGACAGAGAGCTGTCAAGCTTTATCCCCAAATAAGTAGGGTGCAGTTCAAAAACGATTGGCTGGTTGCTCAGAATGACCTGCCGCTGTCAATGAGCTAACCAGTTGGCAAGATGGATGGCACTGTCCTTAATATATATATATAGGTTAAGTTGCCACTTTGAAAAGTACTTGGCAAAGGTGTCAGGGTCAGGCAGGTCTCCAGCTCCTCAGAGCTATTGCCAGGCAGAGATCATCAGCATTTACGAGCTTCATTGCCAAGGTGGGAGGTAGGTCGGCTGTATACGTGTTAAGGAACATCGGAGTGAGTACAGATCCCCGGGGAAGTCCACTGTTCATTCAACGTGGGCCTTGATGGTGTGGGGTAGGAGAAACAGATGCTTATCTCACAAATTCAATCCCAGCTCACTGGTAGGAATGAGACCAGAGGCAGTCTGAGGATCTGGATCCATATTAGGTTTAGACTAAGACGCAGGGTTGGGTTGTGAGGCTGAATCAAAAGCACCAAAATCTCATGAGCATTGGCCAAGATGGCAGAACTCTTGAGAGATCAGCTGTTCTTATGAGATAGCCACCATCATTTCACAAGACACTGGCCACATCCAAACAGAAGCTGGAAAATTAGCCCCTATCAGCTTGGAATGAAACATGGAACCAAAATCATGGGCCTGCCACCTTTCCCCCAGTTCTGATATATGAAGGGCTTCAGAGGTGAGGTTCTGTTTTTGGCTTATTTTGGTGGTTATCTAGCCCCCAAAAAGACATATCAAGGAGCAGTGCTCTTTCTTCTGCTGGTGTTCTGTAGCATTGCAGGCCAGGGTATGTCCCTTTCGAGATGTTGATGTTGGAACGTTTCTACCTCTGTGCATTTTCCTTGTCTGTTTTCCCGGAACTGTCACTTGAAGGGTCAGGCTCTGGCACAGTCAGGGGCAGTCACTGGGCTCAGGTAGGCTACTGGCACAACATAGGCCATTATATCATGGCTATTGCATATATGGAGCTTTAACAAGATCTTACTGGCTCCATGTTGTGCTGTGAAAAGAATTTTGATTCCACTTAATTGTGTTCTCAGGTCTGTTCATTGCTTGAGAGTCCAGCTGCTGCCAGAAAATCTCTGTCGGCCTTTGTCTTGTATATGTTTTACAGTTTACGGTCTCAGCTGGCTGCTTTAGTTTACATGGTGTTTTAAATGTATTCAGTAAACTGCCAATATGTTTTAAAAATCAAATGTTTTGCTGTTGTGTAGTGTAAGCCTAGAACTGAACTGGAATATGTTTTCCTTCTCCAAACTTGGCTTCTTCCTTCGCACACTAATCCAATTTTGTATGTGTGATCATGAATGTCAGGAGACACAGTGCTTTGCTCAGAAGTGCTGGGCTCCATACTGTTTAATTTAAAAATATACCCTGACAGCAAGTGTATTCCCTGAACAATGAATGACATGGGTTTGCAGTGTTACTCAACCTTTGGGGTACCAGGGGCCAGCTTGCTGCCTTCCTAAACTGTTACAGGGAGATTTCAGGGACCAGCGCCAGTCCACGGACCGGTCCTTGAGAAACACAGGAGGAGAGAATGCAAGGGGCCCTAGCCAGGTGGGTAGTGTGTTTTCTTCACACCTGGGAATCGTGAGCATGCCAGTGTCCAGGCCCAGGCTTTTCACAGTGGAGGGGCTGGCACTGATTCCACAGGTGTAACTACCACACCCTCCCCCTGCCGCAAAATCTGCCATTTGCCTTTTGTACCTTCTCATTTTTGATGTATTTTTTATTTGTGCAAAACTGCGTTGGTGGTGGTTGGGTTTCTTCAGGAAGTTCTGCCATGGCACAGCTGTTTCCCAAACCGGCATCTGTAATCAAAGGGCATGTTGGTATCCTGCTACTAAAACACTGAAGTTCAGGGACTTCTGACAGGAGTACACATACATAGGTCTCTTTCCCAGACCTGACGAGGAGCTCCATGTAAGCTCGAAGGCTTGTCTCTCTCACCAACAGACCTGGGTCCAATAAAAGCTATTACTGCCCTTGCCTTGTCTCTCTCATTAGCACACATGCGATCCAGCCCTGCCAACCCTTAGCACAACTCCCGACCCACCCTTCTCCGTCCCCCACAAAGAGTATGGCCGGACTCTGGGGTCTTTGGGATAGCTAGTAATCTTATGACCCTTATCAGTTCAATCCTCTTAAGGTTAAGTCAGTCCTATTAGTCAGGCTTGTGATGTGCGGAACCTTGTCATTTCAAAATCAATCTGCCCAACAGTCAGTGATGATATTGGCTACAATAAACTCCAGCACAAAAGGGATTGCATTTCAGAGCAGCAGGGGTGTGGGGCATAGCTCTGCAGCTCTCATTAACATTGCTGGCTAAATAAACCCCTTGCGCCTCCAGCTGTGAACGTATCCCTTAAAGGTGCAGGTTAGATCTTGTGTAAACATTCCCCAGGTTGGCCAGGTTATAAAGTGCTCCAAGTACAATCTGAGCAGGACTCGTGGTCCCACACCTTTGCTGCCTGTTATGCCTGTAGAAAAGCCTTTCCTTACTAGGAAACGTTGCTGCTCTTCACTCCTTTGCTCATTGCCTCTCCCAAAGAAACGTCCCTTGTATCTCCTTGTGCTTTCCTTGTGACGAAGAGCCGGCTGGCTGTGTGTTTACATCCAGAGGGTTGCAGCAGACATGGACACGTGCCCCAGGAAGCGTAGAAGGATGTATATCTACAGACAGACACGTTGGAGCTCAGATGTGGGCTGTCCCTTATGGAAGCAGCCCATGGAATTGAGTAGAGAATGACACTCCGGCTACAGAATTCTATAGAATGGCTCCAGAACCATTTAGAAAGGGTCTTATTCCTTGTTAACAGCTATAGACTTTTAGAGAAATGTCTGTAGAGCCCTATTGGTTTCATCCCTATTAAATCCTACTGGGACTTTTCCAGAGGACTGGGGCCTTACCGATCCATGAAGGCAGGAGTGCACCTGTCAGCACAGGTTGGAGGGAAGAGCATCCATGCATGGAGGTGGGGGCGAAGGGGCCGGGGGGCACAAAAGGCATGTGGGAGAGCACATATCCAGGCTTATTAAATCATAGGGAAAGGCTTCCTGCCCCTTTGCAGCGTGGGTGGGGGGTTGGTTGATTGATTTGTTTGTTTGTTTTCTGGAGTGATTTTATTATAGAGTTTTATTCAAGTTTGACATTGGCAGATCTGTTGATTAAAATTACGAGCTGTCTGTCATGGCGCTCAGTCCAATATTTGAAACACAGCTAATGCAGGATGGGCTTGTCTCTTAATACTTTTTACATTCTCCAGGGCAGAGGCAGGTTTAAGCATAACCATTGTGGTGCAGAAAGATAACCTGGGGGCAAGGAGTGTCAGAATTATTGATTGAGTGAAGGAGTGAATTAACTGTCTGCGCCTCTTCTGGTTAGTCTCTAGTGAAGAAGCTTTTTCTTCCCGTTATTTTTTGTGTTTGTTTGAGCTTAGCAGTTAATGTGCTTTCTCACGCCTATTGACATCCGTTATGAAGGGTTGCTTTTCTGAGCGGTGTTGGTTTTTTTACACAGTGGACTTTTCAATCAGTTCTCCAAAGTTCAGGGCCAACAGTTAGCTGCTGGCCCTGTTGCATGTAATGGGACTTGTAGGCCCAGCCTGTCTGTTGTCAAGGAGCAACTGGCCACTTGAGTTTGGATTTCCAGATAAGAACATAAGAATGGCCATACTGGGTCAGACCAAAGGTCCATCTAGCCCAGTATCCTGTCTACCGACAGTGGCCAATGCCAGGTGTCCCAGAGGGAGTGAACCTAACAGGTAATCATCAAGCGATCTCTCTCCTGCCATCCATCTCCACCCTCTGACAAACAGAGGCTAGGGGCACCATTCCTTATCCAGCCTGGCTAATAGCCATTAATGGACTTAACCTCCATGAATGTATCCAGGTCTCTTTTAAGATCATGGATACATCATATTGCCCCCTCTCTGCCCCGGTCCAGCGGGGTGGAGACTCGGGCATTGGGAGGAAGAGGGGTAGAATGGGCAGCAGCTCTTCGAAATTAGGGTTCAGATAAAACAAGACACTTTCCTCCAACCCCTGTCGAAGCTGTCACTGGACGTACCAGGTGCCTCGGCTCTGGCTGAGACTGTGAACTCTTTCTGACCAATGATCTAAAGCAGTGGATCTCAACTTGTTACAATGTGTTACCTGGGCCAAAGGGGCCAGGTGGCAGGGCAGTGGCAGCCCGGACCCTGACCCCGGACCCTCTCCGTGCGGGGCCGGCCGGCTGCCCGCCCACCCTGAACCCCTGCCGCGCGGCTGCCCCAGACTGCACAATGCGGGCTGGCCTTTAGCACACAGCTGAGCTGGGCCGCAGCCCTGGGTGGTACAATGCTGCTCCCCGGCAGGTAGCCGTGTGGCTGTGGTAGTGTGGTTCACCCAGATGGGATGGAATGAGCCACTTCCACAATGGGCGTTCCACAGTCCAGGGCCACCGCAGCAGAGCCAGCTGCTGACTTCAGTCAGGCTAGTGGTGGTTGTGAGAGTGTGAACTGAAGCCTGCAGCACCAGAAGGTATTTTTCCTGCCTTCCCTCATCATGTCACAATTCTGGAGAAGTGGAAGTGGGGCCAGTCTGTTTCCTCCTTAGTGAAGCATGTGTGGAAGCCCATTAAGGTTGGTCAAGGGGAGAAGGAACCCAGAGTTTCTAAATGCCACTAAGCCAGTTTAACTCCTGTGTGTGTTTTCTTCAGAGATCTGTTTTGGAAGGACTGTCGGAGTCATTATTAGGACAGGGTGCACGGCACTTGGGGATGGGTAGACCAGGCTTGCTTTGTCTGAATGGTTTTACTGGTAACCAGCCTTGCAGTGCTGCTGTCAGACCCTGGATTTATTCCGCTGGATCTCTGTTCTTTAGCATATCAAGGTTTGTGAAGCGACTGGGCTTGTACAGGTTTGTCTGTGTCCAATCTGAAGCAAATACCATTAAACAAACACTTAAGGAGGTCTGGAGAACCTCAGTAGAGCCCTTCTACTACCCCTCTGGACACTGATGGAATGAAATAACAAATGCTATTTTCTTCCATAGCTAGGGGCCCAAACTAAAAACAACACCCTGCTGATCTCTGCTGCTCAGAACCACGGAGCTTTATTGGCTTTAGTTATTGCATTTGATTCAGCCTCTTGTGTTGGTGAGTGAGGCCCCAGGAGGGGTTCTGCAGGCATGTGTGTGAAGACGACATTCTGGTTATGTAACCCAGCACTGATCTGGCCCATTTGTGTGGGGGAGAGCCAAGTTCTGGCCGACAGCACTGCAAGTACAATGGCAAGGTACCAGGAGAACCGATCCAGTGACATGCCCCAGCTGGGATCCAGATCCGAAGTTCGGGGTGTTCTGTTCTGGAGGTTTGTCTTTGATGATAATGCAAATGTTCGGGGCCTTCTCAGTCCTTGGAGTTGAGCTGGACAGCTAGAAACCAGCTGCGGTGAGATTCTCCAAACAGTCCTTTCTCAGGGCATTTTCTAGCCCAAACTAGGCCGGGCAGAGGCACATGAACGGGTCAGAAGACTGGGCCTGGGGACATAAGGGTCTGTGTTTTAGTCCCACGGCTGCAGGGCTGTGGTTCAGTGGTTAAATAACAGTGTCAGGATTCCCCATCCAGCTCCCCGCTGTCACTGGCTGAACTCCTGACTTAAAATTTAGTTGCCATAATCAAGGACTTTGACTTCTCATGTCTCTGTACAGGGCCAAGCTGCTGGAGGGCAGGGTGTAATAATGACCAGAGCAGGCATGTCATGGGAGTCTCTTCTCAGCTTGCTTTATGTTGGGTCACTCACACCCAGAGTTTTGCATTAAGTTGTGGATTCTAAGGAGCCCTATAACTGGGCTGAAGCCACCAAAATTCACTTGATTTCTGGCCAGCCCTGTGGTCCATATATCTCAGCCCCCTGGCCCAAGTTTTGCTTTTGTATCAAAACTCCGAGCTCAGCCTGGGTTTGGGTCTTGCTGCCCTGTGGCCAGGAGTTGTTCCAGCTCCCAGCCAAGTCCTCAATTGACACACACACAAAAAATGCAAACACTTGGCTAAGAGAAGCGCTAAAACTCAATGGTCCTGAGATAATGAGTATGTTGGGAAAGTGACAGGAAAGAGTATCAGGCAAAGCCAAGGTCAGCGGCTGCTAATTAAGAATCAGCACCTTGTGTCAGCCTGAGCTGCTGCTTGGAATTGAAACATACACAGGAGAAACCCAGGAAGCTAAAGGTGATAGAGTTACACTGATAGCAGCTAAAGGGATTTGAGCAGGGGGGTTTAAGTTACTTTCCAGCTCCTCTGATAAAAGGGGAAGAAGGCAGAGAAAACAGCGAGGGGAGGGAAATTCATGCCTGCTCGGTTGCCAGAGAATTATGGAGCTTACTGGGCCCACAAGGGGAGAGATTGTCTGTCTAGAGAAATAATCTGAAAGACTTTTTAAAAAAAAGCTTGTCTTGTATTATCGAGGCTCCTGTGCAGGGAAGGCTCTGCGGGCGCGTCGGTCCCAGCGCTGTGAACGCAAGGCCTGTGGAAGTCCCATCCAGCTGGCTTGTGAAATTGGCCAGGGTGCTTGGGCACACCTGTGCAGCAGCCGTGCATGCCCCTGTGTGCACAATGAAGCCCTCCCCATTACAGACTGCCCTTCAACCTGCCCTGATGGCTTTGCTTTCCCATTACATGTGCCTGGTGATGCCTGTCTGTAACCTTTATGGGAAAGTCCTACAGGAGTTTTAAACCAACCTATAGAATTATCTGGCAGGGACATTGTTCTTTGTTACATTCTACAGGATGGTTTCAAAATTCTAAAGGAAGGCTTTTGTTCTCTGTTGATTTCTGTCGGTCTCCAGAGTTTCTATAGAGCCCACTTGATTGCATCCCTATCAAATCCTATCGGACTTTTCCAGAAAGGGAAGTGTTAGGCGCCTCAGCTGATTACACCCACATTTGTAAATTCAACTGCCAATGCTGCTAAGATCTTTCCCATTCTGGCACTAGAGCTGTGTCAGCCTGCCCTGTAATTCAACAAGCACAGCTGTAAATTCATATTCCAAAGACTGTATGTTTGAATCATGTCAATGCCTCTACTGAAATGTTAGGGAAAAGTAAATGGAACGTATTGAGTGCCTGTGTCGATGCATTACTTAGCGGAATGGGATCTGAAGGCCTTCTGACAGAATGGGTAGCAGGGCGGGACAGGGAATCTACATAATGAATGGCCGTACCAGAACATTGATTCTATACCTGCATGGCTCATAGCCTACACAGAGACTGGTATATGATTCAGCGCCACATGTTCTCTTCACGCACCCTGTTGTGTGTTTATGTCCTGCTGGGCTTTTGTTTTTATTTCAATGAAATGTTCGTTCATTGTAAAAAGGAGTCAGCAGTTGCAGGAACTGAAGAGATACCTGCCAAGCACCTAGAGCAGGGGTCGGCAACCTTTCAGAAGTGGTGTGCCGAGTCTTCATTTATTCACTCTCATTTAAGGTTTCGCGTGCCAGTCATACGTGTTAACGTTTTTAGAAGGTCTCTTTCTATAAGTCTATAATATAGAACTAAACTATTGTTGTATGTAAAGTAAATAAGGTTTTTAAAATGTTTAAGAAGCTTCATTTAAAATTACATTAAAAGGCAGAGCCCCCCGGATCGGTGGCCAGGACCCGGGCAGTGTGAGTGCCACTGAAAATCAGCTCGCGTGCCGCCTTCGGCACACGTTCCATAGGTTGCTTACCCCTGACCTAGAAGATGCAAAGGCGTATTATTATTATTATTGTAGCTGCTCATATTATTGCACATACTTTCCTCACTGCAGGGCAGACTGCGTAGGCATTCGGATGGTGCGGTACTGTCCCGGCTGGAGTTGTGCGGACCCCTGGATTCAGTGTTTGCCTCTTGTGGGGCACTGACTCTGCAGCTCACGTACAATGGAAGATTGGCATTTACTTCTGTTCCCAGGCATCACTAAAGACCAGTTAGACTAATTCATGAGATGCAGTCGGGACTAGCAGTATTATTGGCCTTACGCACTGATCAGAATTGCTGCTCCTATTGATCACGGTTGGCACATGAGCCTTGCCTTTGGACAAGGTGTTTGGAAGGATGGAGGCGGATGTTAAAATACGACTGGGTATCACTTTATTTCCGCTTACCGTAAATATGTCTAATCTTCCTAACAGGGGGAGAGCAAAGCAGTGGCCATCAATCATGTCAGTGAGCTGCACTACAGCTGTCAGTCTGTGCTGAGGAATCGGACCTCACAGTGCTTCACAGTCCCTATCAATCTTTCTTCCCTTTTTAGTGCAGAATGTACTGTAAACAGTCTGGATTTTTCTTTTTTTTCATGACAGAGGCACGACAATGCAGTGTCGGTAAAGAATGAAGTCGCTTGGGGCTGGAATGGGCCATGTATCACTTCAGTAGTTCCTTCGCTTGTAGGTCACCAGTTCAAATTCCACACCGGTTGGAAAGTGACTGAAATTTATCCCCATTTGGCCTATGTGAGATGAGTTGATGTGTCTTAATTCAGCTCCTCGTGGACAGGTGTCTACATCCAAAATAAACATCCAGGACTAGAACTAACTGCCCCCTGAGCTGCCATGGCCAGGGCGTGGAACCTGAATGACTGTCTCACCCGCAGGCCATGGGTGAGGCACATTTGTCAGGACAGCGGATGGGGGAAGCTTGTTCTGTTGTGCCTATGAGTGTCCATTGTGTGGATGGAGGATGACAGGCTCCAAGGCTGTTGATCTGGCATCACTATATTACTTAGTTATCTTGAAGGGTATGTCCTTCCTCCCCTGTCTGGACATCAGTGATGTCTTACTGGAAAGTGTGCGGGGGTGGGATCAAACCAAACCTCCAAAGTCTCCAGAGACAGATTCTGAGACCCCCGTCAGATTATCTGGCCTGAGCCTTGGAGTATCAAGTGTTACACTGTACACACTCAGATAATCAGAAACACCTCCTTCTCGCTAATGGAAAACTGGTTCCCAGGGACCGCCCCTCTCCCAATACCAACACTGCCTCTTTGAGAGCAAATCTGCCTTGGTCTTGGAGTCAGATGGCTGGTGTTAGGGTTTGACTGGATTTCATGGGTCCCCAAAGTGAAGAAAATCTATTCAGATCCCATCTCTTTGAAAATCTTGAGAATCAAGACTGGAGGTCTTCCTGAAATGTGCTGCTCATTAGTTTAATCATGTGATACCCCAGCGTATCTGTCCCATGTCTACAGCGTTGGTTTCTGTAAAAGGGAAAGGTGAATGAGTCGTTACTTTGTCAAAGGGGAGAAAACATTGCGGCCCGGACTCATTTGCCTTCCTTGACATCATTCTGCTGTGCCCGTGATAGCCGGGTGGGGCAGATTCATGGACATGAGAAACCATGAGGTTCTTCCAAGCTATGCATGTACCTTGCTGGCCCACTGACTGCACAGTATTTATTTGGGGAATGACAGCAGAAGACTTGGAGATGGGCATTGCATTCTACGATTCATGCCCCAGGCAACAGGGTTGTGTGTTTTACAGATACTTATGGAAGCCGAAGGAAGGAGAATTTCATTATCTCTGTGAAGAGTTATCACCAAGCACAAGATTTTGTTTTAGTGGAAGGCAGTTTAAAAAAATGTCTTCAGCTGTATAAGTAAATTTACCTGTCAGCATTCCTCTCTCTCTTTCTCTCCTGCATGAGGCAACAGTCAGAGGTTTAATGTGGGTAATTCACACAGTATCTGGCAGCTGATTTCCCTTCTGCCCTCCAAATGAATGTCAAAGTGCTGGGAAGGGGCAGGACACCTTTCAGTACCCAGAGCAGTCCTGGGAGCTTAAACAGAATTCCAGAGCAAACATGTTATTAGCAATGCAGATAACAGTATGCGCAGGTGTTCTTAGCATTTAAAACTGTGCAATATTTAACCTGCACTCACAGCTACTGCCAACTGAATACTATGCCTCCCAGTGGCTTTTCAGCTGGGCACATGGAGAATCAGGTGACCCTCCTGCCTTCCTGTTAACCCCTTCATTCTAGCAAACACAGCGGTGCTCTTTGGAGTGCGGATGTGCTGTTAGACTTGGCAAGTCAAGGTTGGCCCTCACTGATGCAGAGGGCAGTGCTGGCAGCGTGGTTTGTCCCCACTCACCAGGCACATCGCTGTGCAGCACAGAGATTAATGAGCAGTTGGATTCCATGCACATCAAACTGGAAATGCGTCCATCAGCGGGAATGTGGCAGTACTGTTTATTTGCCTGAATACTAGAGTAAATATGACATTGAAGTATCCTGGTGCATATTATGGGCTTGATTTTCAGCTATTAACCGGGGGCACAACAAACGGCATTTGAACATTGTCTAGCTGTTTTGCTGGCATTGTAGTTAGATGTGTAAATGCAGCTGCAGTTAACAGGGTGGACAAAATTGTGCCCAAAAAACCCAGGAGGCTGGCCCTTTAAAAAGCAGGCCCTCAGTGAAGACGATGATGGTGGTAGTGTTCAAGATGCATAAGGGCTAGAATGGCTTATTTTCCAGATGGCTAAATAATAACTCTTCAGAGATGTATTGTACTACTCCTCTCCTTTGTTAGGAGTTGCGGGGGAGCTGGAGAAGGGGCAGGGTTGGTAAAGGAATGACTGATACATGCAGGAGAAGCAAGAGGGTTTCATGGCCTGGCCCCCTGCGAATGTGGAGAAGGAGGATCGGTGTGTTCTCTGCTAAATGACGCATGTGTCAGTAAGGGATAACCCACAATGGACTTTCCTTTTCAGGATTTCTTGACTGACCTGATGATGTCCGAAGTTGACCGCTGTGGTGAAAATGAGCACCTCATTTTCCGAGAGAACACGCTGGCCACGAAAGCCATCGAGGAGTACCTGAAGCTGGTGGGGCAGAAGTACTTACAGGATGCCTTAGGTATGTGCAGGCAGGAGCAGGGGTGGGGTGGTTGGATCTACCCCACGAAACGCCTTAATCTCTGCAGTCCCTTGTGGTCTCCATTATGGAAGGAACATTAACTCAGCACTGCCGGCCTTCGGTTCTATCAGGGGCATCAAAACTACCCCGCAGAGGGCTGCTCTGGCAGTTTGTCAGGAGCTTATGGTCTGTGTGTCTATTGCAGATTAGTGTGGGGGGTCCAGCCTGGGGACTACAAATCCCAGCATGCAATGCAGTCAGGCCACTTGGCTCCAGATGGAGCATCAGATGCTGAAGCATGTAGTCTGTGTGGGCTGCCCCAAAGTGACAGCAGAGGGCCATACTTTACAGCTCTGTGGGGCCGCCTTGAGGTCACTGCTGAGTTATCTAAGCTTAGCTCTTTAATCTACTTTCAGAGGAGAAAGCAAATTAATACTTTTAAATTATGTTATGCACCAGGTCTTCTGCCATAGCATCCCGGCTCCCCATACATGCATTCGCAGTGTCACACAGGCCTTATTGGATCCTTCCACCTAGAGAGTAAATCAGTGACCCCAGGCTGATTTTTCCCTGATCACTAATGGATCTGATGAGAGCTCACAAATTTGAGTTATGACTGTTGCATTCCATGTTGTCAGAAACATGCTGGTTTTAAAAAGGGCTGGATAACTTTATGACCCAAACAACAGCTATACTGCCACAAATCAAGATAATTATGGCTTCTGCTTCAGGGCAAAAGCTGATCAACTTTGGAAGGTCTGTGAGAAGTCCCACATGGGCAGCACTGCACAATGGTCAGGTGCTGTTGGGGGAAAGGTGGGGGGTGAATTGCCTTCCTCTGAAGCATAATCTACTAGACTCAGCCAGAGACACAATAGAGGGCTTGCTGGATCCATTCTCTGATCTGATGCACATTCATACATTATCTCTGTTTATCTAGCTGTTAATTTCCTTCTCATTCATACTAAATTCATGGCAAGATCCTGGCAACAGGGTCACATAACATTAGGAGGGAGGTGATTGTTAATGCCAAAAAGCGGAAGTACCAGATTAAAAATAGTAGGGATGGAGACCAGGGGTAATCAGGCAAATTCAGTCAAACCAGCAGACCTCAGGAGAGTTTTAAAAAAGGGATATTATTTGTTTCTACTTTCTAATGATTTCTGGCTGAAGGTAAGTCTGTAAGCAGATTACCTTTAAAAATGCTAAGAAGCCGGAAGATTAACGAAGGGCTAGAATTTCCAGGGCTAGATTGCAAATATTCCCACTGCTCCAGGCTGGTGCAGGGGAAAGCTGCAGCAGTTGTTCATTGTTTGGGGTGCGGATTGTCGGTAGATATTTGAAGAAGGAAACAATTCATCTTTGTGTGGCAGGGTAACACAATAGTGCATATTGCCTGCTTTCATGGGGCAGGATATCACAGCAGGCATCACCTGGAGCAAAAGCTGGCCAGCTGAGTGGAAAATACATGGGACAGGCTCTTCGGTAAATCACTAAAACCTGTTTTGGGCAATAGAAGGGAGAAAACCCAGAAGGGAACTGGCCAAGGAAGGGCCCGTGGTCAGCAATTGTTGGATAGGTAAACGGATTGGGGTGAAAAGGGAAACTGAACCTCTTCCCAGAACTCAAACAGATTCTTTTTGCAAACTCATCTGCACTGCCTGGGAGCAGAACCTGAAGCAGCACAGCCTGCTGGGGAAGGTGGTTTTCCTGGGATATCCAGCCCAATCAGACACCTTCCCAGGGAGCTTTGTTCTGTCCAGGTTGTCAGCTTAGTCCTGCAGCCCCCTGAGATGCAGAGAGGCAGCCAAATCCTGCCTGTATCCTCCCCTGTGTCTCCACCACTTCCCTTGGAGCCTGTCCTGCGTCTGATTCTTCCACTGCCTTGCTCCTTGTGTGGTCAGCTACTCCTGTGCACAAGTTAGGGGGTGGGGGGCAAAACACCCCCCAGTCCGAATGGCAATAGTTCTGCCCACTGTGCACAGGTAGAAATGGTGGCGCAAGTGTGAGGGAGGGGTGAATCAGGCCCAGAACATGTAACACAGGGCGTGTAATGAATGATCAGCTGGCAAACGTGAGTGAAGGGAAATGCGGAGAATGACCTTGACGTGACACTGCCTGGTGGTTTAGCTCTAAATCAACCAACCAGTAAAACTCCTTCTGGGATCTCCCCCTTCGACTGCCCATTTCTCCTGTGGCCATGTCGTAACCTGTCACCGGCACAATCTCTAGCGTCGCGACACTATCAGCTGAGATCATAATGACATGCTGCCGAGTCCGGACCTCACCAATCACCCTGGCATGTATGGACTCTGGTAACATCCTGTCTGCTAGCGTAGCACACGGGAGTGATCTGTCCAAACCAGCCCCATCCTGGGGGAAATCCGGGCAAGTAGCACCCTAGGAAAGTTGTGCTTTGGCAAAGCAGCATGACAGCAGTATATCCGTGTCACTGCCTCAGGACACCTCACTAGAACTGATGCTCACCAGCCAGGGTTTCAGTCCCTTTCCTCCAGGTTTTCTAGTATTGATCCATAAACAAAGGATTCCAGACAAAAATACACCACTCAGAACAGTGGGTCCGAATCCCCAGACACCTTGCAGGCTCTTAGCCAGCTGGGAGGAGAAAGGCCTCGCCCTTCCCGCTAGGTATCTTCTCTTGCCTTATAGTCCCACTCTTTATCACCCATGTGACAGGCCAGGGTCCAGGTTAACCCCTTATACACTGGGGCTTGTGGAATGCCTTTCTGCCTTGCCACCAAAGACCATCTCTCTCTCTCTCTCTGTCTGTTTTGTAGGGGAGTTCATCAAAGCTCTGTATGAATCAGATGAAAATTGCGAGGTGGACCCCAGTAAGTGCTCATCCTCGGACCTTCCTGAACATCAGAGCAACCTGAAAATGTGCTGCGAGCTGGCCTTCTGTAAAATCATCAATTCTTACTGGTCAGTATCCCTACAACCTCATTTCCCTCCACATGCTTTTACGCTGCTGCAGACATGGTACTGCTGTAGGTGGGGAATGTACCATCGCAACACTCGGGCTGTTTTGCATTGTCCTTTCTTCTAGTCATGAAAGACAGCTATTCACAGAGCCCTGTAGGTTGCAGATGCCCTCAGTAGCTGCTGGGAGTTGTAGTTCTCATTTTCAGCTGGGGGGCTGCCCCGGGACACCAACCCACCAGGGAGTGGGGTATCCAAATGAGCAGAAGCAGGACCCTCGGGGTGCTGTGCAGGGAAGCAGGAGGCAATGTCACTTCCTCCTTCCATGCGCACGCTACAAACACTCACAGCTCCTTATTGGGCCCCCTTTGGGTCTTGCCTGGGAAGAGAACGAGGCTGGTCATGGCTGCAGAAATGTGCCATTTTCACAGTGACAAGTGTTTTTCAAAAACTGACTTCATTTTGGGAAACATCACATTTTTGTCTACAAAAAGTGATCACAGCGACAATCAGTTTGTGCCCAGCTCTGTGTGCCCATTGTCTGCAAGGGGCGAGACTCTGCCCTCCTCCACAGTGTCATCAGTGAGAGAACAAGGCAAGTGTGTTGTTAGCCGAAGTGTGGCTGCAGTGTGGCTTTGCTTTTACATTTCTTTTCAGTGGGTAGGTGAGTGGGATCACTTGACTCAGTGATTCTTCGTTAGCATTCTTAGTGATGCCAAGGGTGGTGTGTGTACACGCACGCACACAAAACTCAGCAAGGGCAATGGAGGGAGAGACCAAGATACGCCTTCCCCAGCGAGACCTGAGGTTAGCAGGTGGAACTCCGCTGCTGTTAATCAGACCTGAATTTGGCCCAGTGTGTGCATTGATTCCTATTGAACCCCCTAAGAACCCATTCAGACAGGGATTGCAGCTTTGCAGTGTGATAGACTTGAGCAAAGTGTAGAAATCAGTGCCATGAGCGCCATAGGGAATCAGGTCAGACTCTGCACACTCCCCCAGACTCAGGCACACTGTTCACTCATGCACACCTTGCGATGCGATTGAAGAGTCTTGGCCTTTTGGCTAAAACCAAGTGCCAGCACCACATTACTCTTTGCTATGTCCACCCCTGGGCTGTCTCCTGCTCTTGCAGGGGTTGGAGAGCTCCTCAGTCTTTTCCATCTCTACCGCCTCTGATCTTGCACTTCTCTAACGTCAGGTGAGGTTTGGAATTTCTGTGTAGCAGGTGGTGCCTACGTTCTAACCACGCCTTTAAGGAAGCAGCACTGAACATGGAAGGCACTTGGGCTGCACGATGCCGAGTGCCCCAGAGGGCGGGGCAGAGCTGACACTGTTCATTTCCCCATTTCTCTCTCTCTCTCAAGCACCCTTTGGCTCAGTGCCGTTCATGCCTGTGGAGGAGCCTGTCTCTCCACATCAGAAGCAGCTTGCGCAGCGATAATGGGGAATTCCTCACTTCACTTCACAGGGCTCTCGCCTGGAATCACGGACCACTCTTGGCAGCAGCTTCTCAGCTGTGAAGTGATGGAGGCTGGGGCTGTGGGGGTCTGGCTGGAGCTGGCTTGGGTAGACAAATGCTAATGGCGTATGCTGATCACAGCTGGCTTAGCTGCTCTTTGGGGATTCAGTTTGTGGTGGTACTTATCTATACAGAGTGTTTTCTAGTATTCAGGGCAGTAGGAGCCACAACTCCTTGGGGCCTGTCCCCGATGCTCCCTTTAAAGATGCCCTGCAAAGGGAAAAAGTTGGGCCTGTGCCCTTTAAGCTTCTTTGATGGATAAAGAAGGGCCTGAAAGAGTTTCCTCTTTCATTTTCTGTCGTCCTGCCTTTTTTTTTTTTTACATTAGAGATTTGGGTCCAGATGACATCACCAGACTCTGGCGAACGAAAGCTGAGCAAATGGATGGGGTTTTTATCAGACTGCTTAAGTCTCTGGCTTTAGTTTTTATTAATGCCGGTTTAATGTTAATGTTTCTGATCATTTTGGAGAAAGGAAGTCTCCACTAAAGATTCATCCCCCAGCCCTTCCAGGACGGTGTGAAAACTCTCACTGGATAATCTCCCAAGACATCCAATAGGTCCTTCAGCAAACCTGGGAAGGAATAGAGTTGATATTCCTCAGGGAGAGAACAGGCAGCCAAATAAATGCTCACTTCAGACCTCCTGTATCCACCACAAAGAAGCAAAAAGGGCAGATTCTTCTCCTGGCAGCCTAGAACTTACTATGGGCCAGTGAATTGCTCTCTTGGCCTCAGGAATTGCACTTATTTGCTTCGCATGAGTGACACTTGATGTCTTCAGTCATTGGCAAATTATAGATGGAAGAAGACAGAGATGCAAATTATTGTTTGTTTGAATTCATTTCTGGCTAAAAATAACTGAGGTGCCATTAAATGGTCAAGATAAAAGTAGGCTAGAAAAGAGACCCAGGGGAAGTCAGAGATGCAATGGGGAGATGTGTTCCTCCAGCCCTCCCTTCAGGAAAAGGCTGAAGCAGCCGGGATGCTGTTCTCAGGGCCTTGCTGTTCACTGATTCTTGAGGAATAATTGGGCCGACGAGTGTTTTGGATTGGCCAAGGTACCCTGACAGTTAAAGATCTTGCTTTAAAAATAGAGTGGCAGAGTCTGCAGGCGGAACTGCTGGAGAGAGGGAAGAGGTTCACAATAACTGAAAATTGTTACAATTATGGCATGATTTGGACATCTGGAAAGTTTCACTGTAAGCAGAATTTCAGCATGCGGAAGCTCGTTACAGGACAGTTGGGTAATGAATTATGGACCCCTCCATCGCATAAAGCCCTGCTAACCAAATTCCATCCTTCATTATACAATTAAACGTTTATGGTCTGTCCGACTCCCGTCCTGCATTAGAAAAGAGCACTTCGCGTTACTGCGTGTGCTGCTGTCACATACATTTTAAAGGGGTATTTTTCAGTAACTCTTCAACCTGTCCAGATTGTTCAACCCTTAAATTGCTTAAAGGATTCCAGTCTTACTGGGCAAGTACCATGAAGTAAAGGGGTTTGCCCATTTATATGGATTAAGCCAGAGTCAGAGGAGGAGGATTTAGCCAGTGTGATTTGGAAGGCCTGGGATAGAGAATTTGTAATGGCCCTGGGCTTTTATAGAGGGTGCCGGAAGCAGATCTCTAGTGTATGCAGCTTTCTGCTGAGATCATTCATTTTTTTAAATGTCCCCCCTCCGTCAAGTCCACATGGCTATAAATTAACTATTGTTCTCGGTCAAGGGACCTTTAGCATTTCAGAGTTGGAAAAACAGAGCAGTGTTAAGAAGGGGGAAAGAGAAATGAGCTGGGGACAGAGAGATGGGCTGAGAAGGGGAGGGAAGAGACAGAGATGAAACAGACAGACTGAGGAGAGAGACACACCCAGTGACATTTAAAGAGATCAGCATGTGCCACCTGTTCCCACACAGAGAGTTACTGCTTCAGAGCTAAGGGTAGCGATAGGACTCTCCAGTGTCTCCATGGGTAACTGCTGGTCAGTGCTGAAGTGTCAATGGAGACAGGTCGAGAAGGGGGGCGGGGGTAGTACAGGTGATTGCAGTAGTGATTGGGGGGACTGCTGGTGGAGAGCAGCCACCCAGGCTCCCTGTACCGGGTGCGATGTCTGCCCAGGCCGTGTGAGTTTCCACCTTTACGCCTCAGGCAGCCAGGCCCAGCGCCAGAGGGGGCTGGCAGGAGACAAGTCTGCGCAGGTTGCCTCTCACTGTCACGTAGCTCGTCCCCCGTTCTCGGCAGAGGAGCTGGGACGCTCTCCACGGAGCTGGACCGTGCTGTGATGAACCCCAGGCTGGGTGTGCTTTTTCCGTCGGGGTCTCGGGATCTGTTTGCTTTTAGACAAAGAGCTTGCTCGACAGGCAGTGCAGCTTCCGGGGGGAGTGCCCTGGGCATTCTGTGCCATTGAGCTGCTGGCACCTGGCCACGGCTGCTCAGACCCATTGTCCAGCCTCCCTTCTGGGGCTGGCTGTGTCCAGCTGAGTAAATAAAACATGCTGGGAACAGGATAAGGGGGGAGGCTGGGAATGGGGAGGGGAAAAGGAGAAACAGGCAAGAGGCTCTCTGGTGATAAGCACCCGCAGGAGCCAGAATCCACGGGTTAAACCCAAGTGAATTTGCCTGGAATTCAGGATAAATGGGCTGGATTCTCGCCTGAGTTACACTGGCGTAAATCAGGAATAACTTCAGTAGCTTCAAAGCAGTTACTCTGGATTTACACCAGTCTTTGACACACATGCCTGTACAACATTAACTTCCTATTCCCCGCACCAGTATAAAAGACGGGCCCTGGATAGAAGAGCATTTTAACTTCGTGTGATCTCCTAGATTGGGTGTGCGTCCAAGAGCCAAAAAGCCCCAAGTTCTAATGGTGGCCCCGTTACTGACTTCCTGTGTCCCCTTGGTAAAGTCACGTCACCTCTGTGCCTCAGTTTCCCACCTGCAGAATAGGGTTGGTAACATTTTCCAGCCTCGCCGGGAAGGGGTGGGAATGACTCGGTTAATGTCTGGCCAGGGCTTTGGTTTCACTCTCTGTGCAGTTTACATTTCCCACCTCGCTCCCTTTGGGCAGCGACACTAGCCTGGCCGGTTACATGCGCGGTTCTGTTCCCGGGTCTCGGGCACTAGCACAAGGTGGCTGTTTGGGTTCAGGGCCCAGCTGAGAAGGTTTCAATCCCAGGACAAGCAGTTCTCTTTGCTGAAACTTAAAAAGCCAGGCTGATATTTTTTTTCCTATTAGGCTTTTGTAAATCCCATTTTAATGAACCCTGGATGGGGCCCTCAGTCCAGCGGACAGGAGCCCATTAGGAGCCAAACCTGAAGGCTGGTGTGAGCCTGCTTTTCTGCACGTTCAGCTCCCAGCATCTTCAGTGGAAATAGACAGTGGGGCTAACTCTGCTTGGTGGATTAAGTTGCTTCTCTTGCAAGTTTCAGAGGCAACCAAAACTCTTCCTGTGTAGCCCACTGGTTCAGTGTGGCTTCCTATCCCCTTCTAGTGGTAACTCCACAAAAGAGAATAAGAGCCTATTATTGCTACTGGTTAATGGAGTTACTCTTTCAGCTCAGGGGATGGAGGCCTCTACTTTTAGTGCTGGAGGAGCAGAGTTCACGCCCCACGGATGACTTATGGGGAAAGGGGTTGCTACGCTTGGTTGTCATATTTGCCAGCCAGAACTATGAAATAGGCTCAAGTTCCTAGCCCTAACTTTACAAGCCCTGAATTCTCATTGCAGCGTCTTCCCAAGGGAACTCAAAGAGGTTTTTGCTTCGTGGAGACAAGAGTGCAGTAACCGTGGCCGGCCAGACATCAGCGAGCGGCTCATCAGTGCCTCCTTATTTCTCCGGTTCCTCTGTCCGGCCATCATGTCCCCCTCCCTCTTTAACCTGCTCCAGGAATACCCCGATGACCGCACTGCACGCACTTTGACCCTCATTGCCAAGGTCACACAGAACCTCGCCAACTTTGCAAAGTAAGTTGGGGGGAAGGAGTTGGGTTTGTTCTCGACAAGCATGAAGGAAACGCAGTGTCGGTTAATTGAGTTCAGTGACTATTCAGTGCTAGCCTGACAGCCTGCAAGGCAGCCATCCTGCGTGGGACGCAGCCCAGAACTGCAGGCACCCAGGTGCCAAGGAAGTCAATGGCAGTGACTTTGAGGGAAGCAGGAGCAGGGTCTGGTGAGAACGCAGTCTTCGGCCTGTCTGCTGAAACTAGCTGCAAAGGGGGCCAATTAATGCCAGGTGTGATGTCAGGAGCAGGACTGAGATCCACCTCATTGCAGATTGGCCACTAAACAGCAGTAGATAGGAAACCATTGCTCAGAGAGATTTGGTGGCCATTTTTATTCCCACTAAGGAAGTCAGTCAGTCAGCAAAGGCAATTCTGTCCCTGCTGCTACCTTCAGCCACACTCTAGACAGACGAACTTACAGAAGTGCCTGCTGGTTCCTCT
Organism: Terrapene triunguis; assembly: GCF_002925995.2. Taxonomy (NCBI): domain Eukaryota; kingdom Metazoa; phylum Chordata; order Testudines; family Emydidae; genus Terrapene; species Terrapene triunguis. Next base: position 14,735,625 of record NW_020664589.1, read on the forward strand.
GTTTTCCACATTCCCCCCACGGGAAACACCTTGCCTTTCCCATTCCCACTAGGTCAGTGCCTCCAGCCATACCTCAACTGGGAGAGAGACTGTTTTATTCTCCAAACCAAGGCCTTTCCTGAGCAGAACGGCCCATTCTCAACACAGGGAGAGGCAGATAGAGCAGAAGTTGAAACGCCTAGTTTTGAAGTATACCAGGGTTGGTAAGAAAGGTGCCATCCACCATTCTGTCCCACAATTACCTAGCTGGATGTGACTATGGTATCCGTAGCTCTGGGGAAATCTGCTCCCTCAAACTCAGCTCAGGGATCACCCCAGTTATTAAAATGAACTTCTCTGAACTTGGAGGATGAGGGAAGAAATTGGGGAAGCTGTCAATCTCTATCTAAGTCCAGTGGGTTGGTGGAAACAAAGGAAGAGATTTCTGAAAATCTTTCCACTGGCTGCAGTGGAAGCTCTGAGCTACTTATCCTGAGCTCTGATAACAGAACCATGAGCTCTTGGAAATGTGAATGGACAACCTCAGTCTAAAGCTTCTTAGAATTGCAAACTAATTTAATTCACATGCACACAGCCAGACACAGACATAAGATGTACAAGTGTGTTACTCTAGGTGACAGAAAGTCTCCATCTTTCTGACCAGTCCTTAACTAAAAGGTTTTCCAAGTTTCTGTACCTTGCAAGAAAGGCTCTTTAACTAAGCTGGCATTATTCAAGCCTGAGTAATCGAGCTGAGCTCGCCTGCAGCCAACGTCACCGCCGACCCCCTCCCCAGCAAGTCTCCTCGTATCGGCTGGTAGAAGGGGATCTGTCCTGCTTTAAATAAGACATTTTACTTAGAACGAAGACTGGATGACATTGGGGGGAGGGAGCGCACAGAGAGTCCTACGAAAATAAACGGGCTCCAAAAGAGAATTGGGCAAATGTCGGACAGAAGCTCCAAAGTCCCTGATGATCTGGTGTTCCAGGGCCACAAACGCCATTCAGACGGTGAATTTAACTTAGTGCTTAGGAACATGAGAGGCAGCTAGTGGCAGCGGGAGCGAGGTCTATTGTAGATGGCCCTTTGCCAGTCTCCCAATATATGAGCTGCAGCCTCCTCAGTTAACCTGCTAGTGTTTTCTCACACATGCATCCAGTTCGTGCCCCACAGTCCCCCCTCCTCATTCCCCTGGCTACACCTGCCCCGTCTGTACGTTTCTAGTTAAAGCTACTAATTGTGCCAAATTGTTACGTGACTTTGAACTCGAGACCTGGCTAAGACCATCAGATTTATTGCATTTGTGACCTCTGTTTAAGCCACTTGATGTAAAAGATGTGTGAATTTACGCCAGATCAGGCCCTAATTCCCTTGTGGAACTGTTTGAAGGCGCTTGGCCCTGTTCTTAATGCAACGAGCACAATGACAAAATGCCTCTCAGCCAAAGAACCCAAAGCACTTGCACTTTTCAGACCAACCAGAGAGGTCAGTTTTCCATCACTGAAATGCAGCCACCTCTGAGTGGGCAGGGCAGAGTAGCACCAGTCAGTGGTTTGAAATAAGTAAAAACTTTCTTGCCTGAAATTACCAGTTTTCAGGGAGGTGTCGTGGGATTTAGCCAAGACGGAGGGGATTAATGGAACGTGATCTTACAAAGAGCTCCCGCCAGGGGGGGTTAAATGAGCAAAACAATAGGCTGTCAGATGAGCCTTGTACCTCCAATGGTACAATACCCGCTACCAGCTCACTGGGACGTTGGTTCAGAGGGAAGAGTCCCACCTACACTACTGCCTGCGGTACCCTGGCTTTGCCTTTCAAGGTCTCGCCGCGTACAAGATCCCAGCATACGGGGATATGGCTGAAGATTTCTACTGCCACTCTGAAAACTAAACTGCGCTTAGCAGCTCTGTAGAGGGGTGCACTGCCAGCAGGAGCTCTTGCCTGCCTTCTCCCTTTTGCATGCCATGCTGGGCAGTAACAGCCCCACGCGGGGGCTGGTTTTTCTTAGGCTCCACCATCCCAAAGGAGCCAAGCAGACAGCATAGAGGAGAGGGGCTGGTCCTGAGACTGCTGGCCCCCGATGCAAATACACGTACGCTGGCTCCAGTGAAGTCAGTGGCAGTTCTGCCCAATCTCCAGCCTTCGGCCCTGTCCTGTCTCCCCCTCATCTTGCAGTGAGCATATTCGGAGCTTGACGCCCAGCACGTTCTCATGCCAGACACATCCTCGCCGTGCGAGCCTTCACACGTAGGAACAGACGCTGTCTCTGACACGGACAGCAGAGACTCTGGCAGACGGGCTACTAGAAATGACATTATTAATGCACTGGGGTGGCAGCATTCAGGAGCTCTGCCACGGGCTGTCACTCCGCACATCGCAGAGAGAGGCGGAGGGCAGGAGAAGGGATTCGGGTGCTGGGCAGTGATCATTGGGAGTAAGAGGACTGCACGTTAGCAGTGACTTGGTGATGCTTCCAGTGGCCGTATCAGGCCAGATCACAGGCTAGCTGCGGGAGGGACAGGCCCTCCTGTGAACGTTGAATCCTGGATATTTGCTAGACATAGGCAGACCCAAGGGAGGCTTTTGTTTAGCAGAACCTCATCAGTCAGGATTTGGATTTGCATCAAATCAGCAAGATCAGTGCCGGCCTCTAGATTGCAAAGACACCCCAGTATGGAAGGGCGGGTTGGGTCAAAGACACCACTACGGGTGAGTCCAGTGTGGGCCCCACTTCATCTCAGTCCCCAAAGCTGGAGGCAAAGGAGTTGGACAACTGGCTGTGGTTCCTGGCCCATCACTCTTTACTGACAGGGGATCTTTGGCTAAAATCAAGTGTTAGGAGCCACTGAATAACAGAGGCATGTCCTTTGTCTGGGACATGTACCCTGCCCCTACAGTGAGCTGGGCTCCATTGACACACTGGGCTGTTCCATCTCCATTTCTTGCCCTTATCTCATCCTGCAGTGATGAACACCTTGGTTAGACATGACTTCAACATTTCTGCGTTCTAAGAGGTGTCGGGTTAAGCTGTGGGTTTGCTCACTAGAAATCGGGAGCTCCAAAGGCTTTGAAAGGGTACAGAGGGCTGGAAGAAAGACTCAGCGTGTCGCTAATTAGCTCTGTTCCTCCCTGTGCTGTTTACAGCTGGTTAATTGTGCACCGTTACTCACAGTTCTAGCTGAGATTCATGTGCCTGTCTTGATAGGTTTGGCAGCAAAGAGGAGTATATGTCCTTTATGAATCAGTTTCTGGAACACGAATGGACTAACATGCAGCGATTTCTGTTGGAGATTTCCAATCCAGAAACCATCTCGAACACAGCTGGCTTTGAAGGCTACATCGACCTGGGCCGGGAATTGTCCACTTTGCACTCTCTACTGTGGGAGGTCATTTCTCAGCTTGAGCAGGTACCCGTGGAGAGGTGGGGAGCTGGAGGGGCAAGCTTTGGGGGGGGGGGGGGGGACAGCTCAGTCAGACCCTTCCTGGGATTGCGGGGAGTGACTGAGAGTTTAGCATGCACCACACTACACAGCGGTCCCTTGCAAACCGTCCACAAGAAAAACGTCTGTTGGTTATCAGGAAGGGATAACTGAGTAGCAGGATCGCTGTAGTCTAGCAGTGGTTAGCATTTCTGTAGCCTGGCACACATTGTCTGTCTAATCCTCACAACCCCCCCATGAGGTAGGTAAGTATAATTATCCCCTTATCCAGTGGGGAAACCGAGGCAGGGAGGGATCAGAACTTAGGTGCTGCTGGTTCCCAGTCCTGTGCTCAGAGCACTAGACCTCACCTCTGTCTCAGCAAGTGTCGTGCAGTGGGAAGGAACAGAACTTGCCTCCTGACTTCAGCTAGTTTCACTTTAAAAAAGAAACGTTTTTAGTTAATGGGTCTCCGTCAAGAGCGGTTGGACCAGACTTACACACACCTGCTTTTCCCTGTGTACACACTCTGTTGATCCACACACAGAGTTAAGGAGGGGTACCCCTACTACTACAAAGAAGTGTGGCTGAGCGACTGGGGAAACTAATATTGCTAAGAAAGAGTTCCGGGAGAGACCTTGCAGATCCTGGGACAGCTGGCCAGGGTTCTCTTTACGTAGGAAGCAAGCAGCCTGTAACGTTTCTGTCCCCATTTCTCCCCAGGGCACTGTAACGAAACTTGGGCCCCTGCCTCGGATTCTGAGGGATGTCAACACGGTGCTCAGTAACCCAGCGTGTGTGCAGGTCTCCGTCACAGCTGACCATACTGCATCAACTCCAAATGCTGGCAACAGCATCTCTGTGGGGCTACAGAAAATGGTGATAGAGAATGACTTATCTGGGTAAGAAATCCACGCGGGTACTCCTGGCCATTGACCAGGGAAACAGCAGGTACTCTGTGAGCGTCAGCCTGTGGGTACCCGGCTGGCTGTATGCAGAGCCGGGCAAAGCTAGGGGTGGCTGGGAGTTTGCCAGACTTAATCTGGGGAATATAATGCTCTCCTCCTTCCCAGCTGTGAGTGTGAGGATGGGAGAAGGCCTGATCCTAAAACTGTGCACGTGTGTGTGTGTGTGTGTACGTGCACATGCAAGTGCAGGAGGATGGGGGGGTTTAAAAATCAATTCAGTGGGAATTCTGTGCATGGCAAATAGGCAGGATTGGGCCTATCCTGCTTGTAAAGCTCTGGATCGGTGCTGAGTACAATTAGATCCAGATCACGTGTTGTTTCCCTGACAGACACTCATCCTTTGGAAGTTTCCTTACTGGGGTTTTCAGCCTGCTCTGCCTGATTATTATTTTCTTTTATTATATCTGTGAAACCACTGAGCAATAGCCCACAGGCTCAGTCCCTGAGCACACTCTTCTTGGCGTTCTCATGCGGAATTTCGTTCCCGGTGGTCGTGTTGCAGAGTTATAATGCTAGTTTTGTTCCTGTTTGCTGAAGATGCAGGTGAACCCACACAAATGAAAAGCCTCCACTAGTAAAATAGGTTCTAAATGGGAGCTAGAAATTGCTAAACAATCTAATTAGGAGTGAGGGAACCAGCAAGAGGAAGCCGGACTTGCTCTGTAATTAGAGCTTTCATCTCTAATGCTTCCCTGCATGGGGTAAAGCTCTTCACATTTTGTGCCAGGGAGAATTTCTCAGAGCAAAATACTCTGGCCCAAATACTTCCTATGTAAATGCAGCATCTTTGATCTGACGCATTCACATGAAACTACTGCAAAGCCCTTGCCTTATCCACCGGAAATTGATAGTGCACAAATCTGGCAGTTTACTGTAGGAGGAATGGGTGACGAGGCCTCTGCCTTTGCTTGGAAAGCAGCAGTCAATGTTGTTGCTAGTTATTATCATTATTATTGCTCGGTTTTTATTTGTATTATCCTAGTGCCTAGGAGCCCAGGACTCCACTGTGCTAGGCGCGGTACAAACAGAACCAAAAGATGATCCTTGTGCAAAGAGTTTACAGTCTCTCAGGATAAGGCAGGAGACAGATGCAGACAGACAGGGGAGCACAAGGCAGCATGGTTGTAACTGGTGATACAAAGCATCCAAGGATCGCATCGGGATGATGCCTCTCACTCATGAACTAGACCCATCTACCCAGACCTCTCAGCCACGCCCAGATACAACACGCCCCCCTCGCCCCACGCAGACACTCTCATTCACTCATACACATATACCACTCATCCATCCCCATCCCCATACCCGTCCCTCACTTCCATGTGTGTCTGTGCATCCACACGCATACACACAGTGCACTGACATATCCAACCGCACTGCCCCTTCTTGACAGAGAGGATCTGATGAGAGCATGCCAGGAATTTTTCAACTAAACATTCTTTCGTCAGAAAATGCTGATTTGTTGAAACCAAACATTTTTGGCAGGAAAAGGTCAATGTCAGCAGATTTCCTGGCTTGAAATGTTTTCAGAAAAAGTTTTGAAATTAGCAAAACATCCCGTTTTGACATTTTCAAAATGAAAAGTTCCTGTTTGTCTGTTCTTAACAACTTTTCACTCTGAAATGTAAATTAAATTATAGTTTAAAAAAAGTCAAAATCAAAAAATGGAAAGGAAACATTGCACCAATTTTTTTCCATGAAAAAGTTTGGCTTTTTGCCATCAATCTGGACTGGTTTTAATCGCTGAACGTTTCACAGCACAGAATCTCTGTTTTCTGCCCCGCTCTCGCCCTAATCCATTTTCCCAGGGGAGCAGTGCTGTGACTGAGTTTTGCACACACGGTCACATATGTCCTGGTGGGTTGGCTTGTTTGCATAGCTTTACACCACTGGGCTATACTGATTTTCCTACTCGTTTCTTTTTGCTGATTACTTTTGCCTGCTGCAGTGTAGCATTCACAGCTCTTCTTTTTTCTTCTCCTCTCCCCTTCCTTTATGCGTTTATTTCCCCGCAGTCTGATAGATTTCACACGGTTACCGTCTCCAACCCCTGAAAACAAGGACTTGTTTTTTGTCACAAGGTCTGCTGGGGCTCAGCCCTCGCCCGCCCGAAGCTCCAGCTATTCGGAGGCCAATGAGCCCGACGTGCAGATGTCCAATGGCAGCAAGAGTTTGTCCATGGTGGACTTGCAGGACAATCGGATTTTGGACAGTGGGGCAAATGCACCTGGGGCCGCTGACTCCCTCAATGACAGTCAGTCGTCTGTCGGGCAGTTACAGGGCATATGGACTGCACGAACTCCGCAGAACAACGTGACTGGCATGGCCACGGTGCGCAGGGTAGGCCAGACCCCCACCACGCCCAACGCCGAGAGCGCGCCCGGCAGGCCCCAGCTTTTAGCACCTTTATCGTTCCAGAACCCGGTGTACCAGATGGCAGCCGGGCTTCCACTGTCCCCCCGGGGCTTGGGGGACTCTGGCTCTGAGTGCCACAGCTCCCTGAGCTCCCACAGCAACAGCGAGGAGCCGACGGCCAACAAGCACGGCTTCGTCAACCCTGCCGGGAGCGAGGACTTCACCCGGCGGACGGGGGAGCTGGCCCGCCGGCAGCTCTCTCTGACGGAGAAAGGTGGCCAGCCCACCATGCCTCGGCAGAACAGCGCCGGCCCCCAGAGGCGGATAGACCAACCGCCCCCTCCCCCGCCACCAGTCACAAGGGGCAGGACGCCAACCTCACTGCTGAACACGGTTCAGTACCAGAGACCATCCAGCGGGAGCATGATGTCCTCCTCCCCCGACTGGCCGGGCAGCGGGGCTCGCCTCCGGCAGCAGTCGTCCTCCTCCAAGGGCGACAGTCCGGAGATGAAGCAGCGCACCATGCACAAACAGGTGAGTGCCAGGAGGCCAGGCCAAGCAAAGCCGGCCTTGTGGGTGGGGATCAGGCCCCAAACTCGTGGAGGGAATCAGGAGCTTAGGCCATGACTTGACTCCCCTTCCAGTCTGGCAGCAGGATGGGGAGGTGGGGCTGGCTCTGAGCCGCTGAGTCACTGGGGGGCCATGCGTTGGCTCCTGCCCGAAGCCTGGCCCTGAGACAGGGCCCAGCCGGAAAAGGTGACGTTTACATTTTCACTCTCGGAGTTTGCTGCGTCTGTTTCCTCTGCTAAAGTGCGACTGCCTCGGGGCTGCAGGCGGTGATGAGGTTAGAGCCTCTCCTCCATTCCGCTCCACCATCCTGTCACTGCTTTGCCTACACATGCAAACTGCCATCCCATGCCACAGTCAGTCAAATTCCATCTCACGGACTCGGATCAGGACCTGATCTCCGCTAAGTAAGAGGCTCCGTCCTGCTGCTGCTGTTTTGCTGGGGACATGGTGCGACTGGACACTCCCAATCCTGTTAGTTTTGTCTTTTAGAATCTCCCGTGGATGCATTTTTGGGGAGGGGAGCGGAGGGGTGGGAAAAAGGGAAAGATCAGTCATTCCAGCAAAATCAGCAACACTGAAATTCCCTCTGGTGCACAAATACTGTGCACCAGTTGAAGCCCACCTTTGCCTGGGGGTGAATTTCACTGCATGTAGCCCTGATGATAAAAGTAACAAGTCACCCTGCTTTGTCCCCGATGCCTCGGACACATCCCGTTTGGCCGGCACATGGAAATAGTTTTCCTAGCGCTGATTTTTTTCGAAGAACTAATCCCATAGGAAAAGAAACACACCGGGGATTTCTGATACTTCCGATGAAGATTTATTTTTAAAAAATACCCCCCCCCCAAAAATGTGGCTAGCTAACGACTATCCACTACAGCTCAATCCAGACCCAGTGTAACGGCTCCCATAAGTCAGCACACTCGAAAGCAAGAGACGGACAGGTGTGCAGAATTGCTCTTCTTTTTCAAGGACTCTACAGAGCCCTTTATCAGCGCTGGCCATTAAAAGCCATTTTGTCAATCAGATGCGGGGCTCTTCTGTAGGCATAGGCATTAGCAAGCTGGCCGTGTAGCAGCATTTATATAATAAGGATCGATACTCATTATGTGGGGAAGGCAGAGAAGTCGGCAAAGCGCTTGGGGGCCTGGTCGGGAATGGGGGCTGCTCCAGAGTACTTCTGCTGAGTGAAATGGATGCCTGATGACCCTTCACAAAGCTCTGGCCACTGTTCCCCCAAAGGTTTTCCTCGAGGGGGCAGGAGTCCCTGCACTGTCGCTCCTGCCTTTTTATCTGTGTATTCGAGTGGTGTAGTAACAGTCCACGCCAATCATAATGAAACTGCTTGGTCCCACTCACCGGGGCTTAGTGTAGTTTGAGAGGAAATACGTTCCATTCAGCGGCCGTTTCATTTGTATTCCCGAGTTCCTCGCTGCTGCTGATTGGAAGAGCTTCCAACCGCCTCTTTCCTCGTTTTATTTCACGTGTTGGATCCAGTTTAGCTCGGGGTTTTCTGTCACGTTCGGAGGAAGATGCCCAGCGAGGGAGGAGGCACCATTCATGCAGGGCTGACCCCCATTTTGTCCGCACTCACGGGGCTAGAAAACCCCAAACATCTTCTACGGGGCTGAAAGGAACAATAGGGACAATTTCCCCCACCCCTCGTGGCCACACACTTCTGAGAGACCTGCATCCTTTGCTCCTGCCAGGGTCACAATTCCCAGTCCAGAGGTGCCCCAAAAGGCAGGAAGCCAGAAGCTAAGGGCCCATTTATGACAGGGCTGAGTCTGAAACTTCAGGTTCAAAGTCCTGGATCCAGAAGGCAAGATTTACTTGGAGGGGCGGGGGGGAGGGGTAGTAACTTCAGTGTAACTGTTTCCCTCCCCACTGAGCCATCATGGAATCATCTGACTCAAACTGGGAGGACTTTCCCCAAATGCTCCTATGAAGAATTCTTCTCCATCCAGGGCTTTCCCGCTCAGAGCGAGGGATCTGCTCTCACGCTGCCACTGCCGGGTGACTAACTGAAAGGACCGGGGGGCTGGAGGTGTGAACAAGTCCCTGACATGTCTGGGTTTTCAGCGTGGATCCTCTTGGCCCGTTCACTCTAACCCACAGTGTTCAGCCTGAGAAATCCTTGACTACAATTTGTAGTCAGCTGTGATGGAGGAAAATTAGCTGGAGATCCACTTCCTGGAGTTTATAATGTGGTTGGAAAATCTCTAGGCAATTTTGTTTGCCTTTGGGTTTACAGAGACACTGCCCAGGCTAATAGGTGAGCAGGTGTCTTTAGCTTGCTGATGGTAGACTACTGCTTACAGTAGCACTTCTGTAGCGCAGATGACTAGAGAGCAATCTCCTTGGAAGGAAACCCATTCTCTGAGCCATTGTAGCATTAAGAAATGCAGAGCCCCCAGGTTTGTTGTTGTAGGGTTCTTCGTGTGACTACCTGCCTTGGAAGAACCGTAGATTTTTCAGGAGGGCCCCAGTGTGATCAAAAATCGCATTTCACTTTGTAAATCTGTTTGTGGCTGTAGTGAAATCTCTGCAGCAGGTGAAGAGGCATCTCGATGGAGGAGGAGCTCAAGAGTTAAGCAACAGCTCTACCTGGAGGCTGAGCAGACACAACCTGTCTGTTTGCAGCATGAACCCTGATAGGCCACGTGGCATGAGAGAATAGCAAGAGCTGCCCGGGAACTAGGGCCTGTTGATCTTGAGCGGATCCCCTGGAAGCCCAGTAAACGGCAGTGGATTTGTAGGGCGGCAGAATTGGGCCTGTAAAGGCAAGCTGACATTAATAAACAAGGTGCATTAACAGACGGTGTCCTTGCTCTCTCCCAGACCCCTTTGGGTGCTCTGACCCATTCCTTCCCTCGGAGCAGTCCTGGGGCCTTGGGCTTGGTTGGAAGGAAACTCTCTCGCTCTCTAGCTTCACATCCATTTTTGTTACCGATTTTTCTTTTGTTATGGTTGTATGTTTCATTGTAGGCCCCTTCTCCTGTGAACCCCAATGCCCTGGACCGCACTGCCGCATGGCTTTTGAATATGAACATGCACTTTTTAGAAGATGAAAGCATTGACCCAGAGTCCAAGCACAGGGATAAGCTCAGGAATAAGGACGAGCTCAGCCAAGCAGAAAAGGTAAAACCTGACTGGATTGAAACGAGTGTCTGACTAGAGAGAGTTTCCTTAAACGTCATTGAACCGCGCTACACGGGGTGACAAACCCCACTGTGCTCCTGCCACACGTCGGGAGCAGAATGCTGGGGACCCTGCTCAGGCTCCGCGACCTGGGCTGCCCTCTTCTCAGGGCAAGAGAGGAACAGAGGGGACAGGAACGACTATGAGAAGCTAGAGCACCAGGTCACCGCGGAGCCAGTTCAAGCAATGCATGTCAGTGCCCCCCTCTCCCCTGTATACCCCCATTGCAGAGAACAGGGCTTACAAAGTGAACTAAAGAACGGAATGAAACGAGCAAGGCAGGAAGTAGCGGGCAGTCCTCCTGGCTTGCTCGGGGAGGTGGGGCAAGATGAGCTCCAGCATTCAGGCTTACAAAAGCCAGAGGCGCATTCCAAGGATAGGGGCCAGGTTCTGATCCCAGTTACACGAGCGTCAGGCTGGCGTGACTCCATTGGCTGGAATGAGGTTGCTGCAGGTTGATGCCATGTAACCAAGACCAGAGACCAGTCACTCTCCCCAGTCCAAGAGTGTCTCAAAGGCTGGGTCTTGTGCTCAGAGCTGGGGGTGTGATTCCCAGCTTGAGTGGATGTACGTGCTAGTGCTCGTCGAGCTAGTGCACTAAAAATAGTAGTGTAGCCACAGTAGCCCGGGCGGCAGCACAGGCTGGCTGCCCCGAGTACAAACCTGCCCGGTACCTATGGCTATGTATTCAGAGCAACGAGCCCGTGCCACCACTCACTGCTGCCTCTGCTACCACAGCTACACTCCCGTCGGTGGTGCGCGGCTCGGTGAGCCCGGGAATGTCCACGTGAGCTGGGACTCGCACCTCCGGCTCCCAGGACAGGTGTAGCCTCTAGCTGCTGTGTTAAATCTGAGCACCCCATGCCAGGGAGTAGCTCTGCATTCGAGTTGCACAAAATATGTTCAGCAAATAGTAAATTCACCACAAAACGCGTTTTTTCCAAGCACTGAAGCTATTGGTGAGATGTCAGAAATATCCCCCCCCCCCCCCCCCAAAAAAAAATCAAGTGTCAAAATGTTTTGCCTTGACGTTTTCTAAACAAACTCTCTGGAGGTTTCATTTCAGAACTGTTGTAAGCAGCGTTGGTGGAGGCATGTTGGTTCCGGGATGTGAGAGAGACAAGGTGAGGGAGGGAATCTCTTTTATCAGACCAACGTCTGTGGGTGAGAGAGACACGCTTTGGAGTTACACAGAGCTCTACTTCGGATCAGGAAGAGGAAGAGCTCTGTGTGAGCTTGAAAGTTTCTTCCCCCTCACCCCAAAGTTGGTCCAATAAAAGATATTCCCTCCCCCACCTTGTCTCTCTCATATTTCACAACAATCTTCTCCAAATGAAATGCTGAGTTGAATCACCATTCGAAACGTTTCGTGTGACTCGAACAAAAATTTGGGTTGTGCTTTTGTTGTTGTTGTTGTTGTTTCGGCAAGAAAAACCACCCAAAAAGGTTCAGTTTTGGTTTGAAATGAACCAGATTTTTTCATTCAGCCACTAAGTCCATTATTTTGCTCAGCACTACTCAGCCCCAGCTGTAGGAACAGTAATGTATTGGCTGGGTTCCCCAGCTCCCAGCCCAGCCTGAGGAGAGGAGCAGGGAGCAGACCAGCGTGCCTAGATGGAGGTGAGCGAGTGGAGCTAGAAATCAAGATGTTACAGTCAAAGTTTGCAGAAGATACTGCAACTCAAACCAGATGGCTAGGGGCAGGTTTCATCAGTCACTAGGGAAGAGCAAAGAGCTTATGTCATATCTGACCAGGATTATATCACTTTTGTCTGTGACGGATTAGCCGTTGGTGACACCAGCACCTTCATGCCCAGCACAACAAGGCCAGTCAGAGTGGAAATCACGTACACTGGGGAAGAGGAAGGATCTTTTTGAATTTGTAAGAAGCTCTCCCAGCAGCCAGACACAGGAGGCCCTGTGGTAGTGGAGCTCACAGATGCTAATTCTGCCTCCCATTAGCCATTCATTATCACCTGAAACTTTGCGCGCTAGTCCTCCATGTATTGTTCTGAGGGATGTTTCTAGTTTTGTAACGCTGACTTTCTCTTTCTAATTTCTCTGGTGCTGCACCATTCTCTGGGCTGTCTGTCATCTGTTAAACTTGAGCGAAATGCCAAAGCCTTCGACGGGCAGGGACTGAGAAGCACAAGGAGAAATCTCACATCTTTCAAATAAAAGAAAAAAAATGCCTGGGTTGTTTTTAAGAGTTTAACCCATTTTATTAGTGAATTTCCCCCCATTTTGGCATCTTTATAACATGAAAAGAAATGTGCTGAGGGGGCTGATCAGAAAGCAGCTGATGTGAGAAAAGGTCAGCCAGCTAGCCGCCTATAAAAATCTCGACTGCTAAATAAGAGTAGAGTAGAATCCTTGTAATTAGCACAGAGTCCAGCAGGGCTCTCCAGAGTGGCCACCAGTGAAACGTCAGGTGCTCACTGGGTGTAGCATGGCGCACTGGAGGTCGGCATGGCTGGTGTAGCTGCTGCAGGAGAGCTGGGAAGCAGAATAAAGTGAGTGAGGAGCCTGGCCTTGGAAGACTTATGCCCTAATTTACATCTGCAAACTACTATGACTAGGCAGAAGGCACCCCAGTTAGCAGACTCCGTGTGCCACTTCCCCACTGGTAGTCGCTAAACTGCTGCTCACCAAACCCACTCTCCGGCAGCCTTGGCTCGCCTTTTAACAGGTGACCTCTCAAGGGAATTCCACTCTCTGCAGCTTCTGGCACTGACTTTCTGCCCTGCCAGAGAGATCTCCACCATGTTTTCACCCGTAGGCGTAGAGGGAGGGACAGGATGCTGCAGGCTGTCCACCAGTACGTACCCGGTTGGGTAAAGACAGACCGCGTCAGGATTACGAGGTCTGACAGCATTTCAATAAATCCTGCTCCCTGCCAAAATATCAAAATGCAAACCCCACCAGAGCCTGGTGTCTCATTCCCATGTAGCATCCTTTGTTACTTTGTTGTCATATCAGTCACTGGCATTAAAGTTCTTCATTAGCATAATCTCTCTCCCCATTGCTGTAAGACTTGAATGGTAACCAACAATGAGACAAGTGTTCTAGAGACAGGAGCGACTCCCACGCTCTCCTGAGGCTTCTCCTGCTATCCCTGGAGCTCCCTTACGCTGCTCCTATTTTGAGTGTAGGGTAGGTATTGAATCTCTCCGTGTGTGAGTGACTCCGCTCTGTGCACTGTATGGATGTTGCTGTCTCCCCCCTTCACCAGGTGGTGTGTGTGTGAACTGTGTCGTCTCAGTGACTCTGTAAAAACCTGATTAAAGGAAAACCGCAGTGATTTGTCACAGCTGTCTTCTGCCCTGGCAGAAGGATCTAATAGGGCTTTCCCATCTCTACCTGCCATCATCCTAATACTTTAGCTACTCACAAAAAATATTCAGCATCATGAATTCCAAGCCAGGTGGGTGGCGGCTGCAGTTGCTTCTCAGCCAATGGAAATTACTGTAACAATTTGCCATCGGTGGAGCTGCACTGATTGACACGGCTAGAATCTGGCCCTTGCCATCTCCACTCCGTGAATGGGGCAGGCTTCTCTCGCCCCGAGAGAGCTGCCAGTCTAGTAATGCTCCCCGGCAGGAGGCCCTGTGTGAGGGCGTACAAGAAATGCAGCCTGCCATTTAAATGCTCAGCAGAGGCAGGAGACTTGCAGCGCTATTGTCGAGTACCTTCTGTTTATTTAGCTTTAAAAACAAACGGTTAAATTACCAGCGATGTAGCCACTGTTTACTAAATCAATATCAAAAGGAACCAGAGCCCTCTTCATTTATTATAACTAGTAATATACTCGATAAGTTGCCTTAGCTCAGATTTGAAAGTCGTCTGCCTTTAGTCAGGTATTTACAATGTCTCAAACTCCTTTAACAGCTCATCAAAATGGCAGGTTCCTGTTTGCTTGTTAATCATTGTTAATTTGGTAGTGCTAGGGCACGTTTAAGCAATTTAGAAAAGTCACTCCTTTCAAAGTAAAAAGCTCTGTTCTATTGCACATTTATACGCTGGAGTTTTCCTTTGTCTAAGTAAGTTGTACCGAATGCTGAGCTACCACGACAGCTCAATACGATGTTACTGACTAAAAGAAAAATCCCCCGTGTTTTGAACTTGTTCATTCGTTTTCTGTGAGTCTTGTTGCTATTTACTTTTATATTATCAAAAACTTTTCCCGGTTCTTTGACATGAAAAGCACAATAGGTGGAGTCTTGGCTTCCTGCACTAACTCCTTTCCCATTGAGACCTGGGTTGAAATCCTGACTCTGCGGGTTGAGCGAAAGTCAAACTGCACTAGTGTACAACTGACAGTCTCCGACCAATCCGTGCCCAGTGCTAGCCCTTGATCCAACTCCCATTGACTTCAGTAGGAGTTGGCTCTAAGCCATGTATTTGGCTTCAGAAGCACCAGCTTCGTAGGGAAAATGCACATTAATAAAAGCTTGGCCTTAGACAATGGGGCGTTTGTGCCCTGTGGGGGCGTCTGATGGTTGTTCATTAGAGCAAATCCCATCGGACTGTTTGGGCCCAATTAGAATAACTCCCGTGGTACGTGACCAAATGTGGTTATCATTTGCTGGCTGCATGATGGCCCATGTGCACTGAGCTTGATGGCCGCAGCGGACAGGTATCAGCCTCACAAAAACTACCCTGACAGCAGCTGGCAACGTGGGCAGTCTCCACAGAGAACGATTGAATTGGCTGCAGAGAGGTGCTTTGACAGAGGCTGGTGTGATGAATCTTGCATTGGCGCTGCCTGTGCTGAGACCTTCAATCTCCAGGGTGGCCAGACCAGCACCTTTCTTTGCAACATTTCAACACTTCCTTTAAAAAAGCAAATAACCATTCAGCATCAAAAGTGCTACTTGCTGAGAGCTCACGTGATCAGCGTGGTCTCCGCTGTTCTCGGTCACCCTGGGGTCCGGCTGTGTGTAATGGTGACGCCCACCATAGCTTCAGCCCCACGTGGCTGGGTTAGCTCCTTTTGAAAAGGTGTCCAAGCTGGGTGCATCTGTGCAGAAAATCCAGCTGGGTAACAAAATGTAACACATTCCGGAACTAAACACGTCCCACCAAAACCCAGCCCAGCCTCTGCTCTTGTAGGCGTTGCCTGGATTTAGTGGGAACGGTGCCTGAGTCATTCTGGGATTGGCCCTAGATTTGGAAGAGTGGCTTCTTGATGAGCATTTTCACTGTCCTTTGACTACAGGTGCTGTGAACTCTAAGACTATTGCTGCCCCTTGTCCGATCAGGGATCGCTATTAATGAGCTGTTGCTTGGGCTGCAAGGCTTTCACTTTCGGACAGTCAGTTCTCAAATGTTTTCCCTAAACTCAGGCCGTACGAACCCGTAGGAAGCCAGCTTTTCCTAGAGTGCCAGCTGATTGGATTCAGATGTAAGCATGTGCAGAATTCGCAGTGCCACCCCTTTATTTACATAGACGTGATGAGCAGATGCGTGAAGCCAGAACCCCGCCAGTGCTGCCTCACCTGGCTGTGTCTAACCCTGCCCTGCTGTTCAGCCTGAGCAGCTGCCCGCATACATTTGCCATTCAGTGGAGCTAACTTGCACCCTCGTTTTAAGTTCCAAACTATGCTAACCAACCATTCTCTGCACCTGCCAGTGACCTGTCATCCCAGCAGAAGGGCAGCTCCGCTCCTCGTGCAGTCTGGAGGAGAAGACGGAAGAGGAGAAGGTTTTGAGCAGCTATTCAGGGTTGCTCCTATGCGGGTTTGCAGCTAGTCTAATGCGAGGAGACGGGCATGGCTGGGTTACTGGAGAGTCTTGGTGAGGGAAAAGCCCTAGTAATAAAAATGCCTTGTGCTTTCTCCTTGAATGCTGCAGTACCAGCAGGACCTGGTGGTGCTGCAGGACAAGCTCCGCATCTCCAACAAGAAACTGGAGGACTATGAAAACCGGTTCAAATGCCAGGAGGAGACGACCCAGAAAGTGATGCTGGAGTACCAGGCCCGGCTGGAGGAAAGCGAGGAGCGGCTCCGCAGACAGCAGGAAGATAAAGAGATCCAGATGAAGGGGATCATCAGCAGGTATGGGGGGGGGGAGGGAGAGAGAGAGAAACCCCAACATGTAAATGATTGTAACAAGGAGGTAGCTGCATGTAGACAACTGGGAGCTTTAGCTCTCCCCCCACCCCCACCCCCCAAAACTAGGTAGGGATTGTGTTAACAGAGGAAACAATGAGTCTGGAACAGAAGCTGGTTTATGTCATTGTTAATAAAGTGGATCAATTTAGTCGTGATAGAAACTACTGATTAAAGCAACAGGCAGCCACTAGTACGGCATTGTGTTGTAACTCTAGCCCTCCCCCCCTCCCCCCACATTAGCTGCCAGCAAGCAGGACGCTATAGCCCAGCTGAAGGGGGATGGCTTAGTCACCTCAGCAGCAAGTTCCCTGGACCCCATTAGAGCCAGTTTAACTCTGCTGAGGTAGAGAAATGAAGGCAGGTCATTGTGTGGGTCTCTCAAATGAAATCTTACAAACAAGGTTCATCACAAGTCTTCAGCACAGCCCTCTACCTCTTAAGCTAAGGAATAACCCTCTGTTAGCTGGTTGCAATAGTAGGTTGTTATCCTCTATTGATGAGCCTTTGGAGGAAGGCCTACCACATAGTGAATATGTTCAATCTGTGTGAACATAAAGATTCTAGAGGTGGGGGGTTGTAAGAGTAGTGCTAATGACTGTGTGTATTCCTGTAGCAACTCGGAGCCCTTGTGATGGAGCAGAACTCCATTGTGCTAGGTGCAGCACAGACACACAACAAGATGGTCCCTGCTAAACGTTCTTTGCCATCATTCCTCTCCTGGCAGTGGTGTGCAGTGCCCTGCGGCCCACTGTCTGCTGCCCTCTGTCGCCCTAGTCGTAGGTGGAGTGTGGCGTCTCTAGCTATAGATTGCAGAATGCTTTGGGATGGACAATGCTGTCTAACACTATTTGTTACACACTCAAAATGGCCACGCCCAACCCTGGCAACAGGATTTCCTGGAAATGGTGCCCTGAAACCTCTCGTCATGTATTCCCATCTCACGTGCATGAGTGGTGCAGTGCCCAAGGCCTTTCATGTCCAAAGATGAACAACTGGCCCTGTGCCCAGTAGTAAAGAAAGAATAATTAGCGAAGGGTGTGAATCCGGGATGGATCCAACCAGCTGGAAATTGGTGCCTTCTTTTAGACTGGAAATAAGACATAGGTTTTTAACGGTGAAGTAATTACCCCTTGGAACACTTCAGCCGGGGTCGTGGTGGGTTCTCCATGGGTGACACTTTAAATCAGGATTGGCTAATAGATCTGCACTAGGAAGTATTGGGGGATGTTCTGTGGCCTGTGTCAGATGAGGTGATCACAATGGTCACTTCTGGCCTGAGAATCTATGGATCCATGAAACCTTCAAATTCAGAGCGGGTTGTGGGTTTACAGGCTAAACCTGCAACCAGGGGTGAAATTTCCAGCAAGCTCCTCTCTTAGTAATGGGCTGAATCAAAACTCTCTAAGCTTCCAGGGGCTTGGGCTATCTGAATGTAGCTCCTGCAGCAGGGCTGTAAAAGTACTTTGGAATTTACATAGTGCTGTGTCAGCTCTGAAGCACTTCAGACACTGGGCCAGATTACCCCTTAGCATACCCCACGGGAGTCATAGACAAAGCACCACATTTTCAATCAATCTGTATTTCTTGTGTGCGGGGAAAAGTAGTTCTGAAATCAGCACTGACCCCAAGCTACAAGAGACTCAGACTTCTTCCGAGGTGCAGGCAAGCCTGGGCAACGTTTAGCTTTTCACGGTTTTTCATTTCCTGGGGTCCAGCTGGAAATGGAGGAGCCCTCATCCGCTCCCACGTGCTTTTCCAACCTCAGGTTTGCAAACTTCAGCTATTTTGCTCCAGCGACCCTCTGCCCCTTTGGAGTGGCACCTGTCACTGTTAAAACTCGGGGCGACGGAAGCCAGAGATTTGCTCGGTTCATTGAATGGTAGAATTTAGAGATGGATGAGACCTCAGAACCCAGCCCAGCTCTCTGGGCTCAGGGTAGGATTTTTCCACTCAGTTTTCTGTACCCCGAGCAATGGGTTTTCTGCCTCTCCTCTTGGGAGATTACGCCTCCAGCAGACATCTCTCACGGTCAGGAAGGTCTGAGTGTTCCTTTCCATCTCATTACTCCTAGCTGGCATCCCAGCTAACCCTCTGCCCCGTGGTGTTTACGTACATATAGGCTGATATGGCCCAATGTCACCATCTTTAGCCCAGCTAGACCCATTCAGTTCTTTTAAGCTGCTCTCCTAAATCAGCTGCTCTAAAGCTCCCTCCCTCCCCCCCACCCCATCCTTTGTTTGCTCATGTCTAGAGTAGTTTAACAGTCAGACAGAAAACAGGGTTTTGAACTATCAGAGCAGAGAGTTTTGGTTGGTTTGTTTTTTAACCAACAAGCCTCTCAGGGCCAGCAATTTTTCATGGCCCCAGCCCTATTCTGACCTTCACTGCGGAAATTCCACATTCCCTGAACCTGGGGTGCTGTGTGTGCTAATGCCTGCAATGTCACATGAAAAAACTTAGTTTTTTGTGCTCCCTGAAGGCGGGGTTACAACGTGAGAGCTTCCCATTGGTTTGGCCTGCTATTTCACCCCTCGCTCTGAGCTCTCGAGATGTAAATCAATCCTTCGCCTCCTCTGCTGTCAAGGAGTAAGGGAAGAAATAATCTGTATCATTCATCCTGGGAGGCTGATTTAAATGTCTACCAGACTAATGGCGTGGTGGCTGGATGTGACAGAGCCAGTATAGATCCTAGCACATGTAATTAATGGACTCCTGCACCTGGATGCTCTCTACAGAGGGGCATTGCCTTTCAGGCTGGTGTATCCCGCAAACAGGTGATCAGAGCAACCTCACCCCACTGCTGGGGCAGCCTCCTGGGTCACCAGAGAGCTGGCAGCTGTGCAGGGCTGACCCAGGCTGTGAGTTGAAGAACTGAAATGGGGATGAAGGAGCATGAGGGGGGGAACTTTAACGAGTGCTGGCCTGGAGGGCTCCATGGCTTTCTAACAGGGTGTCTAGTGCCTTTCTGCTCCAGGCCAGCACTCACAGCTAACCTGCTGTGAGCAGGGGTAAGCCAGAGTCATTGGCATCAGTAGCTCTGAGCATAGTATCTAGTAGGCAGGTGTCCCTATCACAAAACCCACCACGCAGCGGGCAGTCTCAGCAAGGGTGGCCAAGGAGCTGGAATTGGCCAGTCTGTCCTGGGCAGGGCCAGGGCAGGCTGGCAGTGGGAGGGACGAGGTTACTGCTGCTGCCCATGCGCTACTTGTTCTGGTCACAGAGAGGTGATTTCGGTCTCTCAGGCGAGCTGCTTGCAGCAGCACGACGCACTGTTTAATAACAGCAGCCAGACTTTCTGCTTCTCGGAAGCTAAGTGTTTGCTTCTGTGTTCTCATGCCAGATTGATGTCGGTCGAGGAGGAATTAAAGAAAGATCACGCGGAAATGCAGGCGGCAGTGGATTCCAAACAGAAGATTATTGATGCCCAGGTCAGTACCCTTTTAACGTCAGGCTGTACGGCAGTCCTGGGGCAACGAGCCACCCTGACGTGCAGATCCCGTTGTTACTGTCCCAGCGGGCATAGCAAGCCTGGCACTAAACCAATGAGGAGCCAGACCGCAGGTAAGGTTTTAGCCTGACGTTGTTCCCATCATGGCGTTTGCACTGCTACAGCACCATCCATCCGAGGGGCTCAGACCTTTGTCTCCCTGGCAGAAGACAGTGAGGGTATGGGGAGGCTGAAATGGACCATCTCAACTTCAGTGTAGCCTTAGAAGGGGCTGATTTAAACCCAAAGCAAGAAACGTCCGAGTTAATGGTGGAAGCCTGTCTCTTTCTGAGCCTCCCTTGGGTGCAGCAGTTACGCTGCACATACAGGATAACATCACTTCCTGCTCCTCGGATGCTTCTATATCCCATGCCCACTGGTGACTGCAGAGAGATCTCTCTAGGGGAGAAATTACCATGACGGCTAAGAAGTCAGTCCTTCCCTTTATGTACCGGGCAGCTCTCTGATGTTTGTGCTTACTGGTAGTGGGTGTTGCTGGATGGAAAGAGGTGACCTGGAAAGCCACCACAGAGGGGAAGGGAAGATGGAGGAAAAGGGAAGCAAGTATCTGTAGGTCAGAAAGTCACCTACCATGCACTGATGATGAAGGTGGAGAACATCAGGGCTTTGCCCATGAAATGCCAGGAGCAATATAAGAAAGTATCATACAGAGAACATGTACCCTACAGTAGGGTAGAATAGCCTGTTGCTTACCAGGGACTGCATGTCCCATTGAATGACTAAGAACACTGATAAAGAGTTCAGAGCATGAGCAGGTACCCACCTGTCAGAAGATGGTACAAACCATTCCGCCATTGCTCACAGCTCCCCTTTCCATTCATAGATTCTCAGGGTTGGAAGGGACCTCAGGAGATCATCTAGTCCAATCCCCTGCTCAAAACAGGACCAATCCCCAGACAGATTTTTGCCCCAGATCCCTAAATGGCCCCCTCAAGGATTGAATTCACAACCCTGGGTTTAGTAGGCCAATGCTCAAGCTATCCCTCCCCCCCCCATTGAGCAGCTGGATGGCGGGAGATGCGCAGAAAGGCAAGTTTTCTCCTTCTTCTCTAGGAGTTTGGCGTAAAGGCAGCTGTTTCCATTAGCAGGTCATGTGCAGGACCCAGCTGCTCTCTCCTGCCTGGGCCAACAGAGAGACTCCTCTAGTCACTGTTGAAAATCTGCCCAAACTGAGCTTTTACCTCAGCCCCCTGACAAATGATCAACCTCCCGCCCAACAGTTGCAAAGGCTCCCATTAGCCAATGAGCTGCCAAGAAGGAGAGAATTCCAGGGCTGGCTTCCATTTGTTCAGGCACAAATATTTGAAGTTCATTTCCTAGCTAACTGTAGCACCCAACTCAGCTCATTAAATACACGTGGCCACAATTAACTATGGGTGCCAGAGTCTGTGGGTGTGAAACTGTGCCTGAGATATATAGGCTGTGGATGCTGACAACCTGCTCCAGTTTGAACACAGGAACAGAAGATCAGTGTCTTGGCTACCATCTGCAGCCAGGTCCCACTATTCTAGACTACATGCTTAATGACCCTATTTATCATGGAGTGAGTCACCATTCCTGAGTAATGATTTACTGGGTAGCAAATGGGAAAGGAGCAAGGAGAACCTGGCGAAAGGAATCGGTTTATCTTTACAGTCATTTGTTCAGCGCTAGTAAATCAGCATGTCCACTTCTCTAGTGTTCAAGCTGAGCTTAGGGGAGGGAGGGGAGTCCATTAACAGACAGCTATTGACAAAGTGCCTTCTGTAGCCTGCAAATTGCACTTGACTCTCTCGGCCTCACCCTGGCCCTCACACACTACCTGTTTCTCCTCCTTTCAGAGCCAGCCTCCAGCGCTGCCTGGCCAGTTTTTTCAACTGGATTTTAGGAACTTTTCCTGGGGCACACGTAGAGTTCAGAGGAGGGCACCCGATCCCATCCACTAAGCAGAATTGCTTGCTTCAGAACCTCGCGCGACCGGGCCAGGCACCAATCATTCCCCCATCGTCCAGACACGGTACCTAAGGACCCCGCTGATCAACCAGCATAAGAGGCTCCCTCCTTGCTGGGCTGGGGCCTGAACAGGTCCCAGGAAAGCACAGCTGAGCAGAAAGTTACTACTTTCTCCCTTGTGAAATTTCACCTGTTTCTGTGGGTTCGCCACCAAACTTCACACTTTTGTCCTTCCTCATTGCTGCAGCTACCTCAGCACATGGTATTCTGCTGCCCACAGAGCTCTGGGCACAAAAATAAGTATCAGCATGGCCTCACTCTGCCAAAATGCCCTTTGTTGCTTTAACTTGTCGTGCACGGCTCTGAAACAGATCCATGGCCCATACGTTGCTATGGATCAGGCTGAAGGTGGCGGCTCACTCTTTTCTTGACATCAGTGATGCTTTAAATATGAATGAGAGCAGTGGTTACAACACAGGTGTGCCTCAGTTATCCGTGTCCAGCTCTGCTGGGCAGTGCTTTAAAGATTCTAACCCCCCTAGGTAGACACAGCCCGTTGGCTGGAGTTTCCTTTTGGATGCTTTTCCTAAATGGATGCTCTACCATTGGAGTGATGAGTGGAAACAAAGATTTACTTGGATTTTCCAGTTTAAATTGGCCAAATCCTGATCTCCATAAGCATTATTCCTGAGCAAAGACTGCACCCAGCCGCTCAGTGTGAGGCGCACATCCCGGAGAGCAAGCACCACAGTTCAATGTCGACAAGGTCTGCTTGCTCTTCTAAAGTAACTAGTGCTGGATCTGCTCTGAGTTGGAGCATTAAAGACAGAATTGCACACGTAACTAGACTGGGACAGGCCACAGGCAGACAACAGACACTGGTGGCTCTCGGTCATCCTGAGGCCCCGGCCATGGCAGGCAAATGATGAAGTGAGATATGCCCAGATAATTCTGGCAGGTGACCTGCACCCACACACTGCAGAGGAAGGCAAAAAGCCCCAAGGTCCCTGCCAGTCTAACCTAGGGGAAATTCCTTCCCCACCCCACACATGGCGATCAGTTAGACCCTGAGCGTGTGAGCAAGAACCAGCTGGCCAAGCCCCTGAGAGAGAGAGAATGCTCAGAGCCACTTCAGAGCCCTGCTGCTTCCTGCCCAATGTCTCATCACCAGCCCTGGCCATCCCCGATGCTTCAGAAGCACAGAACACCCCGGGGATCCCTTCCGGACCCTGCAGTTGCAACCTTAGAGCATGAGCTTCACCTTCCTATTTTTAACCAGTTTCTATGCCTCTGGGTTCCACCACATCCCAAAATCAGCCCCAGTGCTAGGCTAGCGTCAGGGGAAGAATGGTATTCAAAGCAGTGTACAAACAAACAGTCACTAATCTAGCCTCGGAGCATCCCTCAGGTAAGTATTTCTGTCTGCAGCTGGGGGATCTGAGGAAGGAGGGCTAAGTGACTTACCCAAGTTCACAGAGGGAGATGGTGTCCAAACCACATTGCAGCACAGGAATGCTTGGTGCCCATCCTTGTCGTCCTAACACTGGACTCTACCCCCTCTGTATTCAGTGAGAAATGGGACCCTGCCATCGCAGCTGTCTGGGCAGGCTATCAACTTCTATTAAAACAAAATCAATTAAACATTGATATGAATAACCATTAGAGGAGAGAATTGGGTTTTAGAACATGAACCTTATCCTCATTCTAACTGCTGCTGGGTGGGAGAAAAAAAAATGTGTGTGGCATGTGCCTGTATAATTGGAGAATAATGGAAGCCATTTTATCTCTGTTTTGTTCAGGGTCAATTAGAACATGATGAAATTAATTTAGCTCTGATTTCACTAGCCTGAAAGCCTGACATGTTGAAGTTTGTGTGAGCCGAGCTGTTATCTGCAGAGCGGCTGGCCCAGGGAGGGCAGGGCTGGCAGTGGTATCTGTTAACACTGTCCTTTGGGACAGAAATTTCCCAATACCCCTGGGTCTGAACTACTACCATTTACTCAAATTGTCCAGCCCCCAACATCTGTGAGCTCCTGTAGAACAGGACCTGCGTCCAAATCCTCCCTGGGTTTGCTAAACCAAAGCTGACCCTGCTTTTGCACACCTCTGCATGGAGGCAGTTTCCACAGGCCCGCTCACTGAAAGCACCCCACTTTCTGTTTGGTTGCAGGAGAAACGTATTGCTTCACTGGATGCGGCCAACGCACGGTTAATGAGTGCCCTTACTCAGCTGAAAGAGAGGTACAGCATGCAGACACGTAACGGGATCTCCCCCACAAACCCAACTAAATTACAGATTACAGAGAACGGAGAATTCAGAAACAGCAGCAATTGTTAACCCGCGGAGGGAGCTGCTGCAGGAGAGGAGGCCTGGCCTGAAAGACTGCGCAGCAGCAGGGGTGAGCCGTGCTTCAGAGAATGGCTGCTGTCTTTCCCCCGCTCCCCAAGGAACCAGCTCCTTACTGCAGACGGCGCACGTGACTGCTCCTTGGTGGGAGACGCCAACGCCAGCGAGTTGAGGGGACCGAAAGACCGAGTTGTGTGAAATGTGTGGCAAAAGGAGAGCTCCGTATACGGGGGGATTGCTGTCACGGGTGGATTTAAGTCAGTGTTTAATGTTTAACCTTTTCCTTCTCAAACTGCCCAAAGGACACACCTCACACTCCTCCTGGCCCGTAATAATGGCCTTGGCGTGCCAGTAAGCAAAATAAAGGGGGCTGGGACAGCCTGTGCCAGGCCCAATCAGGCTAGCTTCAGTTGTGGGTTCCTGTTGGTAAAAGCTCAGTGGAGGATGAGAATGTATTGTTGTGAAATGCACTTAGTCTAATTCCAGCCCTCATCAGGAAATGCTCTGCCATGACACTTAGTTTGCTTGGCGGGTCGTTCTGTGTAGCTTCAGGTCGGGGTGGCCGCAGCACATCCCTCCTGTGTGCCGCTTGGAGTAGGCGCCACACATTGGTCCATGAACGAGGCCTTTCCCCCAGCGTTGTTCAGTAGGAGAGATTTCCTGTGCCATGCTGGAGGTAGTGTGCCACCGTCAGTTTAACGCTCACACAAGAGAACTGGTGTTTGAATGAAATCCGAGTGACTCGGGAGAGCAGGGTCTGAAGTGCAAGGACAAAGCTTGCTCTGTGTGCAGGGTGGTAGCCAAAGGAATGCCGGCACAGATAGACACCAGGGCAGGTCACTTGGAGGGGAGAGAATAGCACTTTAGCAAGAATTGCTGGGCTACGCAGTGTCACAGCAAGCGTTACCTCACTGGAGAGTCCATGCATATTACACCTAAGATGGCACCTTGCAGCAAGAGAACAGCGTTCTGTATTTGTTTTACTTTTTGCCAACTTACTAGTCAGACACCCAGCTGGTGCAGGCTTGTGCCCAAGGCAGTGGGACTGTTGTACGCCAGCAGAGAAGGGGAGCTGGTGTTCTAGGCATGGTTTCTTTATTTCTAGATGCAGCTTCTTCTCGGCAATCTAAGGAGGGGAGGGAGGGGCACATTGCCTTGACACAAATATAACACAATGAGACGTTCCACACGACTAGCATCCCACTAAACGTCCTGCTATTGAACACAGCAAATATCACGTCCACTCATCTCGCCCAGGTGCTTAGCCATTGGGTTGTGAAGTGTGGGTTGTTCGCCAAAAATCACTCCGAAAAATGGTGTGAAGCCCCATCACGATTCAGGGAGTGGAATCGGTTTTACACCAGTATTTGTTTAGGATGCGGCTGCTTGCTCGGAAGAGGAAGGGTTATTTGTGGGGGGGTGCTATATGCAGAGATGTGTGCTAAACAGTCAGGAAAAAGAAAAAGCCTGAAGAAGCATGAAGGTTGGTAATTGTATTTCTTTTCTTTCACAGTATGCATTAGAAAAAAATACAGCCCATTTTCTGGAATACTGCCCTCTTTAGCTTGGGAATGAGCACTGCATGGAAATTAACAGCCTCGAAGAATGTAAAACATGCTCATAAGGGAGTAACCAGCAAGAACAGCAGCAGCCACCGAAATTCCCATGGTCAGGAGGCACTGTGCAGACATAAGCCAGGATTAGACTTTCCTAACTGCTGAAACAAGTAGCTTCGGCACATTCAGACGCGTGTTGCTCTGCGGAGGGGCCAGCTCCTTAGCGGGGGATTATGCCACTGACCTGCCGCCAGTGCAGGTTGGTTTGTTTTTTTAAAGTTAGTCCTTCGTGATTCCCAGTCTCAGAACAGGTCACTAATACTGAGACCCAGAGAGATGGTTTCTCTGAGACACGGATGCCACTGTACAGTGTATAGGACATCTGCCTATTCCTCCCATTAAGAGCATATACTTGCTGTATGCTTGTCCTAGTTTGCCCAGTACCATGTGTAAATGTACAGTCAGAAGGGACTAGGATACTGAATTGTGCATAGGCTTAGGTACCAACTCCACAGTATCTAGTCTGTGCTAGCAGGACACTGTTTGCGTTTCTGTGCTGTCCTGCAACCGCAAATCCTAAAAAGATTCACTGTGGAGGGGATTATTTTAAAGTTAAAGCTGCTTTTTTCTAAAAGCTTCTCTTCCACGGAAGCCCCAGCCCAGGTCACACAGGGCTGCACCTTCTGCAGCTCCGGATCTTGGATGGTTGACGGTCTGTCTGCGCTCGAAGCTCTCCACACGCAAGGAATGCCGTCCCATCTCTTGATTTAAATTCACAGTGTGGCATGAAAGTAAGACCAAAAAGAGGAGCTCCTCAGAGCCAAGTGACCATTGAATATTGGAGAATTAGCACAAATGGCTTTGAAGAAGCTCACAAACCTGACAGCCCCAGGAGAAAGACCCAGACAGGTTAGGAGTATACAGGGTACTATGAACAATTTGGTACATATGCTTACCTCCGCCTTTGTCTCAGTGTCAAATATCTTTAAAGAAGCCTGCAAAAAAAAAAGACTCTTTTTAAACAGCTGATGCCCGGAGATGTACTTTTAGCTCTGGTTATTTTTTTAGGGTCTGAAATATTCCTCCTGTGAAAGATGGAAGCTGTTTCACATAGAATGCTAGGCAGGGGTGGTGGACGGGTGCCCTAGCAGGGACTGATTTCCATTCTTACACGGAAACTTCAGGGAATTGTTTTTGGATGCAAATTCAGTGCTCGCCCTAAGAACTGGCACGGGGACCCCCCCCCCCGAAACAATTGTCTATTTAGAACTGAAGCTAAGTACTATACATCTTAACCTATTCCTCAGCCCTGAGCCAATCCGTTGCTCCATTAACTTTACAGGGACTACATTACAAAGTCTTGGTTAACACCAAAATCTCAGTTAAAGCGTGCACATTGTGCTGCTGGCGTAGCAGAAAACCTAAACCCTTCCACAGGGAGTTATTTAAAAACTAACATTTCCAGATCCGACCCCTTCTGATGTTCTGTAGTTTCCTGAGCCAGTATGAAAAGGAACTCAGTCCCAGAAGAAATCTCTTCTTTGTAGAGATGCCCCCTAAACTGCAAAGCATGGGATCCGGATCTGGAGGTTTGGTTCAGGCCCATCTCTAACTGTTACTTCCGTTTGTGGTTTTGTTATTTATAAGCTGCACACCAGTGTGTGGGGCTGTGAGTGCAATGCCTGTCCTCAAGCCTGGTGTTTCGCATAGCAATACCAGAGACAATGTGCAGAGGTGCTCCCAGCGACAGAGAGTAAAACAACCACTCTACTGACCATCCTGCGACCTGCTGTTTTCCTTCTCGTGTTTCTGCGACAAGAGCCTATTCTAGTGCAAAAACTGTAAACGTGCAGACAAAACAAACATTCACAGATTTTTATCTTAATGCAAGTCTTACAATTTTTTGTATATGTTCTTGGTGTTTGACTGTAATGTACTTATTCACCCAACGGTTGTATATAGTCATTTACTTCTGGTGCTGCTTATTTGGTCAGGATTTGAGTGTCTCTACTGCTGGTTTGTTTGAGTTTTGTTGTTTTGTTTTTAAACAGAGGTGGGCTCAAGTAAGCAAATTCAGATCTGGGTTCAGATTTGGGGTGGAGCCAGAGTTTTGATTTGGGGTGATCGAGAGCAAATGGGCAAGGCTTTGGGATGTGAACTACCCCACGGTTGCTGCACGCTGTAAGTCTAATACAACGGGGGTTGTGCTTTAAGTTCAGAGCCAGAAGCTCCAGGGAGACTTCCTACCACCTACAACAGTTTAGTAACCAACCGCTTCTCCCCATCCCCCCCACATCTAGTAAGCAGAAATGTCCTCCACCCAAACGGGTCCTTGGAATTCTGCACTCTGTGGTTTTTGCTTGTCGCTGTTCGAGCACTCCTGGCATTGTGAGCAGTGTCCTGGCTCCCCCCGCCTGGGTACAGCTGTGTAACTTACTGCCAGCTGCAGGACACACCAGGTTATGCTGGATCAATAGACTGGAGGTCTCCCCAGGCATGTAATAGGGATTTACTGGACCTGGGTGACAATAGCTGTGCTTCATTAGTTCCACCAAGCTCATTGCCCTTTCTATAACCATAAACTCCCCACCCCTCTGCCCGGGAAGAAAACCAAGCAAAGGTACAGGGGCGAACAACCCTGCACTGATCTCCAGGGCCTGGCTTCCCCACAGATCACCTCTTGGGTCTTTTCCAGCCCCATTCCAGCATGCTGCATTCAGGGCGAGCTGGGACTCCAACTCCGCCTTTCCAGCTCTGTAATCTGAAGTGAGTGCTGCTGCTGCTGTTCCTTAGGGTTCCCAAGTGATTCCTTGAACTGCCCCAGACGGGAGGCTGTTCACTTCTAGCCAGATACTGTGTCTGTGCTAATGCCTCCCCTCCCCCCCCCCATTTCTGGGTCAGCTCCGGGCACCCTTGTGTGACTGCTGTGCAGAGAAGAGTTGTCATTTTCTTTTCTTGGAGGGGGAGTGTATCTAATTTGGGCCAGAGAGAAACCTGTTCATTTGCTGAGCAGGGTCTTTCCAAACCACGGACAGTCTACAACAATCCTCAAATGCTGGAGCAGGGGTTTGGTTTCGCCAGTTGACTTTCACAGGTAACGTGAGGTGTGACATTGCTGTAAATTTTAGGTGGTTCTGCATCAACTATCGGTACCCAAAGTGCAGTCTCCATGGTCACATATTCCTTTATCATCCATCACTGTGTCTTAAGATATACCTCTCTCTCTGTAGATCTGCTTAGGCTGATACTTGTTCCTGATGAGCAGTCGCTATGTTTTATATCCTCTTATGAAGAAAAAACAAACAAAAAACCTTTTTTGTAAGTATGTTTAAAAACAAAGCAAAGTGGAAGTGTTTGCTGAAACTCCTTCAGCCTCTTTTAAACTATGTAATAATGTACAGAGAAAGTTGTTGGTGTTCAAAGAAATGATGTGGACGTGCAATTTCTGTACATTTGCAATTAGAAATATTAAAGATTTATTTAGCTATTTTATGTCAGGTCGCCCGTAGCTTTAATCAGTCAAACCCTGCCCTTTTGGGCCCGGGTGGCAGGCTGAGCTGGCTTCTGCTGAGTCATTAGTCTTCTATGGGACTAAATACTACAACAAAACTACAGGTCTCTTCAAGTGCTTAGTGGGAGGGAGGATGTTCCTAGACCGAAACCAAAAGAGCTCAGGGAAGTGGAAGGGGAGATGCTGGAAACCACCGTGTTAGGGGCAAGGTCTCAAGAATGGCACAAGGCTAATCGCTGGTGAAATGTAGAACAGCACCAAGGCACCAGAGGACATTCACACTGCACCCTGCACCCCCCCCCACTCCTCTTCGGGACACTGACGCCAGACCTGGGGACGGAGCTTGGAACCTCCCCCTCCACCAGGAGAACAGTTGAACAAGATACAAAAGAAAGTTCCAGGGTGCACAGACGTAGGAGAAGGGAATTTTTTAAAGCAGAGCAGGCGGCCCGGGGTTTGCTAAGATAATGGCAGCACCAAGGGGCTTGCTGGGAAAGCAAGTTAGTCCTGGAAGCAGGGGATGACGGATCAAACATGCCCCCCTTAGCACCAGCCCCCGCCCCTGGAGGACCCCAGACACTGATGCCCAGCAGCTGCAGCGTGCACATGGTGAGGCTAGATCCCAGGAACACAGAGACACTGCGTGGCTGGGATCCGCCCCTACGCCGGGCAAACCTGCCTGCCTGTCGGGGAGAAGTACAGCAACCATGGCACTCCAACAGGCCTGAGACGGGCATTCTACAGCCGGGGGGAGGGGAGACAGGCTCGGTGCCAGTCCTGGCACAGAATCCCTGTGCTGGAGGCTCAGCCTTCTCCAGCCCCTGCCAAGCGCTGACAGGCTCATTAATATAGTGTCACAATTAAAGTGGGGAACGAGGGGCCACACCACACCTGGGCTGCGGGTTTTCCCGGCAGAGGGAGGCAGAAATCACTTTCCTCAGATTTTCCAATTTGCAGCCCCATAAAAGGGAAGGCACAAGCCATCAAAGTGCCTTCCTGGTGCTGGCGCTGGCTGTTAGGGGCGGCACGCGACTCAATCAGCCCAGAGGGGAGCTGCCACGCTGGGAATGAAGAGTCCGGCGTGTTCCCCCGTCCCCCGTACTCACAACTAGGCCTCTGCTCCCATGGCCTCTGTGCGGTGCCTGTCTAGCCCCACTAAACCAGTGTCCTCACGCCTAGTACTTCTTTCCTAATCGCTGACACTGCCTTAGTATTTGGCATCCCCAAAGACCCCACTTGCCAAGTGCATGTACGCAGAAATGCAGCCACCTCTGGGGTGGGAAGCACAGCAACATGACCATTTAGGCCAGGCAATGAAGCATACTTTAGCCACTTGAAACACCAGGGTGAATTTAGGAGGCAGAATCCAGTTATCCCAACTAAGACTAGCCAGGGCCTTCGTGATAGCAGTTCTGTCATGGTTATGCAGGGGCAGAGACTTAGGTATTGCCCCCAGCACAGCACCCTTAGCAGGACCCTGGGGCAGAAGGTAATACTGGCTCCAAGGGAAGAGTGGCAATTTGCTACCACCCTGAGGCATTTCCTTGGAGGGCTCCAGCCTGACATGGCTATGCTTGATGAGCTGGCCCATGATTATACCCCCAAGGTGGCCTATGGCTGCAGCCAGCCTGGGCACATGGAAGCTGGTGGTAAAGTGATTCGTGCCCTGGTGATGCCACACCAAAACAGAGCAACTTCTGCAAGGGGCTGCAAGCTAGTGAGAGCACAGAGGAGAGGCCCACCTGCGTGACTGGAAGGGGACTGCTCTGGAGGTGGGACGCACCGCTCCAGGCTTCTCCCCCCTTCCCTCGATGGCCCCAGTCCCCAAAGGCCCAGGGCCAAGCTAAGCCATTTTGTCATGCAAGCAAGCCTGGCGGTGGGGGGAGGGTGCAATAGGCCCACCCCTTGCTTAGCCACCCACCTCCATGTGCCCCTGCCCCAAGGCTCCCCTCTGTTGTGAGTCCCAGCATGGCTGCTGCATTGGTTCCTCCTTGTCGCTCACTTTTCCCCTTAACCGGCCAAGCCTAAGCGAGCGGGCGGCACAGCAACGCCTCATCCAGCATGCGGGGCACGGCCTAGCGCAGCTGCTTCCAGCCCGACCCGGATCCTGCGACGCTGCGTTGCCTGTACAGTTATTTTAAAAAACAAGCGGCCTTGGCAACGATAAAAAAAAGGCCGTGAAATGTTAATGATTGTGCCAAATGCAGAAGCGTCGCTATTTAAATCATGGATGAACACAAACCAATTTACACATAAAAGCGCAGCATAAATATTTCACATGCTAGCTACAGGCGGCAGCGTTCTCTCAAGTGTGATTTCCTCCAAGCCCGTCACTCTTTCAGCCAGTTTGTTTGCAGGCGTCACTCTGGCCCCCTGAACGGCAGCCAAGCAGCTCGCGAGGACGGGGGCCTTTGCACATGTGCTAGGCCCCCATCATTGGAAACATGCAGTCACATTTCCCCCCCACTCCCCCACTGTTAGACAGCATCAGCTCCCCCCCCCGCGTGGGAGCCTGTAGGCTATGTCTACACTACACCCGGGGGGGGGCCGGCTCGTGTACACGTCTTATGCTCGCTTGAGGAGAACTGGTGAGAGTAGTAATAGCCGCGTCGCTGTGGTAGCAGAGGCTGGGCTGCACTTCGAATGCACAGACCTGCCTGTGTATGGTGGGTACGAACTCTGCCTGGCTCAGCCCTGCCTCCAGTCCCACAGCTGCCTGGCTCCTTATCGCCATGCTAGCACCATGTGAGCTGGCAGCCGTACACGTGTAGCCCACACACCGTCTGGGGGGGGCTGTTCGGTCCCATCGAGTGGCACTGAGACACTTAGAGCAGACTCATTTGCTCTCTCTCTCTAACAGCCCGTTGGCTTTTAGCTCATGCACTAAGCTCCAGATGTCCCCGGTTTGATCCCGCCCGCAGACAACTGGGGGTCTGTCGGCGTTACACATGCACACAAGCAGGAGAATCCCACCTCTGGCCCCTACTAGGCATAGCCACCGCCAGGGCACGAGTGGCCAGACCCTCAGCTGTAGGGCGTGATGCAAGGCCAAGGCTTGGCACCTGGCGCGGAGATTCCCCATTGCTCGGTGCATGTGGTGACCCCCTCCTTCGGGATACGCCGGGCAGAGGGGGCGGCTGTTAGAGAGAATTCACCAGCAAGCAGCTGGGCCATGGTGCATTGACCACGGCCCAGGTGTCACGGAGCAGAACTGGCCTCGCTGCTTGGCCAGGGCTACAAGGCAGCCCTTTAGGAAGGGACTCCAGGCCTCAGTCCCACCTCACCCAACACAACATGGGTACTTCTTGCAATGGCGCCAGGTATCCGACTGGCTAGCAGGCTGCCATCACTGCCCAAAGCACCGCACGGGATCAGCTCCCTCCCAGTCCCACTTCAAACCTGGCCTTTATACCCAGAGGCCGAAGTGGCTTCCTGCCCCTCAGCCTGCTCACTCCCGTGCTTTGGGGAAAAGAGCGCTGTCACTGAGAGAGCGCCACCAGCCAGCAGACGCTGGGAGCCGGGCCCAGCCCTCGGGGCATGGGGAGGGCACCGTAAGCCTGGCTGGTAGCATTAGCATTGGCTGAGTGCCACCGAACAGCTTCAGGGCTTTCAGACAAAGACCCAGCCCTCGGCCAGGAATTATTTCACTTCCTCTCTCTTACAGCACCTAAGTGATATTTGGCCAAATAGCTGCAGCCTGAAGCCCCCTCTCTTAGCCGCCAGGTATCTGCAGAGTCACTGACTCAGAGGCCCTGGTTTCTCCACACCTGGGCTCAGAGCTGCGCTGCTTCATTGCCCAGTCATGAGAAATGGACGGCTATTGTGATGGCTGTTTGACACCTGCAGGGCCAGGAGCTGAAGCGAGGCAGAGGAGGCAGAAGGGAGGAGTGCAGCACCCCCACCCTTTCTGCAGCTTTGTGCCTGGCTTCTCCACACGTCAGAGCACCCTGCGTCCGGGACAGTGACCTGGCACCCCTGGGGGCTCACTGGAGTCAGGCTTCAATACATTTCACCTGGAACGTGAAACCAGGCCTGGCTACAAAGGGTTAATGGCGGGAGGGGGAGAGAGGCTGGCTTCTTGTCAATAACCATTCTTAGCATTGGAGGTTTGTGCTGATACATTGGGACAATCGCTGTACAACTACACAACTACGTTGCTCTCAATGCCGTTGTGTTATTAGTAACTACGTGTATTACCGTAGGGCCCAGGAGCCCGAGTCATGGCCCAGGACCCCATGGCGCTAGGCACTGTACAGACACAACAAAAGGACGGTCCCTGCCCCACGGGCCGGCTGGGCGGGCTCAGGCAGGGGGTCTGTCTGTGAAGGCGTGCGGAATGTCAGAACGCGGAGCAGGGGCACACGGGGCAAGACACAGATGCGGGATGTGGTGCTGTGAAGGAGACACATGGGAGCGACCTGATGCCCAGACACACATGGGGGGTGGACTGATCCCGGGAGTATGGGGGACGCACCATCCCCGGCTGGTAGCAGCTGGGGAGGGGGTCTATGGAAAGCACACTGCACCCACCCCGAGCTGCTCTGCACACTAACTGCTCCCACGTCCCAGGAGGGCTGTGAGCTCCCCAGTGTTTGCCGAGATGGTCAGAGCTGCGGGTGGGCCAGGCACAGACCAGAACCTTTTACTCCTGCAGCAAACCCTTTGCGGCCCCGGGGTTTATGTTTTGAGACCCTAGGGCAAGGGGCACCCGTAGGGCTTGTTTTGCTATGGGATGGGCCCTTCTGTCATGATTTAACAGCGGAGAGCTGTGCATGCTGGGGAGACGTTAGCGCTGCAGAGGAAGCCGCTCTGCCTGGAAACACAGGGCAGGGCACCCTAGTCCCACAAAGACGGTGGAAGATAAACGAGATGGCGCAGCTCTGCCTGGCCCACAGCCGCGTTCGCTGGCTGTGTTGTTCTGACGCTGCCCAGACACAGCCAGCGAGCTGGTCCCAGGAAGGAAAGCAGATGAGTAGAGGAAAGAAAAAAAAAAAAACCCCGCACACACAGGATTTTTACCCAGCAGCTGGCATGATTAAGGCTGCAAGCAGCACTGATCTAATGCTGGCCAAATCTCAACTCGTGACAGCTGATGAACTGGCTTCATTAAAGACCCCCCGGCGTCCTCGCAATCGCATTTCAAACCTGGCCATTCTAACCAGAGGCCTAATTGGCTCCTTGCACCTCCAGTCACTTGCCAACTTGCGCTTGGGGAGACCAGCGCTGTCACTGAGCTAGAGGAAACAGGCCAGATTCTGGGGGGCTGGCCCACCCCAAAGCTCGGTCACAGCAGTGACGAGGCCCAGCTCCCTACACGGTCAGCCACAGCGGGCGCTACTGCTCATGGGGCATTACGGGGGCAGGGTGGAGCATGCTGGAGGGGGGCACTCTGGCCTGGGTGGCAGGGCTTCACAGGCTGTCACCCGCTGTCTGTCCCCTTGCACAAGCCTCAGGTTTGCCAGCTCTGGCGTTGGGGGAATTAGTTCATGGTGGTAAGCGGTGCACTACAAAGGCAGGTCACCTAACCCCCGACCCCGGACAACACCCCCCCAGAGACTTCTTTCCTCCCTAAAAGGTTTTTGCCAACTCTAGAGAACGTCTCCGTTCCAGCACCAGAGCCGGGAATTGTCATCTCAATCCCACGTTCATCCTAAGGTCTGGTCACATCAGGCCCCAACACAACAGGAAATGCCCAGCGCAGGCCACAAGCTGACCCTTTCCTCCAAAACCCATGCCTTTTCCTTGGATTTTTATCCCCACAACCGGGCCAGTCCTCACCCAGTGTTTGTACTAGTTTACTTGGGGATGCAAGCTCTATGTTGAGAGAGAGACAATGGGCCACTGGTCAGGCATTAACTGGGGACTCGAGACACAGGTTCAATTCCCTGCTCTGCCACAGACTTCCTGTGTGACCCTGGACAAGACAATTCATTCCTCGTGCCTCAGTTTCCCCATGAGGAGAATAGCCTTGCCCCCCCCCCCCCCCCGGATAAATACACTACAGATTGTGAGGTGCTCAGATACTATGGTAACTGTGAGCATACAAGCACCACCGATGGTTATTGCTACAACCCCCTACAGTGGGCACAGCTATATGCACTGTGGCCAACTGCATCTAGACTAGGAGGTGGCACTGATTGGATTCCATTTCCAACCTGTAGCAGGGGGCTGGTGCAAAAGCACCTAATTAGCCCCTGCCCAGTCAGGGGAAGCAGATTGGGGCTGATGGAAAAGGCCTGATGCCAGCCTGAGAATTGGCAACACCCGCTGGCCTGACAAGCCAAGGGCTACAAAGGCTGGGAGGGGGCCAGAAGGCCGGGGGCAGCCAGGGAGAAGTTGGTCAGGGAGGGAACTGGAGGCCTCCTAGCTGAAGGCTGCCTCTGCCTGTAAAGAAGGGGACTGATCCTGCAAGGCTTGTCTACAGGTAGACACTGGTGGTGGGAAAACCCTATGTAAATAAAGATCCGGGTGTTGCACAACCCTGAAGCCTCTCTGAGCCTTATTGGGGGGCAGCAAGTGGGCCCCAGGAAGAGGGGTGGGTCGTGGCGCCCTGTTACACAACCCCCATACAGTTACAGTTCCAGACCAGCCGTCAGGCAGCCCCCTGTCTCCCTCTGGCTGAGACACAATCTTAGCCTTCGTCCAAGTGCAGCTCCTGCGTCGCCCCACCCCTTCCAAATAATTCCCTTGTTTTGGCCTTTCGAAAAGGAGACTGAAAACTTGGAGGCGATTCATTAAAGCAGTGGGATGAATTAGCACCTGTGCCTCATTAACATCAGCATAATTAGCTCCTCAGAGAACTGAGGGAGACAGCTTGGCTGGATCAAAATGACTAAAGACGTGGAGAGTGCCTGTGGCAAAGCCGAGCAGAGAGGCACTGGCTCCAAAGCAAATGGGGCTCAGAGTTTTTCTAGCACTTTCAACCACCACCATTCTGGGTCTGTCCTGGGCCAGCATCAGGAGGGCTAACACCCCACACTGCGTTACTACTTCTCCCCTCCCTAAGTTGGTGTGTCGGGGACGGCACAAAACCCAACCAGCCAAAAACGCTCAAGTGGATCTGGCTTCCAAGCCTTCCCCCCGCCACAGCTTGGAGTGACGGGAGCTAGGGCTTCCGCCTGGACCCTGCTTCTGGTTTCTTGGCATTTCACTCTGCGTGGGCGAGGAAGAGCAGCCGGTCAGTTCCACTGCCGGGCTCACCTGCACTAGCACAGCTGTTGCAATGTCTGCCTTGCAAAACACTGCGGGGAGGTGGATTTGTTCACTGGGATCTATTTGAATTCATAGGACACAGCTATTGGTACAGGAGCATCTTGAATTTTGGCCCAAACTTGCCCTGCCTCCAAGGAAGGTGGTTCAGTCTCCGTGGAAGCCCAGGGTTTCCAGTGACTCTCAGCTCTCCCATCTCCCCGTGACTCACTAGCTGAAGCACGTGACATCTAGCTGTGACCCAGCTGGAGAGTTCATCAATCGCTAGGTAACTCTCCCCCCGTCCCATCCTAGCCAGGGAACAGGCGGGACAGTGACTCAGAGAGTGCTTTAATCAGGGGGGTGAGGCCAGCGCAGTGACCCAGGCAGAGCTGAGCTGGCATTGGGGGACCCAGGTGTAAGGGCTGACTGAAGAAAGTGTCTTCCAGCACAACAGCCTCGACTGTGTGAAGTGACACCTGTCCACGTAAGGACTAGCAGTGCTAGATAATTCCTTCCCCCGTCATAATCTCGAGCCTGGGGCGCTGCAGCGCTGCAAGGAACTAACTTCACTCCCACCTTCCCTGCATCCCCCGCAGTTACAGGCCCTCGCCCCCTGCTACTGCCGCGGTTCTCCCCAACTAGGTCTCTGTTTAGGATTTAATTTATGCAAGAGAAAATGCTCCTTCCCCTCCCTCCACACCCAGTGAAACACCATTCACCGACAGCAATAGTAGACAGTTATCCTCATCTACGTCCCAACCACTCGAGGGCACACACCACACGCTTTCCAAGCCCGCTGTGCTGCGGTTAAGGACGAGAGCCCGGGGCTCCTCGTGAAAGGACTGCGTGGGTGAAGCTGCAGCGCTTTGGACACGGCCTGTAACGCAGCGTGGGCTGCTCCACGCACCGGCCTGCCACAGGATGTAGGCTGGAGCGAGGTGCTCTGAGGCCACTGCACTTCACTACCAAGCAGCAGGGGCCTCCGCGTGAGCAGCCCCAGTTCCAGCACTCTGTAAGCTTGAGCAGGGGCAGTTCCCACCTGTCCCAATTGCTCCCCCAAACAGCTCCGGCGCCCAGCTCTCAAGGCCCCAGCTGGCGTTAAAGACCCGGGCCCAGGAGCGGTAGTGTCTTTGCTTTTACCTTCCTTATTTTGGAAGGTGAGAAACTCGAGCTGGGCAAAGCCAAAGCCATGCAGGAAACAAGGCATCAAGCAGGGATTAGTCACTAATACCTGGATTGGAATAAAACCCTCTTCAGAGGTCTCCGTTATCGCTTCATTAGACCTGTGCTGAAAAGACCCAGAACATCTCTGTGCACTTGACGGCTTTCAGCATCTGAGGCTGCTGGAGTCTCGCGGCGGCATTTCCCAGACGCAAGGCTGGGAGGAATGAGATTCTGAATTGCAAATCAGCAGGACAGAACAACATGGGGAGCGTGGGGCTGGTTTATGTTTTATCTGGAGAGTGGTTCTAGTCCAAACCTCATCAGAGTTAATAACGGTTTAGTAATTATACCCAGAAAGGATTTGAATCCAATTTAGTATGCAAGACAGAGCGCGATTAAAGTCTGGGGGATTAGAAAGGCAGTTCCCTCCCCTCCCCCTCCCGCCCAAGTCCTTACAAGGAGGGGCATGTTCTGTGGGAAACCGAAGAGCGGACGAAGCCAAGGCCGGGCTCCAAACGCTCCCACAAAGCTAGGGGCTGACAGCAATGGAGCAGCTGGTATGGCTGATGCAACAGACCACATGGGACCAAGCCAGCCTTCCCAGGCCAGTTAGATGGCTTTTCCTGGTGTATTAGAGCAGTGCCCTCGTGGGGAGAACTCACACATCTGGCAAACAAACCAGATGGGGCCCATTTATGTGAGTGAGTGAGGCAGGGGGTGGAATACAGCAGATGAACAGCGTTACCAATTCTTCAGATTTTGATGGCGAGCAACTCCACATCTGGAGTTTTTCTGAAAGCCCCAACTCCCGGAGTCATGTGCTGAGGAGAGAATCTCAGCTTTCCGGGGGCACAGGGTCCATTTCCAGGGTGGAGAGAAAGCTGGAGATGAGGGCTCCTTAAGGTTCAAAATCCAGAAGGCAAATTTACAGAGAACCCAAATGGGGTTATTTTTAAGTCTCGTGCTTTCGGAGCCTGACTCCTGGTTTTTGAACACTTGGGGCTGGAAATTCCAGGACCGGGGGCTGGATTGGAAAACCGAGCTCTGTCCGTGGGAAATCAGGACAGACACAGGTGTGGGGGCTGGAAGGGCCCTGTGAGCAGCTCGGGGCAGACACGGAGGCCATTATTTTAAAAGGCTTTAGCCAGCGAGATAGAAATCACCACAGCCTGGCTCTTAAAAACCAACCCCTTTGTGCAGCAGCGAGTTAGTGCACGAGAGCCAGGAAGCCGCACGGGCCAGTCTAGCTCCCCAGTGCCATGCAGAGAGCCCCTCCCTCATTAATTACCACCAGGCCATCTCGCTATTTTGACTGCGCTTGCTGGAAACGCAAACGTGAGCAGAGAAGAGGGGCCTCGTTCCACCCCCACCAGAGCACGTGCTGCTGTGTCTCCCTGAAGGGGCTGCTTCTGCTGGCATTTAGAGGTGTACTGCCCGTGCGTGTGTCAGGAGCCTGCATGCCAAGCCTGTTCCATGGACAAAGACACACTTTCTTCCTCAAACACCCTGTGGAGGTTCAGAGCCGCTGTGAAGCCATTTCCACAGATGTCAAGATTTCAATAACTTCTCATTTTATTTTTGATTACAGCCGTTCAGGCTAGAATTCAAACACCGGGTGAGAGTGAGCATCACCGGAGAACCTATCACTCGGTGTAGCGCCATCAGGGCTGGCTTCCTCCACAGCCGACCGCCTGGAACAAGCTTCTACATCACCTCAAACACAGCACATTTCCCCTCCAGGTTAGAGTAGATCTTGTCACTACAGACCTCCTCCGTTGGGATCCTCGTCACTGCTGAAGGAGTGGAGCGCTCTTCCCAGCAAGGAGGCATCAGGCCTACTTTGCAGGAGTGACTTGCCTGCTGGACTCCACCACGTCCCTCTGCTGCTGTCGCCAGTGCCTGTCCTGTTGGAGAGCTCAATGATCTTACCAACAAGCAGTAGCTGCCACTGCAAAGGGAGTCACCTGCCCACACCACGGCCCTGTGACTCGTGCAATGGGTGCATGCGCCCAGCCTGTTTTCAGCAAAGCATTCTTGCCCTCTCTGGGCCTGTGTTTTCAGCTGTGGGCTGATCTTCTCCCACCTCAACATGACTTCGTCACATTCCAAGTCTCAGTTCGACGTTGGTTTGTGCCTCTCGGTTAGGCCCGTAAGGGATTTCTGAGCCTCAGCGGCCAGTGGCTCTCCAGAGGCACTTGAGAGCATCTAATCCCCTTTGTCACATGAAGGCCTGATCTGCAGCACCCACCAATCCGCTGAAATCAGCGAGAGCCGCAGGCCCTCAGCACCTTTGAAAGCCAGACGAACGGCAGGTAGCTGGCGCGTTTTCTAACACCACACTGGGGTCCTGCTGGTGCAGCAGAAGGATGATGCAGTCACCAAGAGGAAGGCACCACCTACCACAGACAACATCTTGCTGGAGGCCCAGTGCAGCTGACTTCAGGCTGAGGGGCTGCAGAGCATTGCCTTCCTTTAATGGTCCGTTGGAAGTGGAAGTGGCGAGGGGAGACAGTGCTGTTCGGTCTGGTTTATGGCCAGAAGGGGTATGCCTGGGAATGGCTTAGTCTCTCCTTCCCACACTGGCCCATCTGTTACTGACAGCCCTTTGCTCCTCTCTAGCACCTTCGCTTGAGGCTCCCAAAGCCCCAGCTGGTGTAGACAGGTGCCACTGGCCCCATTTCACAGACAGGAAAATGCTGCCCCTGGTCGCAGTCAGTCAGCAGCAGAGTGGGGAACAGAACCCGATGCCTCACTGCATTCCCCTGCACAACCAACAGCAAACACTCCTCTCCTTCAGCCCTGGCTGGGAGATGCGGTGAAATTCACTGGCTCGTGGCCAGCCAGGTGCATTGCGAGTGGGGGGGGGGGAGAAAGGGGGGGGGTTCGGTTTTGTCTGAAACAGCCGGTATTTGCTGCTGTTGGAGACCAAAGCCAGTCTGGATGGGTGAATGCCTGGATCTGGAACGGCACCGGCTGAGTTAATAGAGCAGAGGATGTTTCTGCAGCACACTGGGATGTGGTATTAATGGCAGGTAGACAAGTCGCTCATCCCAGAGACCTGTTTATTATTCGCCGCTTGGTTGCATTAGCTCGACCTCTCCCTTCCTCCTCTGAATGCAGCTTGCATCCCACGCATGCATCAGCCCCAAAGACTGGGCTAAATCCCAGAGCAAACATCCTTGTGGAGAAGCAATTCTGAAGCCAAGCGGCAAACAAACATTCAAAGCCCTGGTGACGGAGGGAGATACGCCTTCACCACTGACAGGCGGGTGGGAAGGAAGGGGATTGGAAGAGCAAGAGGCTGTCATTAGTGGAAACTCATTGTTTGCTCTAATTAGATGATTATCTGGGAACTGCTATTGATGTTCCAAGCTTCAGCTCCTCTAGATCTGCAGCACTTAATTTCTCTTATCTATGGACTCTCTGCTCCCTTTCTCTTCATGGTTAATGCACAGGAGTGGGTCACACATCTCCTGCGGGCCCCAACACGGGATTGCATTACCTGTTCAGGTTCTTCCGACACCTCCGCCAGGCGCTCTGTCGTATTCAGACTCTTCAAGTCATGTTCTTTTAGTGTCTCCTTGCTCAGGGCGAGCATACAGGAAAAAAGCACTCATCGTCTCAGAATGGAGATTGGAGCTCTCTCACCATTTAATCCTGGAGGGGCTGACCACTGGCCCCTTCAATGAGAGCTACTCAGCCCCTTGCAGGGTTTGGCCTCTCGTTGATAGAGCCCCAATGCAGTTGCCTGGAGGAGGCAGTGGCTGCAGCCTGAGTTAGCAAAGATGAGTATCACACAGGTGGACAGGTTGCCCTGGCCTAGGACACATTCAGCAATGTCCAGGAGATGTCAGGCTGTAATGCCCCTCCAGCAACAAGCTTTGCTTTGCTTCCACAACTCCTAGTGCTGCCCTTGCCGCCTGAGGGCACTCACGAGGTTTCCAGGATGTAGCTTTGTCTGTCTTTAAGCAATGACCTTTTCGGAGAGCGATTTGGTTCATTGTCAGCTCCAAGCCGGCGGGCCAGCTAATGAAGCTCCTTGCCCTACATGCTTGTGCAGTGGGGCTGTGCACTGTGAAGCGGATGCTGCCTCTCCCAACAGAGGCGGCTGCGTTTTTCTGTGCAGTGGTGCTTGAGTCGATTTGCGTAGCGCTTTGGGGGGAGGAAGGCCAGAGAGGAGTTCGTAACACAGGGAATGATACAGAAGTGTGACATGCACATCGCTCCGTCCGCCTGTCCCCGTTCCCACACATGGGCACTGCAGCCTGGCATGGGACGGTGACCCTTTCACAGTCTGAGGTGGACGCTGTTGGAGACTCGCTGCCGATTCCAAGTTTGTCTTTGCACCAGGCCATGTGCGGCTTTCAAAGCCTCCCCCGCTGTAATCATCGCATTAGGGGCCTGATTTGCCAACAGGAGGTGAGCAGCTGCATGCGCCCAATGCACACAATATTCAGCACCTGACAGACAAGCATGACCACCCAATGGCACACAAACATGGCTGAATAAAGCTATTTGCATGCAGAATAACCCACCCTGCATGCGCAGCTGCACTAATGGCATAGATCTGACATGCAATGGGGAAACCTGGCCCTGATACTCTTCCTGGGGATGCACATTACCATGCATGCACGTCTATTGCTCTTGAAGTTCTTAAAGGCCCCATGTCAGCACCGTATCTATGCATCCGACACCCAGTAAGCACTTGAGCTGTCCCATTGGCTTCAGTAGACCACTCAGGTGCTTAACATCAGACATGCGCTCAAGCATATCACAGGCCACGCTCACCACAAACCTTGGCCATATGCTCCTGCTAAGTTTGCTAAGGGACCACTCAGTGCAACACAAATAACTCTCCTCACAGGCCTGCAGGCTGGGAACTTGCTGCTTTATTTAACTGCATGCATCAGGACAGGAGGTCGAGGGGGGAGGGAGTGACTCAACAGGGAGGGGTGGAGCATAGCTCCAACCCATAATACTCTTGAGTAACCCAGTTAACTCCTTGATGGGCATTTTACTACAGTCAGCAACACAATCAGCATGCCAGTTAGTAAATCCACTTCCATACGCTTCACCAGCTCATAAAAACCCGAGCACAGACCAGTTCATCCCATCCCATCCGTTAGAGTGAAAATGCCCAGAAAAGACAATGGAGACAGGCCTGTCACACAAAGGGAGTTAGATCAGCACCACAAGGCTCAGGGGGCCTGAGGAAGGGACTCACTCCACCAGCAAAGGCCGCACCAGCCCTTGGGATGAGAAGCACGTCCTCCCGCATGCCAACGGCAGATGCCTTCAGCTAACACAGGAGGCAGCTTCCCAGGGAGAAGGACGTCATCAGCTTTCCGAGCCTGCCGAACGCAGAGGAGACTGATGAGGCAATAAGGGCTTGCAACGCTCCCGTGCCACATTGAGGCACCAGGACCCAGTTTCTCTTCAGCAGCATCCCCGTTCTAATTAACCAATATTTTACACTGAGATCCCTTCCAGAAGGAAATGGGGCTGGCACCTAAGATACTGAATATTCATCTTCGTTAGCTGAATGCAACACGTATTGCTGCTTCCCATGTGCTGTTTTGGGAGACAAAAACATCAGCCTCTCTGTGGTCTCTCTGTACAGCCGATGTGCTCCAATACCCAAAGCACCTCACGCTATACCTGTGCCCCCACTGCTTTCTGTGCCGTCCAACCCTCCCGTCCTCTTTCCCCATCCCAGATCTTGCACCTTCTTTCATGTAGCTCTGTATACCCAGAGCCCCGCCCAAGGTGTGTCTGCTATGCACTTCCTTTCCCTCTTTCCAAGAACGCTCCAGCCCCCGCTCCAGCTTAGATGGGGTCAGGTTTAGCTGTGGCCAAGGACACAGACTGGTGAGCACCTGATTTTCAGCAGTGAAATCGTGCACGTGCACGAACTGCCGAGTGCACAGAAACGGTCGCACGCTCTATCACACTGTGCTGGATCTGCTCAGCTCTTCAGACATATTCCCCTCTCCTGGGCACGGCCACCTCGAGCACAGCGCTGGGTCCTCTTTTGGTGCAATCTTTATATGCCCACAGATATACTGTCAGCACATAGCCTCTATAACAGATGCATGCGCCGCTCCTGATTTTGGCATGGAAATTGGGAAACCAGGGAGTGAAGTCACTGAGTGCGTCGTATGGCTTTGAAATACGGCCCGGTATGTATGTGTGTCTAGCTGGGAGCAGAGCAGGCGGTCGCAGCTTGGGGGAAGGGGTGTGTGGAGGTCACAGGAGCAGCACTGACGCAGGACGAAGCTCTCTGGCACCAGCCCTCTCAGGATATCCCTGCTTCCCGCGTGCATGTGCACTGCTCCCCCAAATACCAGACTAGGTCACCTGTGTGTGACAGGCGGCTGGAGCAGCTGGCAGGCCACACGGCATAAGCCCCAATGCCCCTCCCATACGTTTTTGGCCATGGGTGTAGTTAGCTGGGGATGGCAGCACCCGTTTTATTACTGCACATGGACGTACACTCAGCCACCGCCAGGGAAACCAACCCCATGTCCACACATCTGCCAGCTGCTAATTAGAAAGCACAATGTTAACAGAGAAAGAGAGGATTGCAATTGCCGAGTGAGCGGCATGGCGGGGAGGGGAGCAGGCGCCACGCTGCTTTCATTCAACACGCCAGGCCACTGGTGTCCAACTCAATTAAGATCAAAACCTCTCTCAGGTTGGGTTTTAAGACACGTTCCCTTCACTTGGGGGAAAAGCGTTTTGCAGTTTGTCACTACACACCCGCGTTGTCATCGAGCCGAGAGATGCTCCAGATCAGGTTA
The DNA here is from genome assembly GCF_002925995.2 of Terrapene triunguis. Classification (NCBI taxonomy): domain Eukaryota; kingdom Metazoa; phylum Chordata; order Testudines; family Emydidae; genus Terrapene; species Terrapene triunguis. Next base: position 14,780,237 of record NW_020664589.1, read on the forward strand.
GTTGGCTATTTAAAAAAAAAAGAAAGAAAGAAAGAAAGAAAACCCCCAAAAACCACAGACAGAAGGATGTGGACCCCTTTAACAATTTCTGTGTTCTTCTCTCATCTGCTGCTGGGCGATTCATCCTCACATAACGAATACTGATGCTGGCCCTTTACATTATAGGATTTCCCCATTGCTGGGATGAGCTATAACAGAATAATCTCAGCCATTTGATTTTTGTGCCATATCTTGAAGGAATGAAGCCTGAATAACTGAGGTCCCGTGTTGTTGACTTTGATTTAGGACAGACACATATTTTTCAGCCCGGAATCCATATTTCCCCCTCCTCATTAGGAGCTAGAATCATTCAGTGAGCCCAACCCGCCTAGGAGACCGGGGCTGAAAAGAAGGAAAACCCAGTACTAGTGACCAGACCTAGGGACAGCAGACCAAGGAGCTGGGGTGTGTGTGTCATGAGCATCCCCACTTCCCCTGTACATTACTGCAGCGAAGCAGGATTATTACACATTCTGACCCACTTCACACTGGCTTTGGAGCTCTGCTAGCTGCAGCCATTCTCTTGGTCCTAAAGCCATGCGACTGCCGGTAACTGCAGGGTACACACTGCAACATGACTTGGCTAGTGAGAGTCTAAGAAAAAAAACATATCCCTGGGTACAATAATCAAGGAAACTCTACTCACCTCCTGCTAGTCCCATAGCCACGATCATATGTAAACACCACTGACAGCATGGGCTTGGTTTGTAAAAAAAGGAAAGTTAAGGCCAATTTTATCCCCCTGGTAATTCCATTGGCTTCAGTGGAGCTGCAGGAATGAGTTCGGGCCCATCATTCTGCACCATGCCATGAAAGGGGTGGCGGGTTGGTAATGAGGACTGGAAGCTATCACCATGTGACCACAGCGCAGTGACCTATAGGTGATCCGTGGTGCCTGGCTAGCAGACGGGGACCACAAGCCAGATTAAGACTGGCTGCTTTGCTGGAGGAGGAAGCTAGGCCATGGAGCTGGCAGCATTTCCCCAGAGTGGATCATCAGAATTCCTGTGTATTATTATGCTCCCCGGACACGTGTCCTGCACAGAAAAGAGCTCACCACTTACAACCTAAAGCCCTGATCCTGCTTCCACTGGAGTCAGTAGGAGCTTTCCCTGAATGAAGGCAAGCTTTGGCCTCCAGCCCCTTAGAGCCAATCGGTCGAGAAGCCGAGCAGGCCTGCAGAAGTTGAATTTCTTCAGGATCCGCGTCGCACAGTACGGCCCCACCCTGCGCCATGAGGATGATCGGTAACTATTTGTGTCTCCCCCACTTTCCAGTGCAAGCGTCAGATTTGGCAGCCTCCATGCAGCAGAAAATACAGGAACGCTGTGCCTGGTGCGGGCCTGCATGCTGCGTTCCCACAGCACCCCTGCTAGCAGGTGCCTACCTCCATTCCCCAGGACCATCGTGTTCACACAGCTCTTGCCCAGCTTTCTCCACATTTCCTGGCTCTAGCTAAAACCGGCCCCTTTCCATTACAACAATGCCGCTGACAACTGTAAACATCCCTTGTGCTCTTCCTCCTGGTCAGCCTTCCTCCTGGCTCAGCTCGGTCGTGGCCCCTCCCTGAAGACATGTTACTGGGCTGCAGGCGTCGCTGACGAAGACTCAAGAGACAGCCTAGCTTTGTCGTCAGTCTGAACTGCACAGCCGACTCTCTGCTCCGGAGCCTCATGCTTCCACTGCGTCCCCACTGGACAGCTGGCTCTTCGCCTGCCAGGAGAGGCAGCAGGTGCAAGGAATCAGCCCTTCAGGTGGTTGCTAACAAGAATCCCTTACACAACTGAATGGCCAAATGGCCAGCCAGCCTCCAAGTTCGCCGGCTCAAAGCCCCATGCAGTTCTTTGCACTGTCAAAATTGCACCTGACCCTGCATTTGCCCCTTCGTCCTGGCTATCCCTGCCGCAGAGGAAGGACAGGCTGGAACCCAGCAGCTCTCCAATTCCATTGCCTCCACTCGCAGTGGATTTTCAATGCAGATCAGCCACCGCGTGGGCTGGGTCAATGTCTCCCGAGTTGCATGCAAAAGTTCCTGACCAGGAGCCCTGCCTAATGGTCCAGGTACAGAAGTGGGACTCAGAGTAGGGTCGTAGTCCCACGTTGATCCTGAAGGATGCGTGCAGGAGCCTGGGGGATGGGCTAGGAAGGGTCCTAGGAGCACAGTAGAGCTGTGACTGGAGTCACGCACAGCTGAGGACGAGCATGGCATACAACTTTTAATTTCCATTTCCAAAGAGGTAGGAAACAGCCCCGGCCCCAGATGGCAACTCCAATCTGCCCTGCCCCGAGGATCAGCTGCAGCAACCGTCCAGCGTGTTCTGCAGCCCCCAGTCCCTTTCTGCATAGATGTCTCCCAGCAGAGGCTTTGCATGATGGATGGATGGATGCTACCCAGAATACACTCAGCTCCAGCCGCACCCGTCTCTCAATCGCACAGGGCAGAGGGGGAGAAACGTTGGATTGGAGAGAGAGAAAAGGGAAAGAGGCAAACTAACCTTGAGCACCTCTTGCACAACCATCTCATGCCATTTAGAAGCGAAGCCTTAGCCGGGGACCCGTTGCTATTGCTGTGCTCCCCGGGGGCAGATGTGCCCAGCACAACTCCCACTCCCAGGACACGTCTACACTGGAAACGCTGCAGCAGCACTGGAAGAGGTTCTCCGGTTGCTGCAGTGCGTCCAGGTCTCTGAAAGGCGGTAGCTAGGTCAAGGGAGAATCCTTCTGTCATCTAGCAGTGTGTCCACTGGGGCAGACATCGACATAACTACATCTCTCGGGGGGGTGAATTCTTCGTGCCCTGAGGGAATGTAGCTAGGTCGACCTACATTTTTGGGTGTAGGCCAGGAGCAGAGACCCATCAGGGTCCTGCTAGTTCTTCAGCGGAGTGACAAGAGCTGCACACAGGACTTGCATGTTGGTGATTATGAAGAGGGAGCCTTGGCACACTTATGGACCTTTGACTGCGTCCTCTGCAGCAATTTCACACCATTTCCTCATGACACAACATCAAATTGGCAGCAAGTGGGGGCAATCCGGCTTCTCCCATGAAAACTGAAACACTACCGGTCTCCTGCAGAGACCCTTCTGGCAAGGAGTAAGGAACTTCCCCTACCCAGGAGACTGGAGCAGCCCACACACAACCCAGACCCCTTTCCTTGTGGTTACTGATGTGCTAGCTGCTATCCAAACACCCACGGGCATATCCCTGCTCTGAAGCTTGCAATCCAAGGACAGACAAGCAGGCCGAGGCTAGAAGGAAGGGGAGTGAACTAGACACATTATATACAAGCCAACTCGATTCTCTGTGAGCAGCATGGCAGGAGCAGGTCTCTGTCTGGGCAGGCAGCAGGGAGAGGATAGAAAGGTCAGTGCCTTGCGCTCAGGAGCTGTGAAGTGAGCCACTCTGAGCGTCTCCCGACCTTTGCGCCACAGCCCTTCCACTCGCCGTCACCGAGTTCTGATTAAAAACAAAACCAACCCCCGCTGCACCAAGAAATTAAAGTGCATTCTAATAAATCACCACAAACTTAGAAGATGCCATTAGCTATTAGCAAACACTGCAGGCCTATGGATCAAGGTAATTCAGTATGATATGCTTGGGCATGCAAGGTAATAGGTTTCAGCTGAATACCATGTGACACGGTCTCTGCGAGGGGAGGTGAAATGAAGCTGAGAAGGAGACCAGATGTATTTAGCTGAGCATTTCTGAGTTATTTATTTTTTTTGCCAGTGCACGTAAGGTGAAGTGAAGGAGCGAAGGTAAGGCAGGCAGAAAGAAGCGAACAGAAGAGCATGCAGCTGTATTAGACAGAGTCTGGGCAGGGCTGCTGCAGGCTCCGGCTGCCTCCGTTTGGACTTGGAAAGTTTTTCATGGTTAAAAAATAAATAAATCCCCCCAAACAAGCAAGCAGCAGGATTTTCACAAGATTCCGCAACAACAAAACTGGTGTGTGTCTCAGATGGGCTCACGTGTGCGCACAGGCTGCATGGGGTCAGAGCTCTCAGAGATGTGGGGGTTTATCCCTGCACAGCTCTAGGCTGAACTCTTCCTTTCCTGCCGCAGTGGCTTGGCACCAGGTCTGGGTCACTCCAGAGCTGCCCCCAGAGCAGAGGGCAGGGAGAGCTGGTGTAAAAGGCCAGCCTCCAAAAGGTGCCAAATGCTGGAGGAGTCGGGGATTTGCTCACCCCCCACCAGATACCACAGACCCAACATTGCCCATCTCCCGAGGGAGGTGCCCGGGACAGCACAGAGCCAGGGCAACCCCGGGCACGTCTCTGCCTCAGGGACCTGTCTGCGCCCACCGCTGTAGCGTCTGCGCGCCTCAATCTTTACTGTAGTTTAGCTCACTCACCGCACCCCTGTGGGGCAGGGCAGGGCCGTTTATCCCCATTGGACAGAGGGGGAACTGGAGCGCAGACACCACGGCCTGGCCTCCCAAGGGTACTTTGGCGTTCGGGGAGGAAGGAGGCGCTCCCTCCTAGCCTCGGCCCAGCGGTTAGGGTACTCCCCTGGGAGGTGGGAGAGCCCGGTTCAGGTCACCCCTCTGTCCCAGGCAGGAGAAAGGATCTGGGCTGGGCTCTGCCCCCTCCCAGATAAGTGCCCTAGCGACTGGGCTCGGTGATATTCTGACACGCTCCACTTTGGATATATCATCCCGGGGTCACTGGGGGGGAAGAGAGCGAGCGCACACAAGCAAGCATGACTCTAGCCTCGCCATTAGAGCATGACCCCAGGCTGTGGGGTCCCCCTGCTCCAATGACGCCTTAATTAGCGACCGACAGGAGAGACTGGGGGAGCCCCGCCCCAGAGCGTCCCAGGGGTTAGAGGACACACGTGAGAGGTGGCAGGTACCTTGTGAACGGATGGGCCTGATCCAGCAGCGATGCTCCGAGCGCGCCTACCGGCTCAGGCGCTGCACGCCAGCTAGGCAGCCACAGGCCTCTCTTCCCTGCTGTGCGAGACGCTCGAGGGCGGAGGCGCCGGGACCCCCTCGCGGAGGCGACAGTGCGCGCCCAGAGGCGGGAACATCGGCACCAAGGGCGTGAGCGAGTTCAGGCCCCGACGGGGTTCAGGGGGTTCTGAGAGTCGCAGTGAAGCCAAAACTGGGGTTTAGGCCCCTAAAGCCCTTTGTGAATCCAGGCGCAGACTTGCCCCAGGTCACACCGGGAGGCCGGGGTGGAGCCAGGAGTTGACGCTGGTCTCCCAAGTCCCAGCCCACTGCATCCTCCTCCCTCCGTACACGGAACGTTCCAGCACGCCTCACCAGAGCGGGGGCAGGGCGGCAGTTTGCACACAACCCCCTTCCAAAATAGCAAGGGCCTGGCAGCCCTTGGAAAGCCCTTCCCCCCTAGATCCCGTAGCGAAGTACAGGAGGGGGAAGGGGAGGCTGCTCTTTCAGGGTTACTGTTCAAGCCAAGCAGACCATCACCAGGGCCCACTCCCGAGGCTGGCTCTCGGGGTTTCGGAGTCTAGTCCAGCTACGTATCATTGGCCTGTTCCAAAGCCCACAAAGTCAATGGAAAAAACTCCCATCGACTTCGGTGGGCTCTGGGCCAGGCCCTTAGCAAAGAAGGGTCACAACAAAGCCTTGCCTCCCGTCGCCTTCCCCTGGGAGGCCCAAGAGAGCACAAAGCTCGGAACAGCGCCCATTAGCCTGTGGCCCCATCTCCCTGCGCTAACCTGGGGGCCACGCGAGCTGCTGCTGAGAGCTACGTTGTTAGAAAGTGCAGGACTCCGCGCTGCTCAGGCGTATGACCCAGTAATGATTTTCTAGGCAGAGACTGCACGGTAGGCAGGTCCAATATGCAGAATTTTAGGCATATTTGCACTATTTTGTGCTATTTACGAGTAGAATAATGGCTGCAATGTTTAGCTCTTGAGAATCAATCATGTTAAGAGTCCTCATGGTATTAAAAGGCGGAGCACACAGCTGCTGGTACCAGCTTTTCAAGGTTTGCTGGGCATTCCTCTTGCCGCTCCCCCAGTCAATAATCGCTGCCCGCTGACTGCCGCGGAGGTGAGGGTATAGCACATTCTGTAGGTCGCTGAAGCGTGTTCATGGCAGAAACATGGCAGTGCAGGGACTGCAGCTGTGCGAAGGGGTGTTTGACACCAGATCATGGGTAACCCAGGGGATCCCCATTTCCCAGCCAATGAGACAGGTCAGGTTTTAATCAAAAAACAAATCCCCCCCCCACCCCCACATACCAAGAAAATTCAGTTTCCAGCAACAAAAATCCACAAATTTTTGCTGAGCAGGTGAAAATTTTTATTCAAGCCAACACTGTTTTGTCCAACAAGTTAAAATTTAAAGAAACAAACAACAACAACAAAAGTAAAGGGAGGGAGGGGGCCAAGTCAGTTTTCAGCTTTTTGTTGAAAATCCTAAAAATGTCATCAAGAACAGACGTTTCCTGTGGAAATTTCTGTTTCTACAAATTGGCCACTCCCTAAAAAAACCTCCACACGCTGGATGAAAAGCTCCACAAATCTGGACCAGCTCTAGCCATCGGCCCAGCACATGAGGGAAGGCGTACAGGAAACCACCTGTAATGCTTTTCTAATGCCATTCCTAATTCTCTATGCTTTATTTGTATTACAGTCGGGGTCCCATCATGCTGGGGGCTGACAAACATACGCCGAATGACAGACCATCTCCCAAGAAGTTTACAACCTAAATAGACAAGAGTGGGAGAAAGCAGCAGCCGTACTACTGCTGCACAGCGGGATTAAGGGACTTGCCCAAGGGAAGCTGGAAGGCAGTAGCAGGACTAGGAACTGAACTGAACCTAGATCTCATGAGTTCCTCGCCACTGCCTTACCCACAAGACCATCTTTCCCCCCCAAGGACAGAGCATATTTAAGTGCAAGGGGAACTCACATTTTAAAAAGTCCTTTCACAATAAACTGTTTCACCAAACACACACGGCTTGAAACATGCCTGACGCAGACAGGCGGGACAAAGCACCAAACACTTGAGGGGAGAGAGGCAACCCACCCCCCAGCGATGACTTGGGGAATCGAGCCCCACCTCACTCTCCCTGACATACAAGAAATGTCCAGGGCCAAGGAATAAAGACCAGTCCACTCTGCCCCACACCCCTAGCAGGAGGCAGCCGGCTGCTGGGATGCTACACCTGCCCCTTGCTCCATCACCACATCAGCCTCTAGATGTGGAACGTGATTGGTCTGTTGGAGGGCTTGAACCTGGGACCCCTCCATCTAAGAGCATGAGCCTCCATGGCTAAAGCTAACGGGCGAGGCGCCCCAGCTGGCAGCTGTAGCCAATTCATTAACTACTCAGATGGACCAGCCCCACACCGTGGCCAGGGGGTTATGGGAGGCTCTCCGGTTGCCTCCCCGACCCACATGCACCCTGTGATTTTAAAGAGGGTGAAGCCCTTAGGGGCTGTCAAACAGGGAGCCAGACAAGGCCAAAGAGCCGGCGTGCAGCCCCCGGCACACGCCTGGACACTGCCCCGTTTAATATTCCAAGCCAAGGCTGACTCTGACGTTTTGTAAACAAGGGAAATTATAACGTACATTGAATCCTGCGCCTGACTGGGTTCCGCTCGAAAGAACGACTCCTCGTCGTTAAAATGCTCAAGCGCTCTAATAGATCTAATGAGTTACAATGACAGCTCGGGGGCCAGAGGGGCTCCGTCCCAGCACACACGGCACTGGGGCTCTTTGGAGTTTGCTTCTGTTCTGCCCTTATAGGCAAGCCAAGGCTCTAAGGTCCTTCTTTGCTATGGCCAGCAGCAGGTCGGTGCCTTCAGTTCTACTCAGCTTTGCCCCCCGCGTCAGCCTTCTCTGATCATTATTCCTAGCCGGGTGCTCTGGAGCAGCCCTTTCCCTCTGCAGAGGCGTGCAAGAGGAGGAGGAAATTAAGAGGACTAATTGCCAAAATAACAGTGCAGGCTCCAAAGGGAAATAAGGCAGCCGTCGCGGAGAAGGTTTCTGCGATGAGTAATGTGGCACGGCGAGAACTGGAATCACATTCCTTGCTGGGCTAATGTCAAACACATGAGCGCGTTTCCCCATCTACAAAGTCTAGATGCACCTTTATTAGGCTCCTTTGGCCACAGTTTCCTTAGGCTCAAGGCAGGAAACCTGCCAAACCAGAATGGGGCTTGATCCGGTTACCTTAAGGGGCTCTTGTCCCTCCCTGAGTCTTTAGGGGGCAGGTCATGCTCAGGCTTCAGACAGGAGCCGCTCACAGGACTCAGAGCTGCCCATCCAAACTCCACGGTCATGCGCTAATGCTGGGTCACGCAGACAGCAGGCTCCAAATCAGAGTGTTTGCCAACACGCCTGTAATTCTGAAATTAAAGCCACGGGTGGTTATAAGGCACTCAGTTACCTGTCATCAGCATGGGAAGCAAGGTGGGAGCAAGCCACCCAGGGACCAGAGGTGGGATCCAGCAACCAGATTTTACTGTCAGGCACCAGTGCCCTCCCAGGGAAGCTGGTGGAAGTAACAGCAGAATTTAGCACAATGGAGCAAACTTCTGGGGGTTACTTCCTGCTGAGGAGCTGGTTCCCTGGGGCACCTGTGTTCCCCTCCCACGGGGTCAGCAAATCCCCGACTCTCCATGTGCTCAGCATTTCCTTGGAGGGGAGTGAACCCAGCCCATCTGGAGGTGCCCGAATTAGACAATTAATTCAGTGCTGGGAACTCAAACTCCTCACCAGGTTCTTGGAAGCAAAACCAGTTAGTTATTTACAAGGAACTAAATGATCCTACTAAAGCACCAGCAATCATGTTTCTCAGCCACAACTCACAGGCCTCCCTGGCCTCCTAATTTACATAATCTCCCCATTTATATTCCTACTGTGAATCGGACAGAAAACCAGGAGAGGCTCGTGGAGAGAGCCGGGGAGCCTGAAACAGAATCATCAGGAGCCGGGGTTGGAGAGGAAGGAGGCCCATGCTGGGACTGTAGCAAGGACTTGCTTCCATGGCCTGGCTCTGGGACCGTACGATGACAGTATGTTTCCAGTGGGCCTGTCTGGACCAGAGTGCTTGGAAGAAAGATGGAGGAGGGCTTGGTTCCAAACCTGGAAGCAGGAGAGCCACAGAGCAGCAGCATCCGAGTAACTGGTCACCTTCAGCTCTTTTATAGACTGTTGTCACAAGCTCAATACAAAAAAGTTAATGGGGTGGGGGAGAGGGGACAACAGGTGGTGCTCAGCTGGGATTTCCCATAAATCACTGAACAAGAGCATGAGCATCACAAAGTTATAATTGTCAGAACTGATCATAGCTTCTCTTCCCTTGCAATTCAAGAGCAGATGCAAGATTGGACAAGGGCCATTATGGAAAAAGTAGATGGCAATAAATAGGTTTTAATTTAAACTCCTTGAGACGTAGTGGTGCTGCGCAAACGCTGTGGCAGGATTTATGGGGCCACATCTGGCAGCCAGGGCATTTATAGCTCACGTGCAGCCATCGCACGCCTTGGAACGGAGCGTGCCCATTGCTGGATGCACGAGAGAGAGGGCAATTATTCCTTTGATGCGCCTATAACACAGAATTAATGTCACTGCTCCAGCAGGGCTTTGACAGAGAAATGAGGCACCCAATGGCACAGAAACTTGTCACAAAGTGAAATCTCAGCTTGTAGGTGCCTTCTAGGAAGCGGAGACATGGCTTAACTCAGGTGGGCGAAGGGCAGACATCTGCCAGTCTGCCCAGCTAGGGTGGAGCAAATCCAGAGCTGGGGCTGGGTAGAAATGGCCGTACGCGTTCCCTATTTTAACTGTAGAGCCACATGCGTCCTGGGGCTCTGGGCGAATTCCCCTCTCTGCTGTGTGCCTGGATTTGTATTTATTCTATGGCTGGGGTTGGTGTCACATCTCTTCCCCCTGATGCCCTCTTTCCTTGGGAGCTGCTGATGTAGGTTCTGGCAGCATTGTCTGCCTCACCCCTTCCACGAAGGGCCTCACCAGCAGTGAGGGAGAGGGTCTGCCTGGCACCATGAGTACGGGAAGTCTGCTTCCCCACAAATGAGTGTACAAAGGATCCTCTTGGTTCCACTTGGAGGTTTTGGTAGACGTTAGGTCTGGATAACGGCCAGCCCAGCTGACCTGGGGGGATAAATTTCCCCAGGTACCAGGCAAACTGATATGGCCATCACAGCTGGGTTCACAGTCAGGAGATAATTTTAACTCCAGACAGAAATACAGGCACAAGGAAGGGGCGTGCTACCCATCCATGGCTGAGCAATGGCTCTGGATGGGACACAGCAGACCGCGTTGCTTTACAGCGGTTAGCTGCTAACCAAAGGTTTGTTAAATGTCTCTCCAAAATGCACCATGCTTGTTCCTGCAGCCAGAGAGGTGGTGACTGGTGCTGGTCCCTGCCTCACCTGGAAATTCTCTGCTGTCCGTAGGCCAAGTCCTAGAAATGCTGCTGACTCCAACGGAGGAAGGGGAAAAGGCTGCAGCATGGCTTGGTATGTAGAGCACTTACAGCTGGTTGGCACAGGTTGCCTCTCTCAGCATAGCACGCTCGGGCCGTACGGAGGGCGAGTCCATACAGCATGTGCAGACTGAGCCGCAGGTGCTGATTACAATGGGAATGCAAAGCAAGCTGGGCCTGTGTCAGCCAGGCTCCCTTTGGTGTTCCATCCCTGTGCCACAGCCCCAGGGCTGGCTCTCCCCTCCGCAGCTCAGGGGCCCTGCCGGCAAAGCCATCATCGGCCCCAGAATCGGGATGAGAACACTAAGGAGGGATGGGGTGGGGTGAGCTGGTCACATCTGGCCGTTGGGGTTTCTCACCAGTTCTTGCCTTCTACAGTCAATGGTAACAAGCCTGTCCTCAGCACACCAGGTGCAGGGAAAGCAGGCTGGGGGAGCACTACTGGGCCATCCAGCCCATCCTCTACCAGCCCAGGAAAAGGGGACTCAGGGATCTCACTCCTCTCCGGGACCCCGCACTATTAGAGGCTTTCAGCCAAGGATTTCAAGGCACTTGACAGACTCCACATCCCAGTGGTGAGGAAACTGAAGACAAGAGGTTGACTCCCCCAAAGTCAAGTCAATGCCAGGACTTCTAACCATAAGTGTTTGCTCTGTGCCCTAACGTGATTTGTGCTTCCTCTCGTGGTCAGGAAGAGCATGTTGTAAGCATGTTAGGGAACCAGGTTTGAGCCCTGCTGGAGACCTTGCCTACAATGAGAATTTGTCCTTGTTCCAGCCAGGGGTGACCAGTCACAGGCTTAACTGGACCAGTGCAAACCCCCAGTGTAGACAGGAAAAGCTATGAACCACTTTGCATTGGTCCTGCTTGCCCCAGTGTAGGTAAAGCAATACATGGTTCTCTGACACAGTTATAACCACACTGGCAAGGGAGAGACCCATGTGAAATCGCCGGCAAACTCACAGGTACTATCTGCAGTGAGGCAGGATCAGGCCTTAGCTGTATAGTGCAGGTGGCACATGGCCCCAGCAGCTACGGAGGGGACTGCATGGGCCCCTCTCCTACTATTGCCATCAGCCCCGAGCTGGGAGCGCTTGCTCCAGGAGCGGGAAGCTGCAGAGAAGCATGTCACCCTGCAATCCCAGCTGGCCTGCTCAGGGTTTGTTTTGACAGGTGGCTGGGCGAGGGGCAGCTGCCCAGGATCTGTCCTCCACAGCACGCTGGCTCAAGCTGCATGTTTGTGAGGCAGAAGGATCTGAACGGGGCCTGGTTCTGACAGCAAGCTGGCACTGGCGGCCGGCTGCAGAGACATCAGGGGAAGGGGGAAGAGTGGTGTTGTGGGAAGCGTGGCCATGCCAACGGGGAAAGCAGCTACTGCTGAGCCTGTTTGTCAGGCTACTTACAAGGCATCCAGCATTCGACGCAGCCTTGCTTTAAAGCTTGACTCTTCAGTCAATACGCTGTCTAGAAACAGCCATGCCAGGGAACCCCTAAACCCACCCATTTTTAGCCTCTGTGTCTCGGGAGGCTGAGCTCCCTATGCAGAGAACATGCCTATTGCCTGGAGGTCAGTCGTCAGCTGCCCCATGGAGATCAGAACTGGGAAGAGTCACCCAGGAAGCCAGCTCCCTCATGCCCTATTTGTCATTTTTAGTTCAAAATGGGGCAGAGAGCGACCAGAGGGCAGGACGAGGAGGCGAAAGCTCTGGGTTCTATTCCCAGCCCTGCCACTGGCTCAGCAGGGCCTGGCCTAGGTTAGCAGAATTCAGATCTGCACCCACCTCCGGCAGGAGAAACAGCACTAGTGTAAACCCTGTCATGAGAACCTGCTCCAGGCAGGGCTAGATGAGTCAGTGGCGGCACAGCACTGGGGACGAATTCTGCTAGTGCGACCTGAACAAATCTCAGCTCCCATCTGCATCCCTTTGGGCAGCTATGAAATGCGGATGTTACTTACTCTGTTCCCAGGGGCTGGCTGGGAAGCTGAATTAATATTTGGCAAAAGGCTTTGAGATCCCAGGGTTAAATGTATTCATATAAACCACTGCGCCCTCTTACCCATGTTGGCATAGGTGCTACCCCTGGGTTAGGGCACCAGCATTGAACCTCCACTGACCTGCCTACAGACTCTACACCAGACCAAGCAAACACAAGGGGACCACTCATTCCAGCCCACAGCAGAGCAGCCCCTGAGAACAGCCTGGGCTTTGGGGAGCCCTCACGCTGCAGCCAGGTCAGGCTGGAGGTGCACCGCAGGGCTGTGAGGGAGAAGCTTCCACTGCCCCATCTGCAATGTGGCTCTAAGCCCCTCATTTCCATGCACATCAAATATTCAGCCCAGGTTCTGAGATCGCTGTACAAAGGGAAGGAGCCAAACGAGATGTGACGGAAATGTTCCATCTTCCGGAAGGGCCAAGCTCTGACCAAAATACCAATGTTTGAACTGTTGGAATCGAACAGCTTCACCCGGAAAGCCGGGATTCTGCTGGTGAAAATGAGCCAGCCGTGCAGAGCTAGAACTCCAGCTGACATGCAGCCAGTGTAATTAATTATACTCACCGATCGCTATGGGGAATGGCTGTTTAAAATGCATAGTAGCGATGGGCTAGAGAGACACCAGGCTCCATGTGAATTAGGCTCTTAGAGTTACCTACTAAGATCTTCATTGTTGCTGCTATTGATCCATGCCTGCCCCCCTGTAGAGCGCGGGCTACATGCTGGGAGTTATCAACCAACTGTATTTCCCACTCCCTGCATCCGATGAAGTGGGTTTTCGCCTACGAAAGCTTATGTTTAAATCAATGTGTTAGTCTCTAAGGTGTCACCCGGACTCCTCGTTCTTAATGCTCCTTATCGTTCGGGCTGAGATTTAACACCTTAGTTCACTTTTGGCCTGGTGAGTGCCTGTCACAGACCTTCCCAGGCTTTGCCATTGCTTTACACAGTGCGGACACAACGCAAGCCATCTGGGATTAGATACATCCACCCATAGGGCCTGGGGTGACCCCCACACCGAGAGCAGAGTGTATTTGTGACCTAGACCCCACTGAGCAGTGTCTCCCTGGCTATGTTCCCAAAGGGCTACGCCAGGGGAGGGTAACTGGAAGGCAGCCTCCCAAGGGAGTGGGGAGGCAGAAGGGGTATTGCTGATTCAGCACATCCTCCCACCCATCAACTTCCTCATGTTAACTCCCAACCCGGATAGCCTGGAGTCATTGAGTCAACCCTGGGCCCCTGCTGGAGCTGGGCTGTTGGGGAAAGTTGGTTAAAACTCTTGGAACAACTTTGCTCATTGAAAAATGGCCCTTTTCCAAAGAAGGAAAACTATTTTTTTTTCCATGAAAATGTTCAAAATCCTGTTCTCAGTGAAACCCACCAAAGTGAAAGTGTTTCAGCTTTTCCTCCCCCATTTCTTTCCCTCCCCCGCACGCTTTAGTGGCAAAATGGAAAAAGATGGGGAAAACGCGTGAGAAAAGATAAAAAGGAAACAAAGGAGAGGATGGAGGAAAGACCCATAAACTGAAAACTCTAAAACCCACAAATTTCAAAACCAAAAATTTCCCCTGACAGTTCTTTGGGGGGGAAAATGAATAAAGGGGAAACAAAACAAAAATTATTTCAAAATATTCCATAGAGAAATGGTGGTGATTTTTTTCATCAGCTCTAATTGTGGGTGCCTTATGCCTAGGACCTCCATCCATCCCTTCCTCCCTCCCTCCCCTGCGTTCATGTGGGAAGCCAGCACCCCCAAATCGAGTGCAGTTTTCACTCTCTGCCTACCGCTACATAAACTCCTACAGCATCATTTGTCAAGCGTTGATTATGAATTTATTTCCTAACAGCATTTACAAGGCAACGGTGAACTTCGCTTCATTTAATAATCGCTTGAACAATATTAATAAAGCCAGCAGTAAACACAGCCCTAATTTAAAATGCTCCCAAGGAATTCACATGCAGCGTGTAGAGTCAGAAGCAGGCCCTTTGGGAAGATACTACATTAATCCATGATATCACACCACCCCGACAACTTCCATAATCTCCTCGCGTTGATCAGATACACAGACAGCTCCATGTTTTACAAGGTTTTTATCAACTAATGCACATGATGGAGATCAGAGCAAAAAAACAGTGTAGAACAGATGTACCAATTGCTTCAAAACTATCTTTCTGTTCCCAATTAATGAACTGCGCAGTGGCATGCTCATGGAGCTGTCAGACAGCTGTTAATAATGTCAAAATCCAAACAGGGCTACTACAGTCTATTCCTTCCCCGCTGATGAAAGAACAAGGAAGATCATCAGGAAAAAGGAAGGTTAGTTTAGGACTACAAGCTGACCAAACCCACCCGCAAATAAATACTAATCTGACATGATTACTGAGCTCTCTGATACCGATAAATCCACAATTTGTATCTTTTTGGTAACAACAACGCCAGACGAGTCAGCCCCTCTGAGTGCGCTAACACATGCTTTGCACAGGCCTAGAGCAGTGCAGCAGAGCTATTGTTCTGAAGAATTCCTTTTTGGGCCCAGATTCTGCCACCCCATACACAGAGCCACCAGAGGCTCAGTGGGATGCAAGTGGTGCACAGATCTTGTGCTGACTTTCTGCATGCTGCTGAATTTTCTCCATATCTGCACACATCTGCGATTGCTTCCACCCCATAAGAACAGCCATAATGGATCAGACCAAAGTTCCATCTAGCCCTATATCCTGTCTTCCGACAGTGGCCAATGCCAGGTGCTTCAGAGGGAATGAACAGAACAGGTAATCATCAAGGGCTCCATCCTCTGTCACCCATTCCCAGCTTCTGGCAAACAGAGGCTAGGGACACCATCCCTGCCCATGCTGGCTAATAGCTATTGATGGACCTATCCTCCATGAATTTATCTAGTTCTTTTTTGAACCCTGTTATAATCTTGGCCTTCACAACATCTCATGGCAATGAGTTCCACAGGTTGACTGTACGTTGCGTGAAGAAATACTTCCTTTTGTTTGTTTTAAACCTGATGCCTATTAATTTCATTTGGTGAACCTACTTCTTGTGTTACGTGCAGGGGTAAATTACACTTCCTTATTTACTTTCTCCACACCAGTCATGATTTTATAGACCTCTATCATATCCACCTCATGATGGCCTCTTGACATCAGTGGGAATTGCACGCATTTATCAGGACAGAACTTAGCTCTTTGGATTCCCCTGTTAATTAAGGCAAATCTTTGCGTTAACAGAATGGCTTCCAGTCCTGATTCTACCACAGATTTCCTATGTGACCGGGGCATGTCAGGTCATCGGATACTACAGTGGTGAGTGCAGTATAAGAACCTAGCTGGAATAGAATCCAATTCGGCTTTTAAAGATGTCACTAAATACAGATTTGCTAGGTAAGACCATAAAAAAGCTTTCAAAAAGTTCCATCTATTGGAGTTAAAAATAAGCTGCATTTTAAAATACTTCTCATAGATATTTACGGAATAGGTTTTGATGGCTGCAAAGAAACCAAGAAAGTCTATTGGTTAAGTTAAGAGTTTTTACACAGGATCTTCAGTGCACATTTACATGGCAGGCTGTACCTACTATATACTGATTTCACAAGGTCCATTTAAAAGCTCCCTAAGTGGTGTGTTTTAATAGCACTTGGATAAGTATCCTGGTGATCAGTTCATTAAGATCAACTGGTTACAGTCTGTGTTTTATAAAAACTCCTAAAATGGTACTTAAAAATCTGCCTCACACAAGCAAGGGGTTCTTCTTTTATGGCTCGTTTACATTTTTAAGATGAAACCAACCGAAAAGGCAGGGAATTCAAAGCGATAGCGAATGCTGCACGGCCAGAACCAGGCTGGCGCCCAGGGCTTCAGGCTGGGAGGAGGCTGACAGTGGCTGAGGAAAGTGGCCACAGTCCCAGTGAAATAGGGACAGACAAATGGCTTGGTCAGTCGCTCCCACTGTTTCAAGTTAATTTCAATCCCACTCCTTCCTATACAGTTTCAAAGTGTGTTTTGTAAAGAGGAAAACTGGTGCAACAGTGAATAAACACATCAGTTAACGAAAGAGGACTTTAATTCATTTAGAAGGTACATTCATTCACTTCCATATTGCTGTTCAAAATCTACTCAAGAAGTCTATGTGGTTGCTTTCACCTTCTGATAATTGGCTTGTACATCCAGACCCGTCTTGGCAATGGGGCCAATAGGCCAGATATTACTCTGAACACTCATGGCACAGTCCCCAGCCAAAAATTACATTCAATCCACCTGCTCCTCTGAATTCAGCAGCATCACAGCAGAGGAGAGAATGTTCTGGGATGGGTCTTTCCTCACTGCCAAGCACATGGTCACAGCTGATCAAGGCAAGTTAATTTCCAGCTGATAAACACCTGCCTTCAATGAGCAGGGCACTAATACCCTGAAATTCTTCAATCCCTGGCCCAGCAACTAAACGGAATCAAACCCCAGAAATATTACAGTTCTCTTTGCATAACAAGGGCTTCTTTCTAATGCTGCCTCACTATTCAAACACCAGTTGATCTGGAGCCCCACTCTCGGACAGCAGTCTTATCAAATGTCTTTCTTGAATATACAGCAGCAAATGTATAAGTTAAAAGCATGTGTGAAGGCCATTATGTTTGTAAATGAAGAATTCAACCTTACTTGAAAAAAGCATCAACAGATTGTTTGCCTCATAATCAACAAAAGTGAGTGATTGTTTTTAAGTGATTAGGGTTTGAGTGAGTGTTTGCCATACAAGCAGCCCAGTGCTACACACAGGTCGGTAAGCACTGGGGGGGGGTATGGTGGCTGGGTTGCAGACAACACAGCTACTAAGCAGCCTTCTTACTGTGGATGAGAGGACATGGAACCAGTCTGAACTGGGGAATCCCAAGGCCTTCCTACTAGTGTTGTTTTACTGAGTGGCCCTAACCTGTGTAAAGGGCTGTTTCCAACTCCTATGACTGTTTAGTTTACCTGTTAAACTTGTTATTGATTTTGACAGTCATGTTTGCCCTAGCACCCCAATATTAAAATATGCTATCACCGCCAAGAAGGGTAGCAATGGATGATGGTTACTTAGTTATACTGTATGGTAGGACAGCAGCAAAGCCATGCCCACGCAAATACAAACATGTAAATACAGCATATGCTGCTACTTACTGGTTTGGGAGCTCCTATGCCATTGCTCTGGGCAGGGTAATTGGAAGAGATCAGCTACTCACAGGCACGTATCCTAGTAGGAGGCTTGTGGCCTCTGTTCGGCTTGGAAGCAAATCCACTGACACAGCAAGAGATGCAGGGGGAAGGGAGTACCCAGGTGTTTCTTACATAGCTAATTTTATCCCATGGAAAGATAGGAATTGTAGCTCACTTGCAAAGCATGCTGGGGTTTGTAGTTCTCTAGCACAGTACATGCACCATAAGAATTGTCACTCCCTTGTGAGGTGAAAGTGAAACACAGCTGAATGGAGACAGCATGGCCTGGGATTATATGTTACTCACCTCTTTTCTTCTCACTGTGCTATGGGACCTTGAGGAGAAGAAACTAAACAGAAGTAACTTTGGAGTCAAGAATCTGAAATCCACTTTTTCTGCTATTGATTCCTCTTGTGGGTGTATTTTGTTTAGTGGTTTAAAGGGCTTTGGTGATCTTTAATCTCCACATTAGGAGATTGAATAAATAACTGCTTAAACCTATGTCATGTCTCTCTCTGACATGTCATTTCCCACCCTCCCTCTCCCTCCATCCACACTGAAATATGCGCATGATGACATGCGTGCTGCTTTTATAGCTGGCTACCTTGTACCAGGCATTCTAAAAGATGGCTCCTAAATATGTAATATATAGATCATTACCCAAAAATGTATCTTATCAGTGATTCATAATCTATGTACATTACACAAATCTTTTAAAAAAACCTGTTTTCCTACTTCAGAAAAATTAAAGCATTAAACATTCAATGATTCATTCATATCAATGATAAAATATAGCACATAACTCTCTATGCAATAACAGAATCAATATCTTAAATAGATCAAACTATCCACAGCAATAAAGTGCAACATTTTACAAATACAGTGGAACAAACAATAGTGACATTTACTGTTTCAGGACCAAGTGAGGAGAGCAAATAGCACTTTAGTTTTTAATTGGTAAGTGATCATTCTGAACTGATTCAGATCCCTGCAGTTTACACTTGGGTTAATAAATGCAAACGTTTTAGTATGTGTCACTGGCAGTGCCAACCATGACAACTGCAAAGGCGGAGAGGGTTCTGGCCCTCTTCTGTTCCCTGCCTGGCATCCTGAACCATAAAGGAGTAGGCTCAGCACAACTTCATTGCCAGGTTGTGCCCTTTTGATTTTCAGCCCCTGCTGCATACAGACACACTGCCGCCTGCCAGCCAGAGACTGGGACTATTGACTTGGTGGGGAGAAGCTATGAACAGGTAACAGAGGCACAAGGGCTGCAGCACTCTTCAGAAACTCCCCTCTCCTTCCATAGCCTGCAACAAACGTTCTGGGTATTGTTGCCACCTGTAACGCCACAGCCCACAATCGTGTTCAGAGACACGTGCTGAGTTCTCTCGACTCCACACTACACCGATATGTCAATTACTTTAATCTCTGCTGATGACCTTAAGATGGCACAAATATTTGCATTCATTATTAGAGGCCCATTGCGGCAGCATTTGAACCGATTAAAGATTAACTCAATGAAGCCAAACATTTTGCTGGACTCTATTTCCATTACAATATTTGCAATAGAATTATGTCAGCGATTAGTCTGTAAAACTGGGGCGGGGGGGAAGGGGCATGTACCTTGGCCTCATGCATTTGATGAAGTGTCCTGGATGTGTCGTGCTCCATAAGCAATAACTATTTGGTGGTGTCTCTGTCGGCCAGAGCAGAACACCTCTTTTTGTGTTCACTTTCTATCAAGTGGTTCTCAGTGTTAGAAACGTAAATGAAAGACAGAATTGCATCAGTACCATTTCCAATTTGTTTTCAAAGCAACAAAATAATCAGCTCTCTCGGCTCAACTCTGCCCTCAGCTGCGCTCAGCGAAATCAAAGGTAGTTTCACACTGAGAGTTAAAGATGAGATTTTGCTTTATAGCTGTAGACAGCCTGTATACCAGCAGTACCACACCCTTTAGGGGCCAGCACCGAAGGCACGGCCATTGCCAAGCAGCCTTTAAAGGCCAGGGAGAAGAGGGCTCCAGAACTTTCACCACAATACTCAGGAGAAATGGTTACTTCTTGTAACTGTGGTTCTTCGAGCTGTGATGCAAACGTGTATTCCATCACCCACCCAGGGCCAGCTCTAGGCTTTTGCCGCCCAAAGCAAAAAAAGACGGCCAGAATGCCGCCCTTGAAAATGTGCCGCCCCAAGCACGTGCTTGGTTTGCTGGTGCCTAGAGCCGGCCCTGTACCCAGCCTTCGTCCCCTCTGCACCAGAGTCTCATCTTGTGGGCATTCAGTGTGGAGGAAGGGAGGGGGGTCGGGTGGCGCTGCCTCATACAGCCCGGGGAGGGAGTATGGCCTGGAGCAGCTCTTTACCTCTGTGGGCACTT
The DNA here is from genome assembly GCF_002925995.2 of Terrapene triunguis. Classification (NCBI taxonomy): domain Eukaryota; kingdom Metazoa; phylum Chordata; order Testudines; family Emydidae; genus Terrapene; species Terrapene triunguis. Next base: position 14,800,271 of record NW_020664589.1, read on the forward strand.
CTAGGCAAAATTCTCCAGCTCCAGCGCGCGCGGTGCGTACACACCTAACTGGGATACACAGCTGCGTCTGCTCGAAGGAGAACGCCTGGCTCTCAGTACGGGTGTTTGTAGTCAAGGAGAACTTTACAGCTTCCAAACAGCACAAGTTGTCAGAGCAACAACAGCACTCCAAGCCCACCAAGCTGGGCGTTATTAGAAACAGCAGCACTGTCTGACAGAGATGAATGATGAGCCAACATCCTTAGCCAACTTGAAAACAACTTCTACACTAAGATGCTTCAATTAAACTCAAATTATTTCTGGATTTTATGACGTTTCCAAGTCGCTCACTTACTTTATGTATTAAATCAGAATATTCGGCTCGGCTCTGGAATATAATGTCATACACTCTGATGTGTGTTTATGCTAACTAAAATACACTATTATTACTATTCTTTGAAAAGAATAGAGAGCAGCACTGCGTTTACTGCCTCGGCTAATATCTTATCCTTAAAAAACTACCTGCCAAGGCATCTCCCAGGCTGGCGTTATTCAAGGCAAGACTAGACAGAAAACCAATCGGATTTTGGTAGAAATCTAACAACATATCTGGTTGCAGGGTGAAGTGTAGATGGCGTTTTAATGCATCTACTCTACCTTTCAACTGTAGCTCTGTAGATTTAAAAGAAATTGTGTGGTGCCATTTACTGAGAGGTCCCTTCTGTAAATTTGATTCAAGACATTAGCTGAAAAGATTAGATTAGATTTGATTTATTTTATCCCTTATGTTAGTTATAACCACGAAGATATCCACTTTCAAAGGTTAAAAAACCAAAGCCATTCTCACTGGGTGGAAAAAATGCATGTGGTGTGAGAACGAGAGCCTGCAAATCGTACAGCTCCGGTCAGTAGCGGCACCAAGGACAGTTACAACTTGGCAACATTTGGGTCGGCTGGGAGGTTGGTCTCTCTCCATTAAGGCAGGATTGGATTTAATGAGGACGTCTGCACTCCTGTGCAATGAAGCTCTAAGAAAGCCCACCCGCTGGAAAGCACAGCACTATAGTCTAAAGACAGGAAAAGACAGAGACGCTCAATGAGCTCATCTGCTCTGGACAACTGATCGGGTTTTGTGTTAATGAGCAGAAGGGTAGCAGAGGAGTCCAGCTCTCGGCTTGAAGGGCTTGCGCTAACTGAATAAAGTCACAGCAAAGCTCAATCATCTAATCAACAGCTGCGCAGTGCAATGGGATGGATGACAGCTTACCAAGCTGGGACGTAGCTACATCGGTGCAAATGGGTCAGTTGCACCAGGGCCCACAAGGATACGGGGGCGCTCAGATCTATCTGCATACACGTATCCCTATTCATGCCACTGGCAGAAGTTCAGCCGCGCAGTGGAAAGGGGCCGCTGGAGGAGAGCGGGTCCCAGGACAGGGAGGCAGCTGGGATTGGGGGCCCCTCCAGCTAGGGCAACCTCAAGCGTGAGCAGTCGGCAAAGATGCACAGAGAAGGCGTGAGGGGGAAAAGGGGCGGATATGGGAGATGTGCCCCCCACTTCTAGACATGAAGCCCCAGGTAAAAGCATTGGCCATTTTGAGGCAGAACTGGCTGAGCTGGGAGGCTGGACTGGAGCTGTGGAGGATGGGGGAAGGGAGTTGGAGTGGCGCTTGGGGGGTTCTGGATCAGAGCTGGGGGGATGGGTGGAGTAGGGGGCTGGAGTGGAGCTGGAGCAGACAAAGGGGGGACCTGGGGGAAGACTTGTGGGGGCCTGAAATGAGGGTGAGAGGTGGATCAGGGAAGTAGGGGGCAGGAGGAGTGATTGGATCAGGGCTGGGGGAGTTGAGGGGTTGAGAGAGAGCTTGTGGGGCTCAGAACTGCAGGGTTATGGGGGATCTGAAGGAGGGCTGTGAGGGAAGCTAAGCAGGGGCTGAACTGTGGCTATGTGGGGCTGAATTGGGGCTGTGGCTGGGCTGGAGGGGGTGGATTTTGGAATCGGGAAGAGGGACCCTAACATATTCTTGCACCCGGGCCCTCTGGGACCTTGCTATAACCCTGCTACCAAGAAGATGGAGCAGGAAGTTTTCACCTTTATAATCAACTAAGGAGACAGTCACATTCTAATAGAAGCTCCATAGCAACATAAGAAATGACACTAATAGATTCAACATGGTGCCAAATTAACAGAAATGGCTAATAAAAGCATCAATTTGCTGTGTGCATGGGCAAGCTGGAAAATAGAGCCATGGAATTAGGCAGAACAAAGAGAGAACATGTGGTGGAAAAGAAAACAGACGACAGATGAGTGGGTGATACCTGGAGGCTGAATGGTCACTGTCCAACAGACATAACAATTGCTAGTGATGAAACATGGAACAAGGTCAGACACTGATGAACACGGGCTTGATTTTTCCATATGGTGTTTCCATGAATGAGTGGAAAGATTTCAGTGGTAACCAGTCTACTAAAATACATCCAAGTACCAGTCGCTTACTGGTTTTCTCCCTAGGATGAGCCATCAGGATTTACTGATTAACATCAGGACATTAGCATTCATATCCTGAATTAAACCTCTCTGGTCATTTTTTGTGTGCAGACTGCACTAGCCCAAGGGTTATGTAAAATTCATTTTGCTTTGGACTCTAAATAAGATTCAGAAGAAATTGCCAGAACTGGAGGATGGGGCAGAGTGGGAATGTGACTTTGCCATTAAGTCCCCAAAGAACAGCCCTGTTCTATATATTCTCTACGGGGAATAACAGGTCATGCAGTTTCCCAGTTGCACAAATACGTGGACGTTGGGTTACCAGTGATAGGTAACTGAACGTGTTGACTATTCTACAAAGCATTCTTTGTCTTTTAAGATATCACATAAGCAAGAAATAGATACAAGCTCTGAAAATCTCTATTACATCCATCAGAGCCAATAAAGAGTGGCAACATACAGAGACCCCTCATCTGAGTTTATTACAAACTGCAGTTTTGTATCCCACCTAGATACAGGAAGCACGGTTATGAGATGAGAAAAATGGATATTTCAGGGCATAGATTGTACCACTTGAAAGATCTAGGAAAGGCACTCACATTCATAACATCTCAAATCCAACTCTTATACAAGACTGTCTGTATAGGACATCAATCAAGATGAGAGAAACTGTACGCTATTTTCTAGTAACACACTGCCAATCGCAAGACAAATGCCAGATGCCACAGAACGAGAAGTAACCATTTTTCAACTTGTGAATGTCTTCAAACATATTACAATGAAAGTGTGAAAAAAAGATCCTTTCAGCTTCATCTGTTTTGACAGATGCCAAAACTTGGAGCATGGCATTTTATCTTCATCCTGCAATTATCTTTATGAAACTTAAACAAGGCTGAGGATGGTGGCTTCAGCCTAAAATTACACTCTTCACTGCACAACACACAAAACATTTCAAGCAGTCTGGCCATTGCAGGAGAAAAGATTTGCCCTTAAAAAAAAGGAGAGGACAAGTCTGAGAAGATAAAAGTGCTGTGCCATCTGACATTAACATGGTCCAGTTCATATTGTTTCTAATTGGCTCCGTTTGTCTTCTTACTGCACTCTGCAGTACCGCTACTGACTACCATTAGTAGGCAGTTATAGGCTGCATGCAGCTTTTTTCCAATCAAGAGCATAAATTCTAAATGTTGCTTGTGTAAATTCATTTAGCCCATTATATTAAAATAGGTGTCAAGATGCTAAATCCTCCACTGCGGCGGAAATGTACCCCCAAAGGTCATTTTCAGAGGAGACACAAAATTTTGGGTAATCTCTGGTATTTCTAATATGCCCTTCACTGCAGTACTGTATCTGATTTTCTGCATGCCCTTAAAACTGGAAACAGTAACTTTTCTGTTAAAATGCATGTGAAATCAAAATATACTGTACTCTTTGGGGCTTTTCATCATCCTAAAGGACAGCAGGTTAGAGGATAGAATGCGTAGGTCCAAAGGGAGGCAGAAAAAAACAGTCTGACACCACTGATGTAATTACAGCCCATTGCATGAAGGCAAAATCTGAAATATTTAGGAAAAGGGGATATATTATTTTGGGAAGCCCTCAGGTACCACAGTGAAGGATGTGATATAAAAACCTAGAGAGTGAGAAACTGTCCCAAATCATCTGGTCCATAAGCAAAGATTGTTATACAATTTTCCCAAGACATTCTGCTTGTCTTTAAAATAGGGTGTGCAGATTTTCCTGCCTCTTTCTCTTATTCTAGAACTAACATATCCTCTACTGCAGTCAATACAAAAGCCAATCTCCCCTCTCCATTTGTGTTGCCCAACAGGAGGCTTCCTCTGTGGTGCCCAGAGGTATCGATGGAGTACAGGATCACGTACGGTATTTCATTGTGTAACACCTTGTGTAGGAGTTCAGCACCACAGAACTCCATCTGGGAGAAAACCCCAACAATGGTGACCTTAGTGATGTTTAATAGAACTCTGAAACCTCAAGAGGTAGTCTAATATCAGTGTAAAGATCACCACTATCAGTCTGACAATGAAGTATTATCATTCTCTCACCTCTGTTAAGGGGACAAGAGCATGGGGGTCCCAGGGATCTCGTTGTGGTGTCTGGGAGACGATAGGCTATGCAGACTACACACAGAATTTAATTAAATATCACAATAAAGACAGTGGGTCAAATCCTGTCTTTAGTTACACTCACTGCAACCCCATGTAGGCTTAAGTGGGACTTAACTGATGCCCAAGCTTTTTGCTAGCATGCTACATGTGAAGGAATGAATTCACCTGATTACCTCTGACAATTGAGAGATGAGGTAGGTGAGTTAATATCTTTTATTGGAGCAATTGCCAATAAAAGCTATTATCTCAGCTACCATGTCTCTCATCTGGGACCCACACAGCTACAATACCACTTGGGAAATTCTGAGATTTGCAGTTTTCTTTCTTTACCAAACCATAACCAGCTTAATGAAAACTCCTATTAAAATGCCTTTTTTTGCTTGATTATTGAGTTACCTCAATCCTATTATAAAGAGGAAACATCAAATTTCAAAACTTGAAATTCTGAAATTTAATCAAAGATCAAGTTTCAAAGCAAAAACTGCTGAAATTTTAATTTCAAAACATACCATTCAAAATCTTTTTTGCAAATAGCAACAATTTTTGTAATAAAATCTAGTAGATAATTACTAACATTTTTGCTGAAATTTACTGAAAAATAGGCAATTTTATCACAGATCTGCTTGCGGGACCCATCCTGTCCCATCTTAGATCCTTGTACAACACCCGCCACCACAGTATCTGAGCACCTCACCATCTTTACTGTATTTATCGTCACGTTATCCCTGTGAGGTAGGACAGTGCTATTATTGCTGTATTACAGATGGGAAACTGAGGCACGGACAAACTGACTTGCCCAGGGTCTCTGAGAAAGACAGTGGCAGAGTACGGAATTGAACCCATGCCATTCAAGTCCCAGAATGCCTTAAACACTAGGCCATACTTCCTCCTCTTCATGTCCTGTAACTATGCCAGCTAGGTCACAGCATGGACAGCTTTCAAATTAGCCCTGGTTCTTGAATTCTAAAGAATAAAAGAAAGGATTTTTTCCTGCAGCCATTGGGTAAGTGCATTACCATTAGCTGCAATTATACATGGAAGGTTCCTTGTCAATAGTACCGACGTTCTAAGTGTCACAGTCTTGCTGAGGCTAGCCCCCAGTAAGGTCAATGGGAGAGCAGACTAGTGGGTCCCACGACTTCTCTCCTATGAAATAGGAGTAAACTATGGAATTGTGTTTAAAAAGAGATCTAGTAACCTAATCCAGCAAGGATGACTGTATTCTCTTGTACATCTTTGTTCTAATATATATTTTTCAAAGAGAAATTTGAGGACCTATGAAAAGGTACAGCTCTAGGTACCATTCCTGGTCCAAAAATGATAGCAAAAAATCCAATATGCAGTTAGTCTCACTTTTTACTGCTAAATCCATGAGTTACAGTAACAGACACTTGAAAAACTAGCTCTGCCCAGTTCGGTGCTGTACTGTGACAGAATACTAATGACAGCATTGAATGCTGGCCAGAACATGCTACAAGTACAGAGAAAATATGTACAGGAGCTGTTCAAATAATGATTAAAATAAAAAACCAAGTATGGAATTGCTCCTATCTGCAGAGCATCGTTACAGGGTAATATGCAGTGGCACACAGCTAGTGCTCATGCAGTAAATAAAGCACTATACGTAATGAACAATTCTAGTTGTTTTCCTCTCCAAAGGACCAAACAATAGAATTACCTTCATTTTAATTTGCAGTCTGGCCCCAGAGCATTGCCCTTTGTTGTTGCTGTAACGGTGCCCAGATGCCCTGAAAGCCTCTCAGTCAGATGGAGCTACACCAATCTACACCCACTGAGGACCTGACCCAGATCTTAATGAATTCAGAGGTTTGCCATAATACTAACATCAAGGCCTAACTAAGGGACTAATCCAAACTAATGGGAGTCTCCCATTGACTTCAACAGGCTTTGCTTTCAGGGCCTATGGGCCTAACTCTACATGATGCTTAGTGCCCTCAGCTCCCAACCCAGTGGGAATGAAGAGTGCTGTGCTCTGAATTCAAACTCAGGTTCTCACAGAGGCCTTCAGCCAAGAATGCCCTCACACTTGTCCCAGAAGATGAAATGCTTGGATCAATCCACATTTTTTTATTAATTGTGTTGGGACCATGGGAAATTGGAGATCTGAGTGGCGGGGTCCTCAACCGTTCAAGGCCATGAAGATCATAACCAGTATCTGATCCTGATCCTGACAACTGTGATTCACGTAGGCCTGATCCAGAGGCCACTTAAGCCCCACTGACTTCCCTGGGCTTTAGATCTGGCTCCCAGGCCCTGACCCTGAAAAGAGAACAATGTTGGGGTGAGCCTTTGCAGTTCTCTTTGCAGGATCAGTGCTCATCAATCCATATGCATGCAGTCCTGCTGAAGTACCACCTATCAATTTAAAGAACTTAATGGAGCTGGTTTGGGGTATACGGGTGGGTAGGATTGGTAGCCATTTTAACCTTTTCTTTTGACCTATAAGAGCAGTTGGAGTAACAAAGGCTGTGTACAAAGAGCTGGACCCCAAAAGTGGTTATGATTTCAGCGCTTTAGGATTAACTTTTTTAAAAAATCCAGTATGTAGCTGCCGGCACCCAACAGACAAAATCTGTATCAATACACACAAAACAAAATACAGTTAAATCCTCATAAGAGAGAGACAAAGCCTAAAATGTGATCAAATGCATAATTTTGGGTTTTAGTTTTTAAAAACGCACACAATTTAGAAATGCCAGTTTGCATCTCCTTACTTGGTTTCAAAACAATGTCCAGAACACACAGCGCGGCTGAAAAACATGTTGCTCATGTTGTAGAAATTGGCTTCTCCAAGGCATTACTGAGCTGAAATTCCTTCTCTGAGGTTGCCCCTCTCAGTCAGTGCTATCAACCCCATGATGCCAGTTATTGTAACATTGCATTTTTGCCCCTTTGTCTTCATAAATGATTTTCTATAAACTCTGAATAAAAGATTCAGTTTGTCATTTCAGCTATTTTGTATGCCCACTGGGGAAATAATAAATAACAGCCATTTCCACTGAGAGTCATTACGTGGAAGGGGAAGTTTGCAACAATCACTTCTGAAGAGCATAAATCAGGGAAAGCTGTAATATATTACGGTGACTGTCAGATGGAAGAACTCAAGAGCCCGTGTTTCACCTCCTGCAGTATGTGTTCAGGGATCAGTTTCCAGCCCTGTCATTGTCTTTTTTCCTTGATAGTGCCCATCAAGACCGATGATTTCTATAATCTGTAAGTTTATTGGCAGCAGTCATGCGGTTCAGGAGAGGCGCATGAGTAGCTGCCGTGAGGTGGAGTCCATCTGGCTGACAGGTAACCAGCGCTGCTCGGCGTTCCGTTATTCCTCGGCTGCAAACCAGGCGCTTCTCATCGAGGATGGCTAGATGGTATTCACAGAAATCAATCAATGATGCCACTTGCTCATGAAGTGGGAGTGACTTGTATCTTCTCTGAGCCAGGCAAAAGAAAGCTTCTATGAAGGCTTGCAAGCACATACCTTCAAATAAGAAGAGAGTTTAGATTAGAATCATGGCACAGACTTCTCTCACATGCTGCAGTCTTTTAATCTAGTATGTCTCATTTCTATACCCCTGTTCATCCCAAAGACTGGATGTGTATATACATACTCCATCTCTCTCTCTCTCGTGCGCACGCTATTAGTTAATTCCTTTTTAATTCAAGCAGCAACTGCCTAGAATGGTCACAAACAAACACCCATCCTCTGCCCTTCAAAGACCAAAATGAGACATTTTCCTTGTATTTGACACATAAATCAAACAGCTCAAAGATTTAAAAGAAGTGTCCCAGAATAGCAAACATGCCCAAATTGGGTTATAGATGGGTGACATTCCTGAAAGTAGAAGCTATTCATAAGGATATGCTGTGATCTCTACAAGCATCAGTCTGACCTGATAGTCTGGCATCTGGAGGTAAATGGCTACAGGAACTATTGATTCTAAGAGGTTGTGAAATTGAATTGACACAAGATCAGCCCTGATTCTTGTTGCTTCAGACATTACGTTGAAATTGAGTCTGACACATACTCACATGCTGAGCTCCAGAGAATATAATCTGCCCAAGGAAAAAACAAGTCATATGTGAAACTGAAGTGTGTCATTTTAAACACAAAATGGGACCAAACCAAAATCTCAGATATGAACACAATACAGATTTCAGGGTGTTTAGGTTTATGGCTCTGTAAACCTGGTCCCATTAATGGGTGCCCTCAGTAATGTACAAGTGAGTTATCCTAAACTTCCTGTCCTCTCTGCTGACACTGCCCTGTGCAGCCACCCATACCTGGCCTTTCTGCTGAGATGCCCACTAAGGCTACCAATTAGTGACAGTCCTGGTAGTGGTGTTGGCAATGTGGACACTTCTCCACTAGGAACTGGACTGTGACTCACCAACTTGTTTCACATATGTCACCAAACTGCCATCAGATGGTAACAACTTGGTCTCTACTGACCTAAGCTGGATTCGAACTGGCACCTGGAAGTGAAAGGCTCCATGGTTCCACCATCACTCCTTTCAGCAACTCAGTCCCTCCATTTTTTTGTAAATTGACACTCTGTTGTTGCACATGCAAAAGCACAACTTTCCAGTCCACGATTCTTTGCAGACACTTTTCCTTTCTAACTAAAGGAGGCCACAAATGGGAGGTTGGGGCCTGGCTGGCCACACAGTACTTCACAGGCCAAGTGCAAAGACTGGAACCTGCATGTGGGCACAGATGGGCTATTCAGCTCATGGCATCTAAGTGCTCGGCTGGGTTCTCCGCAGCAGCAGATGGCCTACTTTGGCTTTTCTAAAGTCTCTTTCTCTGGCTCCAGGGAAAGCTGCTCCTGCAATGGTTTTGCATTCTTTAGATGTTTCCCGTCAGTCCTTACCGCACTAAGGACTGGTACTTTGACTTGAATATTCTTCATTAGGGACTGCAGATGAATACTCAGATTCTCTCTCCTCCCCAACAACAGCCCTTAGTTCCTGCTGCCTTCTTCACCCCTGCCTTGGTAAGACTAAACATTCAGCTGAAACACCAGTGTTAACGCCCCTGTTTTAACGAGAGGTGCCCTGAGATCTTTAACAACCAGAAGGGGTTAGGCGCTCAGATTTCTCTCTCATCCAGGAGACGGCCCCTCCAGCCACACACACAGCATAGTATGGACACAGAGGCAAGAACCCCTTACTGGATCACCATCACCACTGCCTCCAAAAAGCTGGGTTCTCCTTTAGGTCTCCTATCCAAGTACTAACTCCCACCCCTTCTTAAATGTGTACGATGGGAAGTTCACATCCCAAGGTGGGACAGACGAAGGCACACAGCAGATTGATCACATGCACCTCATTTATTCTAAAGGACTGGCTTCCCCAGTCCGCTCCAAGAAAAGAGTCTGCTAACATTACTTGTGGGACTTTTCTACATATCTCCCAGGTGAGTGTGTAATTTCACTGATATCAGGAAAGAGATTCTGCTTAACCTGAACAGAGCCCTCTAGCACAGATGATCTGTTGTAATTGCAGGAAACCCAAGCTCTTGGAGTGTGCAATAAGGGAAAGAAGAGCAATGGCAAAGATTCCGCGGCAAAGTTCAGCTTCCCCCAAGCAACCTGCAGAGAAGCCAGACGCTGCAGAAACAGGACTTCTAAGGTGTCCTCTGATTGCATCACATTAACAGCATGTTACAATGGCCAAGGGAAAGGGTGGCTAATTCCTGCTTTTTGGAACCTTGCCGTAATACCCTATTTAATTCTTAATTAAGGACCTATGCACCGCCGTACCTTTTCAGAATGTCAGCAACAAGCAGCTGTCATATCTGGTTTGCATCGTAACTTGCTCACCCAGTTAGAGCACACACTTAAGGGGATTATTTTAAGATCAGATGCTGAGGGGTTTTTTTTAAAACTCAATTTAGGTTTATTGATGTTGCAAGAAAAAGCATCTTTTTAAACATTACAATTACAGTCTGAAGTATAATTTCTCTTAAATAAGACTGCAATTGGGGTCACTTACAAGCTCTGTGGTGAAACAGCTTGCAAAGAAATTGTTGGGTTATCTGACAGCAGCAGCTGCCAGCTCAGTAAATTATTTTATCAGTCATGGTGAGCTATCATGTGGGGAAAAGGGCCGATTCGGTAGCATACATATTTTCCCCCCATAAGTGACACTCATGCAGAGTATTTAATGGAAAAAGTTAGAAGCTGCTGTTTTACAATAACAGAAACAGCTATTGTTTGATTTACAGTTGGAAGTGGGCCAAATTCAAAGCCAAATTGCCACAGATAGTTCAGGAAGATTATTATATACAGAAATATTACATTCCATTTTTATTTTTTCCTTAAAACTTCTGGTTCACTGTAACCCTAAACAAATCTGGTAAGTCTTGGATGCTGAAATCCTGGGCTTGAAGGTTCTCCTGCCTGTGATTCTTTTGCTAATACAGTTCTGTCAACTAATTTAAAATAAAAGACTTGGTCACACAGTGAAATTCTAAAGAGAAATCTGCAGGTTTTCTGTACGATTCCTCTCTGTAGAAACACCACCACCCCTCCCTCTGTACAGACAGTACTTTGAGCACCTGGAAACCTCGTTACTGTTTTGTGATTGTAAAAATCAGGGGGTTCCTAATGTAGCTATACCAAGTACAGTGCAGCGATTCAGACATTATTAAACATCTGATGAATACTATCTTATTTGTAATATATATTCAATTTTTCCCTCTGATATTAGGACTACATTTGTTCCCTTTATCACTCCTTTGAGCAATATATTTTATGTATTACTCTGTGTGCCTGATGTGTATGGCAGCTGTTATATATAAGGTTAATATACAGTAGAGTTTATCTTATAAACTAGGTAAAATAATACTTGTCTAAGGGTGCAGGCTTCATTAACATCTGTGAAGCACTTTTAGATCTTCAGCAGGATCTAAGTATTTTTACAGGTGTGATATCTGGCCACATTCTAGCAAATTACCACTGTGTATCATTTAGACACTTGGTGTTTATGTAGGAGAGAGATAAGAGCCATTTTGTAGAAATAAAATACTGATAAATCATGGAAAGGAATTCTCAGCTGGAGTGATTTTTTATTATTCCACCGCTTTGTTCCTTAAAAAAAAAAATATGTACATGCACACATGTATGTGTATAATTAGAATAAATATACGTGTGTGTGGAGGGGGGGTTGTGTGTTTTTTATTGGGGGTGTTGTTTTTATGTTCTAAGTACACTAGGTTTTGGTCTTAGTTGAAAGATAATAGCCTGACAGCTTTTTAGACTCAAATGCTTGCTTTATAATAAACTAAACTAATACCACCTAACTCTGATACAGTGCTTTTCATCAGCAGAGTTCAAAGTGCCTCACAATCCTTAGTGTATTTATCTTCATCACAACCCCCCTCTGAGGCATGGCAGTGCTATTATCTCCCTTGTTCAGATGGGAACTAAGGCACAGAGAGGGTAAGTGACTTAGCCAAGTCACAAATGGAGTCTGTGGCAGAGTAGGGACTGAATCTGGGTCTCCCAAGACCTAGGCTAGTGCCGAACCACTGGACCATCCTTCCTTTCTGATTCTTAGAGCAAGTGCTATACAACAGGCAGTGGCAATGCAAGGTTCCCTCAAACGCCCCACTGTGACTCAATTCTCACCTTGAAACACCACCTTTGTCATTGTGAAGGTATTAGGTCTCTATAGTCATTCCATCCATAGTTTTACAGCTATCGCTGCCAACAAAGGTGCCAATGGCAATGGTATTTTTTGAGATGGGGACACCTGTCCAGTAAAAAAACACCAGACTTATTTCACAAAAGCTACTAAGCAGCTGTCAGAAACATATGGCCTGATTTTCTTATTGGAATGTGATAGCGATTTTAGAGCTTAAGTTATAAAACACTCGATATATTTAAGCCATTACTGCAACAAGAAAATCACCTCTGAACTCTGCTATCTTGACAAATTAGTATGTCTCAGGTTTACACATGTGAACGGAGCTAGTAGGGAAATCATTACCCACTAAAGCCAGGCTAGTGAAACTAACAAACTATCAGACAGAAGTATGCTTTCTTCGTTTCATTAAATGACAGACAAGCCAGCTCACTAAGAATGGTGATTAGCAAGCTGAGGCTAGTCCAGACTGAAAGGTCAGCCTGGACTCCCATTAAACAATGTAATTTATATTTCACCAGAATACAGACACACATTGCCTAGAGTATTGCTAATTTAGCTGAAGATGTCACAGCATCAACTCATCGTTCATTGTGATTGTCTTATGGGACTTTGGGTGTGTAGAATACGATTGACTGCTCATGTTTTAAAAATGTATTATGCAGAAGTCATTTGTTTAGTTACAGAAACTAATTTTGTAGCATTCTTAATTATTTATTGAGGAAAGCAAACCTTGTCTACCACTAATAAAAAAGAGTGGCAAGACCGTTAACAGGTAAAGTGATCATAGATACTCAAACAGAGAAGATAAAAACTTCTGAAAATTTTTTAAATATATAAGCTCACATTACCTATCAACAGTCTCCAACCCTTTTTACTAGCACAAAGCAATATGTCTTTGATTACATAATCCAGAGGCTAGTTAGTGTAAACACAGGTGTAACATTCAGCATGTAGCCCACATTCTGTTGCTTTTTTCATAAGTGATCATTTGAGTCCAAAATGCTCACCAAGGGCCAAATTTTACAAAAGGGGCCACTGATTCTGGGGTTTCCATTCTACGGTGTCCAAGCAGAGACAACTGTGTTGATTCCCAGAAATGCTGAGCACCAGCAGCTCCCAACTGGAGTGGTGTGTGCTCAGCAACCACAAAAGAAACAAAATTTACCCAGCAGAGTTTAATCTACTCCATTGGAGAGGAACATAGCAAAGGATACCAAGCAACAGTGTTGGGCTGGCTATTTTAATACTGGCATAAGAAGAAGACAGTCGACAGCAGGGGTCCCTTGATTTTCTCCATTTGAGCCTCATGCTCAGATGCCATGGTGATGGGTGCCATATAAATTCGCATAATAATAATAATAATAATAATAATAATAATATTTTGAGGGTAACACAAGAGCAAGCAGCTTTGTTTCCTATTTTACAAAGCTTAATCCAGACAAGAATTAACGGAAGAAAACTATTGTCTATCTCTAGTAGCGAAACCTTCTTATAAGCAAATCATTTTCTTTGGTGACCGCAGGAAAATACGTAATGCAATTTGCATTAAATAGCAGAAAATGCAGCCATCATAATAGCATCTCCACTGTCCAATATTGCAAAGTCATTTAATGGTGCAGCAGTAATTTGCTGAGCATTTAGTACAAAATTGTAAATTAATCAATTTGGGAAACGAATTTTGCAAAGATTTTTGAGGAAAAAACCCTCCTCTATGCTTAAATATAGAAAATGTTAAAACCAAAGTCAACCCAATGATTTATGTGTGTGCACTCAACTCTAGGTCCCATGGGTTATCAATGTGTACTCAAATCTATTATTACCATTGCTCACCATGGGAAAAAAGTAATTACATAAAAGAAAGTCTACCCTTTCATGGGAGCAAAAGATAAGTGCTACACTCAGGAAAGAGGAAAACGCTGAGATTTCAGTTCGCTTGTTTTCCTTTGAAAGGAAGTTACAAAAACACCATTATATAAGCAGAGGGAATAAACACATAGCAACCCTTAGAATAGGCACAAGTCAGCTGAATACAATGGCCCGTTTTTAAGGCTAAACAATATGATTTATACTGCAGACATCTGTGTGGTACATTGGAGACTTTTGTTTAAGGGAGATGAAACCACTTTTAAGATCTACGTGTAAAGCCACAAAAAGCATCAGGTGAATAATATATTGAGCATGTTAATATACCACTGTTTAGAATACATGTCTTCCAAAGAATTCTATGGGACAGCTTATACAGAAAGTCCTTGAGCCTGAGAAATGGAGTTTGTATTGAATCCTGCCCCAGCTGGCATCAGACTCTGTACCTTTCACTGGAGACCCTCAAACCTATCATTGTTATTCATTACTTATACTGCCCTCATCAGGACGAGGGCCCTACTGCACTAGGTACACAGAGAAGACATAGTGCCTGTCTCAAAAAGCTTGCAAACTAAGAAAACAGAAAACATAGCAACATACAGAGAGCAGGTGAAATCTGGACATTAAACTTTGGTAGATTTCTTTTAATGAGTTAAGCAAAGGATTAAACCTCACAGCCCCACTGTGTGGAAGGTAAATATGAATACTCTCATTTTACAGACCACTAGACTGTGGCAGAGAGAGGCTAAGTGACTTGCCAAGGGTCACACAGCAAATCAGTGATGAAGCCGGGAATAAACCCTCGTACCCCAACAAACATTTTTCATTTGGCTTTTGGATTCAAGGGGTTCAGCGCTGTTCTTTCGGAAACACCTTGTTTGCAGCCTTTGCCCTGGGGTTGTTCTGACTCTCTTTCAGCTGCCATATTTTTTATTTAAACAAAAAATCCAGGTGAACAATTTCTAATTTGCCTGACAGAGACTGTTCAACAGAAGGTGAAGTCTAAGTGGCAGACTGCCCTGGCAAACTCCACTCCAAGATTTCTGGTACATCAAACTTGAGCTCTCCTCAAGGAGGAGGAGGGGGTTCTCGTCACACTCTCTCTCTTGGATTAGTGCTTCCTCATCTCTCACTGGGAAGTGGGAGCCTGTAAATATTTTGTTATTACAGGCTCTTCCATGTCTTCAGCCTAGAGTGGCCCTTCTCTAAAGCTGACTCTAGCGGATTGCGTCTGGAAAGTCATCAGCCCATGGAAACAGATGCAACTCTCACGAAGCCTCTCAGTCAAATTGAGAACTTATTTAAACTGTGGTTTAAAATCACAAGTTGGACGTAAAGAAGTTCGAAAGTGGGTTTTAATGACAAAGCAGCCTCACTCTGACTGATGGCATTTGGTGGATATGCAAAACTAGGCTGAGTTCCATGCAGGGGGGTGGTTGTAGCAAAACAAGCGACTCAGGGGAGAGAATAGGATAAAGTTGGTTCCCTGCTCCATTTTCTTGCTGTTATTTGACACTGAGGTTAGCATTCTACAAAACACAAGCATCAAGACTGTTGCTGTCGCCAAGGCCCTACAGACTACAAGACAAGACACAGAAAGATAAGAGGCCCTGGGAGAGCCAGAGGAAGGACTTTATGGTTTATCTCTTGATCCAGTACTTATCTGTGTGTGCCATATGGACCTCAGGGAAGAAGTGGGTCTGTAGAAGAGATCAAAATGAGGAAGGGTTTTCTATGCACTAGGGCAGAATGGTAGAAGGCATGAAGGCAAAGGGGGAGAAGGAAATTATGTAGTGTCAACCCTTCACACCCTCCCACCACTTTGAAGGAGCGTCTCAGTAATTCTACACTCACTAGACTGGGTACAAGTTGTTCTGCTTTGCCATTTACATCCATTTCAGGATTAGTTTGTACCTGATGTGGAATTTATGCTGCGGGTTATATCCTGACTGACCTTGGCCCACTGCCCTTCACGGCTGCCTACTCTGCGTGCTCCTGAGGTATAAAACCCAACGGGCAGACCTCCCCCGGGTGCTCTGCACTTTTGTTTCTCAACAGAGGCTGCAGATATGCCACAAACCGCGGAACATGACTGATGAGGAGAGCTTACATCTAATAACTGTCTCGGCATGGCTAGTTTCACATCATTTTTTTGCTTTATTTGCCTGTGTGCAGTTAGGGGTTCCAAACCCCTTTGGTTGACAATACTGTCATTCACATTTCCACTTCCACAACAAAAGTTACATGAGGACATTATAAACCCAAGCCTTTAACATTTTTAATAAAAATGACAATTAGATTGGCTCATGAGCAGCAGAGAAGCTATTTAGAGATACCTATTGTTCAATTTCATCAGCGTCCCGAGCACATAGTAAAACTCTAATAGAGAAAAAAGTCATTTTTAAAATAAATGTCATCATTTTCTAAATGTGGGGGGTTTAATTGGCCTTTTAACACTCTCGCTTCCTTTATGGGTCCTACGTGGGAGTCTGTTCAGCTCTAGCTCCCCTCCATGCAGGTTTATCTTCATTCAGACAAGTATCAGACATAAGGAGTTTATTCTTCCCTTGTTGTGTGCACATAAGTTTCATTAAGCTTATTGGAAATTCTATGCATGCATAAAGAGGCCCCTTTAGAGCTTCAAAACAGACTTGTGAGATAGACCAAAAACTAGTCTACTGTACATGGTTGGTATGTAGAGTAAGACAAAGTATAAAGCTGATACTGGTGGGAATAAAGGTAGCAATCTAGTATAAACATTTTAGGTCCAACTCTTCTGCCCCTGCAAAGCTGAGGGGAACTGTATTCTTAGATGACAAGCTTTTTGGGACAGGGATTGTGACTTTATAGGAGATTATACAGCACATAACACTATCAGGCTCTAACCCTGCTGGGGGCTTCTAAACACTATTGCAGTATAAATGTTTAATAAGAGTAATACATAGTAATTATACTCTGCTTTAGATAAGGGAATTCTGCAGAGCAAGGAACAAAATCCTCACTGCTAAAGCACACGTAAAGAAAAGAAGATGACAGGACATTAGTTGGGAAAAGTGCCAGACTGGCCAAGAGTGTCAAGAGTGACTAATGATTTTTGGGTGTCCAACCTGAGACACCCAAGAGGGGCCAGATTTCCCCAGTGTCCTGAGAATCCACTCTCGGTCTCAAATTGGGCACCCAAAAATCACTAGTCACTTTGGAATAGTTTGGCCTCTAGTCCTATTTATCCACACACATTCCAGTGCAAGATTGTCAAGATGGAGTAGGCTGGGAAAGACTGAATGGTCTGTCTTAATTACAATCATGTACCATGAAACCCCCTACTTTAAAGGGCTAAACCCCATTAGTACCTTAGAAGTGAAAGGCTCCATATCCCATTATCATTCTCCTGCATTATCAAGCCCCACGGCTTTAGGACTAAACTCGGAACTGGTATAAGCAATTGCAACTCCACAGTCTTCAGTAAGTAGCATCTGCTTCCATGAGAACTGAATTAGCCCTTAAGGTCCAGCCAGAACAACGTGAAGAGACTAAGCAAATATTCGTATTATTTAATATAATGGCAGCTCCCCAAGGCTCCAATCAGGACTGGGAAGGCTCACAGTACTGGACATGCCCACAGACAGGAACTCCCCCTACCCCAAGCAGCTGACAGTCTAAGCAGACAAGAAACACAGGAAGGGGAGTGAGGGAGCCAATCAAATGGATATATTTTTAGGGACACTTGTTGGGGAGGTGCTACTTTTCTAACTACATTGATAAATCAGGACTTTCCCCATCTGCACTCAGCCTAGCCACTAAACATTTGCTGATATCTTTAAGACATCATGGCAAAAGTGGGTTTTGAGAAGGGATATGACACAGGAGAGGGTAGCAGTGTAACTGATCATTGTCATGCATAAAGGGTGTCACCCGGAGACAGTGGGAAGGCAGTGGTGGACGGAGCAGACAAGTGGCAACTGAGGCTGGCATAACCAGTAGAGCCCAGAGGATGAGGCAGCAACACAAGGAGAGAACAGATTGGTTAAGCAGGAAGGGACAGAATTAAGACAAGAAGCTTGAACCTGGGTAGGTGGTAGAGGGGGAGTGAGAAGATGATCTCAGCCGCTGCATTTTGTGTGGGCCAGAGGAGGAAATGGAGGTGTGAGGGAAGCCAGAGAGGAGGAGGATGTTGTTAGTTGGAGTGTACAGAAAATAAATCTCTCTCCCATCTCCTTGTTCTGGTCAGCAAAACAAAGAGAAACACTGATAAACAAACCAACAATCTGTGCTAGCACCATTACACGAGCAAACTGTACAGATTTTGTTATACACAGTAATTTAAGATGCAAACAAAACATGAAAAACTAATCCAGAATTAACAATGGGCCAGATGGCAATGCTAGTTTGAAGCAATAAACATGAAAAACAGCTTCCTTCTGCTACTACTGATCAATTTCCCTATTTAATAATGTAATCAAAAAAGGCATGTTTCCGCTACCACACATATTCAGCATTAGAGATGGGGTTTCTTTTTCTATTTTCTTCTTCTTTGCTTAATGCAGCAGCAAAATTTCAGAACTCATTTAAAACACGAGAACTCTTAGCCCTCAAAATGATAATTAAGATGAATACTTACCCTCAAAGGTTCAGATTTAAGCCTCCCTCCCAATTGCCAACAAAGCTGTAGTAAGTTAGCTGCCATCTGCAGTACCTTGATAGGAACACCTACCTTGCTGCTCCAGTGAATTTTGTTATTTAATGAATTTCTCTTTTGAAAAAAACAAGCTTTTGGATATCATTTACATTTGGAGCCAATTTAACAGCTGAGGTGTAGTGTAAGTTCCTGCTACAATGCATCATACATTCCTTGCTCATCACAAAGCCAAGGACAGAGAATGAGGAGCTGTAGGGTGGAACCTGCCATCTGAAAAGTAAACGAATGCAGTACTTGGATTTTACCAAAAATACCCAATCGGGGAGCAGAACTGACCAACAAAGCAGCTAGACATATCTGTTTGGAGCTCTTGAATTGATGTCTTTTTTGTTAGCTGTGTGAAGTACTGTCTGAATGCAGGGTGCACCACGTTATGCTAGAATGGAGACTTCACTGGTGTTATTAAGGATACTATGGATTTGGTGGACCTGGATGAGGCATCACAGCATCTGCTTATGTGAACATAAATGTAAGGCACTTCAGCATGTGCATTAACAGGTTATTGGTAAGTGCCTTGGATTCAGTGCAAGGCTGAAGGCAAAGTGCCTTCGAACACCAGATGAGTTTGCAGGTGCAGATGACAGTAAATGCACCTCCAAAAACCAAAATTACACCTGCAAAATTGCAAGCACAAGAAGGGAGGCTTTGTGAAACCCAAGTCCAATGAGGACCTGAAAACAAGGATGACCTACCCTACACATGAAGGGAAGCTGGTATAGAACTAATGGGCCAAATTCTGCAGTCAGATGCAGAGGCACCGTTCCCACAAACATTAGTGGAAGCTGGGTGTGCACTTATGAGGGCAAAAGCTATCTAGAAACAGAAACTTACATACTCTCCCAGTATGGAATGGAATTACCTGATTCTCTTTGGTCTAGTCCCATACTATTCCACCTTCTTGTGATATCGATGTACAGAATATCCACGGAAGCCATTGAAAAATTGCTGTTACTCAGCTTGCAGTTCCTGTTAAATATAAACCAAATAAAGATCAAGCAAAAGTCTGATTACTTCCAAAGTTAGCCAAATGGTGGGAAGGCAACTGGGATAAAGAGTTTATTCAGGCCAGGTGGGCAACTATGAAGGCACACAGAGCTCAACTGAAAGCCATGGCCACCTAGCTTGCTGCAGATATCAATCAAACCAGCACTCGTTAAATATACATGGGCTATATAATGGAGAAAGACCTGTATGTTCTCACTTACAACGTCACGTGTACAACCAGCCTTCCCATTTGTTCAGAGCACTCGGACACCAGCTCTGATAGGAACTAGCAGTGAGCAGATCCAGTATTGTGGATACTGCCACACCTCTAAGTAAGTTCTGAACATTCAATGTGTTCAACTTCATATCAATATCCTGAAAACAACAGGATTAACAAGCTGCTATACATGTTTTTCAATCAGCTGGATTTTGCAAGAAAAGTCTGAAGGAATGCCTAACATAGTGAATGCTAATGGGAAGGGGGTAGGTTTAGCAGATAAAATAAAAAAAGAACAAGTTAAAAATCACTTAGAAAAATTAGATGCCTGCAAGTCACCAGGGCCTGATGAAATGCATCCTAGAATACTCAAGGAGCTAATAGAGGAGGTATCTGAGCCTCTAGCTATTATCTTTGGAAAATCATGGGAGACGGGAGAGATTCCAGAAGACTGGAAAAGGGCAAATATAGTGCCCATCTATAAAAAGGGAAATAAAAACAACCCAGGAAACTACAGACCAGTTAGTTTAACTTCTGTGCCAGGGGAGATAATGGAGCAAGTAATTAAGGAAATCATCTGCAAACACTTGGAAGGTGGTAAGGTGATAGGGAATAGCCAGCATGGATTTATAAAGAACAAATCGTGTCAAACCAATCTGATAGCTTTCTTTGATAGGATAACGAGTCTTGTGGATAAGGGAGAAGCTGTGGATGTGGTATACCTAGACTTTAGTAAGGCATTTGATATGGTCTCGCATGATATTCTTATCGATAAACTAGGCAAATACAACTTAGATGGGGCTACTATAAGGTGGGTGCATAACAGGCTGGATAACCGTACTCAGAATTGTTATTAATGGTTCCCAATCCTGCTGGAAAGGCATAACAAGCGGGGTTCCACAGTGGTCTGTTTTGGAACCAGTTCTGTTCAATATCTTCATTAACGACTTAGATATTGGCATAGAAAGTACGCTTATTAAGTTTGCAGATGATACCAAACTGGGAGGGATTGCAACTGCTTTGGAGGATAGGGTCATAATTCAAAATGATCTGGACAAATTGGAGAAATGGTCTGAGGTAAACAGGATGAAGTTTAACAAAGACAAATGCAAAGTGCTCCACTTAGGAAGGAAAAATCAGTTTCACACATACAGAATGGGAAGAGACTGTCTAGGAAGGAGTACGGCAGAAAGGGATCTAGGGGTTATAGTGGACCACAAGCTAAATATGAGTCAATAGTGTGATGCTGTTGCAAAAAAAGCAAACGTGATTCTGGGATGTATTAACAGGTGTGTTGTGAGCAAGACACGAGAAGTCATTCTTCCGCTCTACTCTGCGCTGGTTAGGCCTCAACTGGAGTATTGTGTCCAGTTCTGGGCACCGCATTTCAAGAAAGATGTGGAGAAACTGGAGAGGGTCCAGAGAAGAGCAACAAGAATGATTAAAGGTCTTGAGAACATGACCTATGAAGGAAGGCTGAAAGAATTGGGTTTGTTTAGTTTGGAAAAGAGAAGACTGAGAGGGGACATGATAGCAGTTTTCAGGTATCTAAAAGGGTGTCATAAGGAGGAGGGAGAAAACTTGTTCACCTTAGTCTCTAAGGATAGAACAAGAAGCAATGGGCTTAAACTGCAGCAAGGGAGGTTTAGGTTGGACATCAGGAAAAAGTTCCTAACTGTCAGGGTGGTTAGACACTGGAATAAATTGCCTAAGGAGGTTGTGGAATCTCCATCTCTGGAGATATTTAAGAGTAGGTTAGATAAATGTCTATCAGGGATGGTCTAGACAGTATTTGGTCCTGCCATGAGGGCAGGGGACTGGACTCGATGACCTCTCGAGGTTCCTTCCAGTCCTAGAATCTATGAATCACCAAAAAAATCCACTTACTATTTCTCATCAAAAATATGGCTTGACCAATTGTTACAAACTGCTACCCTTTAACACAAGGGTGGGCAAACTACGGCCTGCTGGCCACGTCCGGCCCATCGGACCTTTTAATCTGGCCCTTGAGCTCCCGCTGGGGAGCAGGGTTGGGGGCTTGCCCCTCTGTGGCGCTCTAGTAGGGGAGCGGGGTCAGGGGCTTTCTGTGCAGCTCCCGGAAGCAGGGGCATGTCCCCACTCCAGTTCCTACGTGTAGGGGCAACCAGGGGGCTCCGCATGCTGCCTCCGCCCCAAGTGCCCCCCCACCCCGCAGCTCCCATTGGCTGGGAATCGCGGCCAATGGGAGCTGCAGGGGTGGCACCTGCAGACGGGGCAGTGCCTGCAGACAGGGCAGCGCGGAGAGCCGCCTGGCCACTCCGCCATGTAGGACATGGCGCTCCTTCCGGGAGCAGCTTGAGGTAAGCGCCGCCCAGAGCCTGCATCCCTGATCCTGCCCCGCGCCCCAACCCCCTGCCCCAGCCCTGATCCCCCTCCCAACCTCCGAATCCCTCAGTCCCAGCCTGGAACACCCTCCTGCAATCAAAACCATTCATCCCCAGCCCCACCCCAGAGCCCGCATCCCCAGCCAGAGCCCTCACCCCCTCCCGCACCCCAATCCCCAATTTCGGGAGCATTCATGGCCCGCCATACAATTTCCATACCCAGATGTGGCCCTCAGGCCAAAAAGTTTGCCCACCCCTGCTTTAAAACAAACAAAAGGAAGTATTGTTTCTCACAATGCACAGTCAACTGTGGAACTCCTTGCCAGAGGACGTTGTGAAGGCCAAGACTATAACAGGGTTCAAAAAAGAACTATATAAATTCATGGAGGATAGGTCCATCAATGGCTATTAGCCAGGATGGACAGGGATGGTTTGCCAGAAGCTGGGAATGACAAAAGGGGATGGATCACTTGATGATTACCTGTTCTGTTCATTCCCTCTGGGGCACCTGGCATTGGCCACAGTTGGAAGACAGGATACTCGGCTAGATGGACCTTTGGTCTGACCCAATATGGCCACTCTTATGTTCTACCCTCCTGGAGTTATTATTATGAGTCTATCACTGAATGATACTCACTGATCCATTTGAAATACCTGTATAAAGCTACATGGAGTATCTAAGAGATTGATCCTGCAAGGAGATGCTTCTGCTGGAAAATATTACATGTGTTTTGCTGTCTCACACTTCCAAATAGCTTCTTAACCCACCTAGCTATAAGAGAGATGGTAGTGGTTCTTTAGAGGTAAAGGAGATCTAGGCTGTGGGTTGAGCTGTTCTAGGTACCCTAGGTGCAACCAAGCATGGGCTTAGGCTGTATTTCATAGTATTTCATTTTGAGTTCCTTTTGTGAATAAACTGAACCCACTGGAAGAAGATAAAGCTTTGATTGGCTACAACTTGTGAGGACAGTTTGTAACCACCTGCTCACATAATATCTATACACTGATGTACTTCCATTTCATTCTTGAAGAAAGGAATCTAGCAAATTCTCTGACATGGGCAACAAGAACAGAATCTCTTATAAATTTACTAGAGGATTCTTGGAAGAAGGGCATAGAGACTGGAGAACTCTGAGAAAAATCTAGATTTTACTGATATTAGAGCTGAATTGAAGAGACACTAGAGAACATGAAGGAAGACATTCCTGCAGTGAGGTATGTTAGGCACCCATTGTGGGCCCACTTGCCCTGCCCAGATTTCTCTGCAATGTCTATGTGGCATGAAGAATGGTCTGCAGCTGAAGTCAGAAACCAGTCTCTTAATAACTGACCCAACCATGCTTGTACCTGGCTTTGATTTGCCACATCACTCCTGGGTCCTTCTGAACTGATGTTGAATGGGCCAGGTCAGCGTGTGTCATAACTATGAAGGGAAGGGTAACAGCTCTCTGTGTACAGAGACTCCAAATCCTTTTACCTGTAAAGGGTTAAGAGGCTCGGGTAACCTGGCTGACGCCTGACCCGAAGGACCAATAAGGAGACAAGATACTTTCAAATCTTGGGGGGGGAAAGGCTTTTGTGTGTGCTCTTTGTTTTAACGGGTGGTTCGCTCTTGGGACTGAGAGGGACCAGACATCAATCCAGGTTCTCCCCATCTTTCTAAACAAGTCTCTCCTATTTCAAACTAGTAAGTAAAAAGACAGCAAGGCGTCTTAGATTTACTTTGTTTTCTCAACTTGTAAATGTACCTTTTTACCAGAGTGTGTATCTTTGTTTGCTGTACTTTGAACCTAAGACAGAGGGGGGTCCTCTGAGCTCTTTAAGTTTGATTACCCTGTAAAGTTATTCTCCATACTGATTTTACAGAGATGATTTTTACCTTTTTCTTTAATTAAAAGCCTTCTTTTTTAAGAACCAGATTGATTTCTCCTTGTTTTAAGATCCAAGGGGGTTTGGATCTGTATTCACCAGGAGTTGGTGAAAGGAGGGTGGAAGGAAGGAGGGGGGATGGTTAACTTCTCCTTGTTTTAAGATCCAAGGGGGTTTGGATCTGTGTTCACCAGGGAATTGGTGAAAGGTTTCTCAAGGCTTCCCAGGGAGGGAATTCTTGTGATGGTGGCAGCGGACCAAAGCTAAGCTGGTAGATAAGCTTAGAAGTTTTTATGCAGGCCCCTACATTTGAACCCTAAAGTTCAAAGTGGGGATCCAGCCTTGACAGCGTGCAACTAGCCTTCATGCCTGGGGCCAATGAGAAGATCCGACATGCCAAAGGCAGACAGTATCACACATCACTGACAAATGCCCTCTGACAAGATTTGATGGTGGTCTGAGGCCTCTGTACTTTGCCAATGAGGCTGCTGCAAAATGGCTTCGGAAGTTCAACATTCAAGGACAAGGAGAAGAAGAATAATAATTATGGAATAATCTTTAAGAGGAATATCTATCCATCTATCCTGACATTTATACTATGCTCGTCACCACGGTATCTAAATCAAGGCTGGATTCAACAGTAAAAAATACATTGTAGTGAACAATCCTGTGGATGGAGCAGATGCCCCTCAGTCTTTTCTATCTGTAATCTATATAACTCTATTTGCTTTTATTAATTCTTGACTGCTAAGGGCATCTGGATAAAAAGAGAATCTCTATTTTAAGAGTGCATCTGCTCCTGCTGCTTATTTATTTTGTCATAGTCAATGAAAGTCAGAAAATGGGATGTGTGTACCATAACTGGAACATGTACAGCCATTAAAAAACAATGAAAATGACAAAATAAAAGTATATGAAAAAATAAATTGAATTCCCTGCCACTGCAAGTTGCAATTTCCCAATGCAAATCATTAGTGCACAGTGTATCAGTGAGCAGCATTTGGAAAGCCTCCCTCCTGGCTGGGAACAGCAGGGTCTGATCCCATAGCTAGGGAAATCACCCTGCTTCAATAGCTCCTCTTCACAATGTCTCAATCCAAACACACTCACATTCCTCTGGTTTACTGGCAATTAAACAAGTAGATCTGGACTATGAAAAATACTAACATTTGTTAGAGACCATCAACTGGCAGTGGAATAAAGGCCCAAGTGTTCCTACTGAATAAAGCTTTGGATCACAGGTCAGTCTATGACCATCTTCTTTTAAGGATCTATTACCTCTCTAAAAAAGCTAAACACGTACCTAAATAACAAGTACTGTAAAAGGAAATTACCTTAGTCTCCAATGCTATTATTTTCCTCATTTGTGATATCGGAATTATGTTTGCTACACTGTTCCAGAACTTGTTTTTCCACATACAAATATGGGAGGAAAAAATAACTCTTCAATAATGTCTATACCCAACAGATTCAATCCACAACGCCAGCTGAATTGAGTGACAAGCCTAAACACTTCACAACTGCAGTTTGTATAAGCAGATCCAGACTGACATTTAGCTGGATGTTTTCAAAGCAGCACAGGCATGTACACAATCATTTTATGTGGAGTTTAATTCTTCCAAACAGCAGGCAGGAGTTTCCCAAAGGGGTGAGAGGACAGGTCAACTTCAGTATCAGGAGGTGTAAAATAGACTCCCTTACTCTGAACACCCCTTTACACTCCCTCCAACCTTCTCACACCTGCTCCATCCAAGTATAAGGGAGTCTCAGTTGCTCAAACATGCATATTGAAGAGCTGGAAAATGGAGCAAGAGGGAACAAGTTAAAGCAAAATGGGGGCTTTAAAAAAAATAAACTAAACTGAGGAGTCAGCTCTATGAATAAATTCTAGATTCCTGTTTAACTGTTTTAGGAAACCAGTCATACGAAACTAGAGTCCTTTGGCTCTTACAGCTTGTTCCCCAGCCAAATGGATACTCCTCAATTTGTGGCATGACAACAATTTCCACGACAGCTACTGCCGCTGTCACAGACTGCAAGTACACCACCATCCAATTACAAAAAAGGGTACTTAATAAATGCTGACGTACACTGTTTTTATGCGCATAGTGAGACAGTGATTTAGGGGAAGGGGTTTACATAGTTAAGGAAAAATGAGATAAATACACTTAGATATTCCCCATTTTACCAGAAGAAAAAAATATGGGGCTTGCCAGATATTAGCATAATTCACTCAAACTGCTGACTCGTGTAGCACGTTTCAAGAGATGGACACTGTGAAAACGAATTAAGACAGAGTATAATTATGTTTATTTTCCCACTCTGTTCTGTTTTGGGAGGTACGGGTTAGTGTCAGTATTGCCAGAATATAGTGCAACTATATTGCTCCTGCAGATTATATCTACTGTATTTTCAGAGAAGGAAATATGATTAAGATATTAGTTTATAATGAGGCAGAATTTAAAACAAAAATTTCCCAGAGAGAGAGGCTTGTTAGCAACTACAAAACACTAAATTCACCAGCCAAATAGCTTTGGAAACTCAGCTGTATCAAAGCATAGGAAGATAAGCACAGAAAGATTACCACATTGTCCTTTCATTTTGAAGAGCTTTTGATACTGAGTGCTAAATTTTGGAAAACATTCCGCTCAGTCATAATTCTGTTCAGAACTTGGATATTTGCGCACTTTCTTCCCCCCTCATTTACATCAAAGGACACTGGTATGAAAAAAATAGCCAAGATTTTATTTTTGAGACCTTCTGCTCAAGCTGCTTATTCCTTTAAAGAGACAATCCTCAATTTAAGGAATGACAATTTTTACAGCTGCCAATGACAATGTCACCTATTAGCCATTTCCTTTTCTTTCCTTGTATAATACCAAGACAAACGGGGGGAAAATGGGAACTCTCTTCTTGTTCCTATTAACAAGAATTCAGGTAAGGGTGTCCCCCAACCCCATGCTTGTGACAGCACAGTTCACTACCATGCAAACAAGTGTGTTCTCTAATTCTGGATGATGCGATCACTAAAGGAATCAGAGCAGTAGACGGACTATAAAAGAAGAAAACGTTTATATTATACACATGTATTTATTTCAGTAATCAGCAATGACAAGAAAGAAAATACAGAAGAGTGTGCAACTGTTCAGTAGGATTTGGGGGGAAATGTTTTCTCTGGTCTTAACTATTCTATCACATAAACACAAGAATAGCAGTGCTATTGGATAGGTCTGGGAGATCTTAAATCCTTTACTACTAACCTTATAAATGTTCGGAAACCTGTTGGTCCCAACTTCATTGTCCCTTTTACTCCAAGGAATCGGATAAACAATGCAGCCATTCTGTCCACCAGTCGTAGATAGCTGAACTGTTTGGCATATTTTGGAAACACTTGCTTGAGACAAAGGGAGGGTAAGCTGGCTTCTGCATTTTTGCTATCATGTTCCAACTGGTCTGTTGATCCTGGTTCCAATAGTTCATCTTTTGTGTCTGATGCATTCTCAGACAGTTGAGATCTGCAGCACAAACAGTAATTGTACCTTGTGAGACATTGTATCAATCCACTATGATTCTGTCAGCATCTTCATCATTAAAAACTATTTTCAGGGATTTATATAGTAACTTGGATGTAAAAATTCATTCTGGTCTGGAAAAAAACATACAAGCAACTTTGTTCAAAATTAGAAGATTAAAAAAACCCCTCAGTTGAGCTGTCTAAGTTTCAAGAAGGAAAAAAGGATTTCTGGTTTAGGAGACCTTTATACTCATACTAGATGAGTGGGTAAAGAGATATGGGCCAGTTTTCAAAATCTGCTGCCTAAAGATAGGCACCTAAATTCATATTTAAGCACAAAACTAAATGCCCTGATTTTGAGAGCTACAGAATGTCCATAACTCCTATGGAAATGAATGGGAGTTTGGGGTTCTCAGCACGTCTGACAATCAGACAACTTTTATGTAGGTTTGAACATTCAAGACTGTATCTCATTTTCTTTTTTAATTTTAAAGTGAATTTCCACATTTGTCAAAATGTTGGATTAACAGCTCTGAGAATGTCAGCCCTGCGTTCATCCAAAGACCAGGGACAGCATGAGCAGTGGCAGAGCAAGCGTCCAAACACATTCCACTGATGTGCTTCCACCTGGACATGGAGGACCCACTTCCAGGGTGAACTGGTTTTTCACTCTCAATGCCAATTCAGTCTGTCATTTCTGCACAACCTGCCATCAACAATGCCAATAGAGATGGTGGGTTTTGTGACATGGACCCTGGCCAAGGCAGAAAAGCCAAAGCAGGGACAGCTGGACTTTCAGAGAAGTCTCTACAGTTTGGGGTGGACTCTCTCTGGCATGTGCTGATTAGCTGTTTGCTCCAACCCTCTCCCTCCCTCGCAGTCTCATTGCCTCAGCAGCACTCCTCTTACCCCCTTCTTAGTCCCCCTCACCCCCTTCCCTTCAGCTGATCCCCCCTGAATTAACTCCCCACACATCCCCAAAAAATCATGGAACTAACATGACGTTTGCTGCCATCACATTATTCACTCCACTTGTGTGTTATCTAGGGTGACCAGATGTCCTGATTTTACAGGGACAGCCCCGATTTTTGGGTCTTTCTTATATAGGCTCCTATTACCCCCCACCCCCATCCCAATTTTTCACACTTCCTGTCTGGTCACCCTAGTGTTATCCCCTTCCCCCTACCCTGCATCTGTCTTGTCTATTTAAATGTAAGCTCCTGGGGGCAGGGTCTGTCTTTGTGTCTTAGGTTTGTACAGCACCTATCAAAATAGGTTCCTGGCCCATGACTAGGCCCTCCTACGTACTACAGAAATACATATAATAAATCATAATAATAAAATGCTGAACCCGTACCCAGCATGACATGATGGGGCATGATGTGGATGACACTTTCTGAAAGAGTAATGGTATTAGCCTAGGTTTTCTGGGCATAGTCTGTTTTGGTTAAGAAGATCCTGCCTATCTGAAAATGGAAATACAATATTCTTCTTCACTTCTATTCCTAAACTATCACGTGATAGTGCTGTGAGCTGTTAACATCTGCTACCTTTCAC
The DNA here is from genome assembly GCF_002925995.2 of Terrapene triunguis. NCBI lineage: Eukaryota > Metazoa > Chordata > Testudines > Emydidae > Terrapene > Terrapene triunguis. The sequence goes on from NW_020664589.1 coordinate 14,829,598, forward strand.
CCTAGAAGTAGGTGAATTGATCCCCATGCATAGTTATGCAAAGCATTTGAAGGGTGAAAGGGGCTAGATAAGAATGATCCTCTATTGTCAATATGGTTACCAGGGAATCTACAAAACTACCAGGAACACAACTTTAATAATACCAGTTACCTCTGGCACCCAAAGTTGTTATTATTTGGAGGCAGAGATGATTAAGGTCTGGGAAGAAGAACAGAGCTCTGGTCTCTTTTGTCTGCCTCAGTTTCACTTCACTGTCACTATCTGAATGATCCAACAAAGGATTTCATTCTATGGCATTGTAAGTCCCACCACTATCATGTCAGTGCAAACTGTCCCACTGCTGGGTGTGCATGTACCAGGTCTCCTTCACAGCAGTCTCATTTCCCCCAGCTCACTGGGATAGGCTGCTCATCTAGTACCAACCTAGCTAACACAATAAAGAGAGAAAGTCATAAAATTAAAACGTATTGGCTAAAAATGCTACTATGGGCACCACTATTTAAAGGGTCTCCGGTTACAAATCAACATTTCATTGGAGAGGCTCTCTGTTGCTTCATTATGTGCAGCGCTATTCAGGTCCAATAAAAAGAACATGTCAGTAATGACTGTCTGCCATCAAAACTCAGTGACACCTTTGCATTGTATAAAAGCCCCATTTTTCTCTTCTCTAGGTAAACTGGTTATAAACAAACAAAGATCAGAGGCTGTAGAAAGCAAAAATCCTGCAGCAATTTTCACACGTGAACACTGAGCAGTTCTAATTCTAGACAACAAGCTCTCAGCAAATTACCTGAAAGGGGAAGAAATCGACTAGTAACTCAGAGCAAGGGGGTCAGGAGAGCAAGGCGAATAATACTGAACTGAGAGAAGGTGATTAGTGCACCACTCTCTCACTTCCTGTGCCATGACTGTGTGGCATCATCCCCAAGAAGAAAATTAACTTCAGCTGTTGCTGGGTTACTAGCTAACACCTACACGTCATATATGCATCTGCACCACTGCTGGCCCAGCTGTTCTGTGCGCTATTTCCTTTGCTTAGGGTGAGGTTGTCGGGGGATCTATTATGAAGAAAATCTAAAGCTGGAGTTTAGAAATAACTCTGATCTCACTGCTCAACTTTAATCTAAGAGGGATTAATGATGAGACAAATGATTTTATTTTTACACTTGTAAAGATATACTGTTACAAGTCACAACATATTGACTAAACCAACATAAAAAGGCTCTCTTCAATACAGTCTAAGTACATATCCTAACAATCCTAAATACATATTCTAAAAATACATTCCGATACATATCCTAATATATCCAACCTGAAAACTGGATAAAGAGACACATGTCTTCACTGTGTGCTAAAAGGTCATTGCATGTGAGCTCTCACAGAAGAGAGGGAGAAACCAAATCTCAAAATCAATGGCACTCCACTGAGAATGCCCTGTGTACAACTCCCAGTGGTCAAAATGTATGGAATATTACCCACAGAATCCTAGCTAAGCTTAAATGCAACAAGAGCACACTGGGAGAAGAGCATCCCTCAGGTAACCAGGACCAAAAATTATCCGAGTTTGTAGCTCACTGCCACCCAGAAGTAACCCAACACCACACTTTCTCCTCATCGTGGTCTTCCAACCTCTACCTATTGCCTGAGTCTTTTCCTCCCCATCAGGTATACCGTCCATGTCTTTGCACAGGAGCATTTCCCTACAGGTGTTAGCAGCCATCAATAGCCAGTGCAGTATATTCCCTTCACTATATCTTCTGGTGCTTTATCCAGTCTATTCTTAATTGACTCAGTGATGGGGTTTTCTATCTGTGTCTTGGAAAATCTTTTAAAATGTGTCACCTTGCACTTGGATGGCCACATGAGATGGGCAAAAGGGACCACAATTTAACATCTTGTACAAAGGACAGGGCCACTTTGCAGCAACTCTAATACTGCACTGCAGTTTCAGCATTGACTAGGAGCTGAAATCCTTTTGTGGGACTTGAACCCAGGATCTTGCAGGCCTACAGCAAAGACAGATAACAAATGACATGCTTGCCAATTGCTCTGCCTTCTGTTTTATCATAGAAGAGATCTTTTTAACCAAAATTTGCTCTAGCTCTCAAATTCCTAATACTTATCTTGTATTGTAGCTAAAAGCATTTTACTTGCATAGACAATGACCTCTACTCTCCACTTTTTTTCAAAGAATTTAGTATTTATAAAAGGTGCTGGATTGACTTCTCTTGAAAGCAAAGTCTTCCTTACCACAGAATACATATAGCATTGGCAGCAGCATTTCAGGCTTCCCTATCAACATGCCACAAAGCTGTTCTACAAGAAAAGGGACAAATTCAATCCTAGAGTAAGCAGGCACATTGACTTCAACGGGAGCTGTATTTGGTCCCTGATCTCTAGGGGTGAGAGAGCATTTTGTCTACGCTCAAGGGTCCTCACACTTATATTTTAGGGCTACATACTGCCCACAGATATAAATGTGGAACTCTCATTGATTTTAGTCGTAGTGGCATACATATATCTGAAGGCAGAAGTTGGTCCTTACTTTACGAAACCTTAAAGTCTAGCTGAGAGACCATTTGTTGTCCTTAGGCACAGCCTTGAGAAGATGGGCGAAGAACTGTCTAGCTGGAGGCCCACAAGTTTAGAATGCTGAGTCAAAACACGTTTGTGCCTTTCTCCTTGGTAAGTAGCAACGCTTTCTTTCGTGTCTAGCTTGTTTAATGGTTTGTGGGAAATATTGTTCTTGAGGAGGTGGGCAACAGGGGCCCCATTTTTGTTTGCAGAGGCCTTTGGGTTCTGAGCACTTTAGAAATTAAAATGTATTATTAGTACTATCTGCTTTAGCATTAACTGGCAGTTCCAGCAGAACCCATTTGTGATAGTATTTTTGTAAGGTGAACCAGTGATCACTAGTAACTAACCTGAGATTCCCCCAATTCATTTTGCAGAGGCCACCAGATATCTAATAGAAGGTACCCATTTTGGGCACTATCCTTCTGGAATGAATCTGAACCAGAGATCAAGAAGATGAAAGGCTTTCTACCTTGTTACAACTTCCATTCAATACCTCAAACCTTCTGAGTCTCATTTTTGCATTCCTTGTTACCTGCCTATGTTTATCCTAACAGCTCAGAAAATATCTCTAATTAATTATTTGGGAAAAGTACTTAAGTGGGTAGACAATGCAGGACTATTGTCACAAATCACCAAAGGAAATGAAACCCCGCACCGAAAAAAACATTCATGAGTTCTAAATGAATTAACTTTCTTGGACTAAAACAGTTCGATCCACCTATAATCATAATGTATTCTCTACTTCAGTTTTCCATGGTCACAAACAGAATTAAAATGTGATTTATAACATAAATTATATCTTTTTCTTAATCTAGAAACATTATTATATGATCCATCTGAACACTCTTGCGCTACAAATCATTTTATTACTGCCATGTCTGATATCCCAAAGTACATGGCATCAAACTGAGATAAGAAGAGGGAACAATTAGATCCTTCCCCAGTTTTCACAAGCAGAAGATTATTCAATCTTTAGGCAACACTTTTCCTATAATGCCTTAACATTTAAATGAGGTCTTATTTAGTTTAATTTACATAGTATGTTTGCATACAGTAATATGCAATGATTTACAAGATGAATCCAGTTTATGTTCTTTAAAAAGATCAGGTCTCTATAAATAGATTGGCTCAGTCATTTTAATGTCAGCCAGCAATTCATCTATTATTGTTACAAACTTTCAAAATTATACAGTGTGCAGATAACAATATTTTAGACGCGCTTTAGTGCTTCACTACTTCAAATTACAAGATGCTCAGTCAGTAACTGCCAATCTAGGCCCTTTGCAAGTGTATAGAAAACAAAAGCATCTTCGTATCTGGATGCTCCCCAGAATCTAGAGAAGTTGTTTCATTTACAAGCAAGATCCCTGTATATTAAGGCACACAGGGTGAGATTACATGCAATTTGGCCAAGTTATGGCGGTGACTTTATTTAAATAATCAATCACACACAAAAAATGCAGATATGTTTAAATTTTCTTATATCTCTGTCTGCACTTAAAATCACTCAAGTAAATTACCAGGCAGAGAGGTCTAATGAACTAAAAGAACAGTGCTGGGTGCAACCAACTACCAAGTTCTAATTGTGCCTCTGCCAATGACATGTTATGTGGCATTCAACAAATTGGTTAACCTCTAGAAGTCCCAGTTTCCTTATCTGGTGAGGGGGGAAAAAGGTAGGTTAGGGGTGACAATATTTAATTATCTCCCTCTATTGAGTGTTTGTGAGGATTGATTAATTAATGTTTAAACGCTTTGAAAACGTAAAGCTCTGCATAAATGCTAAGTGCTAGCTAGCTACTCATACCACAGCCAGCACAGTGATAGCAGAGAGCTATTTTTCCCACTTGCTTATATTTAATTTCTCACCCATTTTGTCCTAACGTAGGAAAGAACAATTCCTCCTTGGCTGTATGAATCTCTCAGGGAATTCCCTCACCCCCAATCTAGCACTGGCGCAGTACTTTTACCACCTTGCTCAAAGCAGAACAAGATGGTACTAATAATGCTGGTGATCAGTCTATAGTAGCACTCGCTAGACCAATGCAGGAAGAACTCCTTAAAATTCTCAGTGTAGACAAGACCCTTGCAGACAACCTACGACCTCAGGTTCCAGTTCCAAGAGAAAAATGTTTGTATCAGAGGGCAAATTAAGGTGTTAAAAATGTTTCTTAAAAGCAACACTTTCTCACTCATTTAAGTCAAAGAGAAGAGGTATTTTATCAACCATTAAAAAAAGCCCTCACCTCTGTGCAAAGAAAATACATGAGAAATTCCTCACCATCAAATACTTTTCCCAAAAAGTGGTAAGAACCTTTAAGCAGGCACTTAAATGAAAATCTCATCTCAGCCCTAACTATGGGTATACTGTCAGCACTGCTGAACTACATACTATACTGTACATCTTAGCCTCCTCATGGCCAGCCTGGCCATGGCATGTTTGGCAAATGCAGCCAATGGAGACCCTGCGTGTTTGCATTAGGGGAAACAGCTTCTGCCCTAGATTTAAAGCAGCAGGAAAAAAGTAGAGGAGTAAACCTATGAGCATAAGCAACAGAAGCCTGATCATTTGAGTGAGCAGAAGAAAACTCCGCATCTCCAGGTGTCAAATCCTCCCCCACAAATGTGCTACAGAGATTACTATTCTGCCTGAAGTCTGCCACAGGTCAGTCTGAGGCCTCCGTCAGTTTTTGCACGGGGTCTGGAGTCATTTTACATGCAGAGTCAGAAATAAAGGCAAACTGGCAAAGAAATCCTCATTATATTTATATAAAGAGTTATAATCTCATTATTACTCCTCATTATAGCTACAGGTATATAGGAGCTAGGTATTATCATTATATCATGCCTATCAAACTTCAACTGCTTTTTGTTTAAGTCCTCCTTAAACAACTTTTCTTCTTGAAAGGGGCAAATGTATTCAAATCTTCCCTTAAAACACCTTGTGTTTTCATTGATAATTCACCAAAAACAAAGAAAAATTTCCAAAAGTCAAAATTTGCACCACCTTCAAACCTGGGCCTCCACCCAGTCAACCAGTGAATTGTGCATGGGCTAAATTATCACTGGTGTAATTCAAATGACATCACTGTGAAAACAAGAGTCATACTAGAAAAAGTTTAGGACGTTTAACTATAGGATTGCTATTAGATTCTTTTCAATATTTGTATGATATTGCTCAGAAGCTTCAGTCAGGTCACGTGCTAAGTGATCCATCGATACATCTGAATATACGGTCCCTCTTCCAAACAGCATACCATCGGAGAAAACATTCACCTACAGTACAGTACATGTATATGCTTCAACACCAGATTAAAAAAGACAGTGTGTGGGCAGTGCTGTTATTTTTCACTCAAAATCTCTTGCACACACTGTCACAATACATTATTTTATCTTTCTTGTTATTGCCCAATTCCCTAAACAAAAGCTGAGATGGATAATGATGTTCTCATATAAATGCTACATGTTTATTCAGCATGATACATTTTTACATGTTTTCCTCCTTTTGGCATTTTTGAATATAATTGAAGGTTGCTATCATTATAAGTTCAGAAAGTCTAAAAACTGATGGTAATTACTTGGCACCTACTAAGCATACTCAAGTTTTCATCTTCTTTCCAATAGTTTTTTTAAGTGCCCATCATCAAGAATAAGTTAAATTCACACTAGGGTACTAAGAAATTACTCAAGTATCAGAGGGGGAGCCGTGTTAATCTGAATCTGTAAAAAGCAACAGAGGGTCCTGTAGCACCTTTAAGACTAACAGAAGTATTGGGAGCATAAGCTTTTGTGGGTAAGAACCTCACTTCTTCAGATGCACTGAAGTGAGGTTCTTGCAAGTGAGGTGCAAGTGAGGGACTGAAAATTTGACCCTAGTGGTCTCCAGAAACATCACTTAGTTGCCAATCACTGGCTCGTGGTACTTTTCTTTCATTTTGTAAGGGTAAACATCTTGTAAGCAGAAACTACGGAGTATACTTTGTACTTTGGATGAGTTCACAGTAGTTCTTCATATCAAACATTTGTGTCAAGCCTTTCCGAGTGCCTAGTGATTGTAAATGCCAGGCCATTGCCTGCTCTGATGAGACTGTCATGCTAGGTTACACAAAGCATCTGTTTTTGGAACAAGACTGTTTCATGCAAACGCTAGAGATAATGGTCTGTTTTTGTATATATGCAACCACATGTTCACTGAAGCTGAATATTTCTATATGTGACCAATTTCTTAAGAGACACAGGACTCAAAAATTCTAACAAAGTACACTATAACAAGGTAATCCTATATGTTCCTCATATTCTCTCTGTAATACCAGAAGCTAGAGCAGTTAAATTGTTCCCTGAAACTAGTGCCTGTAGAGATTGTGCTTAATCCTGCAAGGGAGTTCTTTTCAAAATTTCATACATATGGATCTTTCCATCTGCTAGATGGTAACCTGCAATTTCTCATCAGCAAGTTATTCATCTCCTGTTGGCTACTGTAAATTTGACTAGACTAGGTGTGCCGGCACACATACCAACAATCCTCCTTCCTATGTAGCACAGATGCTGTGGATTCTATTAAATCTGAGAGAAGCTGTGATATAAAAGACAAGGATAAGATTCCCATCATCAAATAAATAGGGACAATGTACCAATATGGTTAATAAACAGGCTTTGTACATAGTCTTGTGAATATCAATAAGCAGATATAATGAAGTAAGAATAGTGAGCTCCATCAAATAAGAATTCCAAAAATGTAAGCTTGTCAACTAGGCGATCTCACTGACAGTCCCAAATATAACTAGAAATGTTATAGCAATCTCTGGTGTACTCATTGCAGACACAGGACCAAGCAAACACACTCAGATCCTCGGCACGAGCCAGAAGATTTCCATCACAAAAGAAAAGCTACAGATATCTCCAGAACACCCACCACATTGGGATTCTAATTGCTGGCACAACTTAGAAGAGTTGTTCTCCACAGCAATATCCAAAACTGTAAAATTAAATGAATAAAAATTTAAATAATAATAAAAAAACAGTGAAAACAAAGCTTTGTTTTCCGGCTGGTGCTGGAGGAAAGGCTGGCAGGAGACTGCTACTGTCTTTGTCCAACAAGCAGCACAGCAGATAAGGATAATGTTCTATTTTCTATTAAGTAAAAGCAAAAATGAATAAATTATCACTAGCTTTCTTCTTTGACATGCAAGATCTGGTGGTCGTTGCACAGAACACAGCGTACTGCAGCTGCCAAAGAGCATACATAAATGTAGGCAAGAAACAGATGAGATATACTATATACAGCTTTATTTTTCCCTGTTAAAAGATTTCTTCAGGAATTTAATAATCCCAAATTTTGATTTTATTGCAACTGGGCCTCAACTAAACTTTTGCTACTCCAAAAACAAAAACAAACAAACAAACGGCTGTACTTGGTTTACAACAGTCATAATTTTGCTTTCATTTTAACTCAGTCTTTATGGCTCCCAGTGAACTTTTGCTGTTCTGAAAATACTGCATACTTTTTAACTGCAAATTCAAGATTATCTTGTACTGTACATTAATCTGTTAGTGTGGCCAATTATAGTTTCAGTTTAGCAGTATTAAAGCTTTGTTTTTGTTGCAATTTCAGTGGCTGTGCTAGCTGCTAGCTCTTTACATTTAATTTTCAGAGGGAGTCCTCAGGAGCCAGTTGTTAGACTGATCAACTCTGGGAGAAATCAACTATGCCAATGCTTACTGGTTTATATGGGTGGTTGACTTCATATGTGGCGTAGCTGAAGCATTGCTCATCACATCTCCATTGTTAAGAAAAAGAAGTGTGGCTTGCTGAGACTACAGCTCCCATCATGCAATCTTGAGCTGAAAGCCCAGACCTCCTTATTACAAATAATGACTACCATATGGTCCATTTTATGGAAACTTAGGTATGGCCCTCAGTTTTAAAATCAAAGGCCTGATCCTGTCAGGCGCAAAGTCCATCCTGAGAATTACTTGGCAGTTTGTGACTAAGCTGTCAATTTCAATTTATTTTCTTTTACAAAGCAATAAATCTGGAATATCAAACAGCTCCAAATTTAACTTTTAAATTTTAACTAGTACTCTGTGAATTAAAAGTGGCTAAAAGGGCCACAACTGCGTTGAAATGGGAGTCCCTGGGAATTCCATGGGAAGATGATAGTTTAAAACTGGTATTTTTCAGCCCTTTACTCTTCAACCCCATTTCCAAAGGTTATCTTAAATGTTAATGGAAGAGAACATGAAAAACATAATGGGCACAGGCCCAGAATATTGTGTGCATTTCAACATTGCCAATTAGTGCATGATGATGACGACATCACATCAGAATGTGCCAATTAGCCAATCAGAATGTGGTTTTGGGAAAGCTGTGTCCCCAGCTATCTCTAATAACACTTAAATTACTATTGTAATAACATCTTGTTGAGTTTATCACTCACATACATAACCTACTCTCTCTCTCTCTCTCTGGGTTAAAAAAGATGTGCAGTTTATCTAAAAAATTTACTGGATATCCAAGAAGTCGACAACTACATAAAGTCATGTGCTGTTTACTAACTGTTTATGAACACTGGTGGAGTATTTTCATTTTGTGCCATTACTAAGTTAAGGTATCTGTTAACTGGGAAATTTAATCACCAGAGTGCTTCCTCTCTTCTGTATTAGCTGAAGACAGCCATGCTGTACATGGCACTCTGGACACTTGCAGGGGGGAGAGTTACAAAGGCACAACTAGGAATAAGGCAATCAACTCCTAGTGGACACCTAGCTGTCCTTTGTGCTTTCAATATTCTCTCCCACAGTCTGTTACTGCCTCTTACTGCTCACATTTGTTCCACCCCAGGGACTCAGTCAAGTAAGCTTATTGCTATTTCTGTTATAACCTATGATGGCCACATTATGGATCATCTTTGTCCTGTTTCCTGTAGCATAGGGACAGAAACACTAGGTACTTACTAACTAATCGTATCTACTGGTAAAAGAATAGAGTTGCAGGTTATTTCACATACTCTTAGCCCTCTAAGTGTAACCACAGCTCCTCATCACCTGACTATTGCAAACTTTGAAAACTGAAGATTTGATCGTGGCAATCTGCTTGAGACTGGAGGAAATCTTTGCTTTGAGTCCATACAGGTATCTGGAAGGCTGAAATTAAAAAGCATAAAGAGGCTATTAATGTATCAAATGTAAATAGTCATTTTTCAGAGCTAATAAAGCCCAGGTATCCAACCTTTGCAAACTGAGGGCCACATTGGCAGCTTTCCAGCAGCCTGAGGCTTGTGCCTAATATATATGAATATAGACAATTTTAAAATCACAAATATTACACACAACCACAATATTTTGCTTATACTTTTAGCTTCCTTAAGAAAATATTTGCCCCTATGTTGTTTGCATTCTTTACACCAAAAGTCTGCAGCTTTGACTTCAGCTTGTAACTACTGGAGAGGATGGACAATTTATATAATCTACTTTGGGGGGTTGTTTTTTCCTATATAAAAATTACAGTTTTGAAATTAACCTTTACAATTCTCATTTTCCAGATTTTCATCCAGGACATTTGTCTAAGTTTTATGGAATCGCTAGTATGAAGCTAGAGCTAATCTTTATCCAGGTTAATCAGACTATCTGCTTGCTCCTTAACCAGTTCCCAGTGGGATACTGAACATGAGTTTTCTTTCTGAGCACATGTGTAATGAACTCGCATCCGTGTGGCTCCAGAAGAATCCAAGATAGCTATGGGAACACCTATCTCCAAGCAAGCATGTACTGATCATGGGTTCTTTTCAAACTATTTCAAGGATTTCACATTTGACAAGCAATTTAATATTCATATCAAAAATGACTGAGTTCCCATTTGGCCCCTAATTCAGAGAAAAAAAACGGTTACCTATCTTTCATAACTGTTATTTTTTGAGATGTGTTGCTCATGTCCATTCCATTCTAGGTGTGCGTGCACCCACGTGCACAGTCGTCAGAGATTTTTGCCTTTGCGGTATCTGCAGGACCAGCTGTGGCACCCCCTTGAGTGCCACACTCATTTGTTGGTATATCAGGCGCTGGCCCTACACACTCTCAGTTCCTTCTTGCCGGCAACTCAGACAGAGGGGCAGGAGGGCGGGTAATGGAATGGAGATGAGTAACATATCTCGAAGAACAACCGTTACAAAAGGTAGGTAACTGTTTTTTCTTCTTCGAGTGCTTGCTCATGTCGATTCCATTCTAGGTGACTCACAAGCAGTATCAATGGAGGTGAACTCGGAGTTCACAGACTTGCAGCTTGCAGCCCTGCTCTGCCAAAGCCAGCATCATCTCGAGCTTGTTGGGTCAGCGCATAATGGGACAGACAACCAGGTAGCAGCCCTACAGATCTCTCGGATTGGTACCTGTGCCAGGAAGGCTGCTGACAACGCTTGTGCCCTAGCTGAGTGTGCTATCACAATCGCCGGCAGAGGCACCTTTGCCAGCTCATAGCAGTAGCAGATGCAGACCGTGATCCAGGATGAAATCCTCTGAGCAGCCACTGGGTGACCTTTCAGTCGGTCTGCCACCACAACAAAGAACTGCATTGACTTACGGAACGGCTTTGTTTTATCTATGTAGAAGGCCAGCACCCTCCTGACATCCAGGGTGTGTAACCTGCACTCCTCATCTGACACATGAGGCTTTGGAAAGAAGATGAGTAAGTATGTGTCCTGGCCAGTATGAAACTGGGAAACGACCTTGGGCAGAAACAATGGGTGCGGTCGCAGCTGGACCTTATCTTTGTAGAAGACCGTATAGGGTGGCTCCGAAGTAAGCACCCTGATCTCGGACACCCTACAGGCCAACATTATCACAACCAGGAACAAAACCTTCCAGGAGAGAAGCAGAAGAGAGCAGGAAGCTAGAGGCTTAAAGGAAGGCCCAATGAGCCTCAACAGCACGAGATTCGGGTCCCGGGGGGCGGGACAGGATCCCAGACGTGTGGGTAGAGATGCTACAGACCTTTCAAAAACTGTGCCGTCATGTCATGAGCGAAGATAGACCTGCCTTGGAATGGAGGATGGAAAGCCATGATAGCGGCCAGGTGGACCTTGATCGACGACAGGGACAAAACTTGGAGTTTGAGGTGCAGCAGATAGCCCAGCATCTCCTGCAGCAGGGCCTGCTCAGCCCAAATATGCCGTTCCGAGGCCCAGCATGTGAACCTTTTCGATTTGGCCAGGTAAGACGCTCTGGTGGAGGGTTTTCTGCTACCCAGCAAGACCTGCTGAACATGGGCCGAGCATGCCCATTCATCCACGCTTAGCCAGGCAGTAGCCAAGCCGTCAAGTACAGCACTGCCAGGTTTGGGTGCAAAGGGCTGCTGTGGTTCTGGGACAGCAGATCTGGCCAGAGGGGCAGCTGCAGCGGGGCGGCTACCGAAAGGCTCAGCAAAGTGCCAAACCAGTGCCGGCGAGGCCACGTGGGTTCTATTAGGATAATTCTCGCCCTGTCTTGCTTGATCTTCACAAGGACCCTGTGAATCAATGGCACTGGCAGGAAGGCATACATCAGCGCCCCCAATCAAGAAATGAGAAAGGCATCTAACAGGGAGCTCCTGTCCATCCTCTGGATTGAACAGAACACGTGGCATTTTCTGTTCTGCCTGGACGCGAACAGGTCCACCTGGGGAGTCCCCCACTTCTGGAAGATGATGCTGACCACCTCTGGATGAAGTGATCACTCGTGGCGAGACGAGAAAGTCCTGCTGAGGTTATCCGCCAAGAGGTTCCTGGTTCCAGGCAGGTGCACGGCTATCAGATGAATGGCATGCCGCACACAAAAATCCCAAAAGGTGGAGAGCTTCTTGACAAAGGGCCGAAGACCTGGCACCGCCCTGCCTGTTGATGTAATACATCATGGTGGTATTGTCTGTCCACTGCCCCCGGAGTGCTGGCAGCGCGGGCAGAGGCTCGGCTCTCTCAGCGCCGGGGAAGGCGTTGATGCCGTCAGAAGTTTGGGTCCCCTACTGCTTCTGGGAGTCGGTGGTGGATCCTTTAAGGGGCTATGGGCACCGACCGGGGAGGCACATCCATGTGGCTCTGGAGTGGCCGGGCGGACCAAACTGGGTCCTTTGCCCAATGCCCCATGGCCTTTCTTGCCCCATGCCAGGGAACCATGCTTCTTCATTTTCTTTCTGGCACGGATAACAGGGAATGGTGCTGGGTGGAGCCCAGTGCGCTGTGCACCGAGGCTGAGGTACTAGGTGAGTCTTAGCAGGACGGCTCGGATGCCGGACGAAGGGCAGCCTCCGTGAGGACAGCCCAGAAATGAATATCCTGCTCTTTCTGAGTCCTGGATTGAAAATTTTTACAAATATAACACTTGTCCTTCACGTGTGATTCCCTCAAGCACTCGAGGCAGCTGCTGTGGGGGTCACTTACAGGCAAAGGCCTGTTACAGTCTGTGCAGGGCTTAAACCCCGGAGACCGGGGCATGCTCCGCCTGGGGCTCTAACTTCTAACTCCTAACTACACTTAGCAACTACTTAACACTAACTGCTATAAACAACTATTTACAAGGCCCTAAGTCAGAAGAGATGAAACCGCTAGCCCTTGCTATGCAAAGAAAGGCGCGCCGACTAACCCATGGGTGGTAAGAAGGAACTGAGAGGGCGTAGGGCCAGCGCCTGATATACCAACGCATGAGCCGTGGCACTCATGGGGGTGCCACAGCTGGTCCTATGGATACTGCTAAGGCAAAAATCTCCAACGACTGCGCACATGGGCGCGCACACCTAGAATGGAATTGACATGAGCAAGCACTCGAAGAAGAACAAAGGGCTGCTTGTTCTTACATAGGATTAAGGGGTTAAGCATGGGAAAGACCTATTTAGATTGTAAGCTCTTTGAGACAAGGACTGTCTAGTACTCCGTGTTTGTACAGTGCCTGGCACAACAGGGCCCCATTGTTGGTTGGCTCTTAGGCACTGCCATAACAAACATGATTATTACTAATAACAAAATCTCCCTGAAAGGGGAAGCTATTAGTCTCCAGAAAGTGGACATTTCAGATAGTAAACCAAGAAGACAACATTTGAGCTTAGCCAAGAGGCCAAATTATGGGCTACAGAAAATAATTATTATTGAATAATGACAAAATAGAGGCATTGCTGTTGGGTTCTTCAATGCAGCTGTCACTTAGAATTTCCTTTCTTTCTCTTTAGTCACCATGGCTGTAAAACACCAACCCTCCTTTGGGAACCTGGGTAAAATGTCTGAAAATCCATTTACTCTTTGAAGCTTGTATTAGAATAGCTCTTAAACACAGTTAGAATTTACAAAGTTTATCAAAAATATATTTCTTTTTTCAAGCACTATTGGATGTTTCATACACTTTAGAATGAAGCACACCTCTACCCCGATATAATGCGACCCGATATAACACTAATTTGGATATAACGCGGTAAAGCAGTGCTCCGGGGGGAGGGGGGGCTGTGCACTCCGGCGGATCAAAGCAAGTTCGATATAACGCGGTTTCACCTATAACGCGGTAAGATTTTTTGGCTCCTGAGGACAGCGTTATATCAGGGTACAGGTATATGTTAATTCTTAATAGATTTTCCTAACGCACTGATCAGAACAATTATACTTAATTCAAACCTCCATTGCTAGATCTTGAAATTGCATTAAGTAAAAAGACAATTTAGTTCTTTCAAAGACCTTTTGTTGTGGTTTTTTTATGGTACAATAAAATTTAGTTTTAATTTGTTTTGTATTAGCGTTTATTTTTTCTCTCAGATTTTGTCATAATATTTCTATTTTGATATGCTGTAGAGCTTAATTATATTAATAATATTATATATTCAAACTGTGAGGAAAAGTAATTCAAAGCGGTAATGATGATGTCTGAGAATCTTGCATTTTAAACAATAATAAACCATACCAAAGTCAAAGGCTTGTATGAGCAACCTAGAAGCATGGGAGTTCTCACCCATCTCTGTGAAATTTAATTAGCATAAAGTGGCCTATTCCACACGCTCATATTAACCACAAACATGTTCACAAAACATATTCAAAGTTCAATTTTCAGCAACTACCCTAGATACCAAAATTGGTAGTTTTACTTTCTGGAGATTTAATCCATTCAAGTTATATACAACCAATTTCTGTTCACTAGTTGACTTAAATATGTGGTCTTAACGTGACTAATTAAATAAAACTACTTAGCTAAGTATACCAGAGCCAGACACACAGTCAGTTTAAGTTTGATCTGCATTTTTTGGGCAAAGGAAACAATGCACAACATATTTTCCTATCCTACTGCTAGATAAATTTTACTTGTTTGCAAATGCATCATTACATTTTTCTCTGTGCTTCAGCTACCATCTGCCATTTATGCAACAAAGGGTAAACTGGATGACATAACTCCCAAAGGAACAGTGTGAGCACTGTCAGTTATATGTGCATTAATGAAGAGGAGAAAGTATAAAAATTTTCCAGAAACAAAGGCCAAGGAGAGAGCAGTCAGACCAACAATTTATGGCAGGATTTCCACTTCCATTTCCACCATTATTTCAACAACTAATTGCAAAATACACATGAGCACAAGACGTATCCCATTTTTCTAATGTTGCCTGTGAGGTACGGTACAATAAACCACTAAAGAGGAAACACAAAATCAAAACCTGATGTTCAACAAGACTCCCATGCAACATTTTCCATCCATTTCTTACCTGCTCCAAAAAGCAACTTCCAAGCAATGGCTCATTCTGTCCTTGATTCTGGAAGTCCCTGCATAATGCACATGGTTGTTATGCTGCCGTGTAAGTGTGACTGGATGCTAAGCATGGGCATAAGGCTAAACACTAACCATAGTTAGATACGTTTCAAGCGTGCTCCACAGCCACTCAACTATGCAGGATAACAAAGCAGTGGGGTACAGGGACAGAGAATGGGTGTGTCTGAAGGGACATGAAGTGAAATCAATGGGAGTTAGGTCATTGATCTCAACGGGGCCAGGATTTGATCCATGGTGTTAAGCACTGTCGTCTATCTTGGGTCGCATATATACTCTTACTGCTAGGTAGAAGTAACCTGGGGGTTGTTCTCATTAATGCAGGGGTGGGTTCCCCTGTATTCTTTGTTCTGCTCATCACCTTGTGCCTGGATACAGTGTTGCACACCAGCGCTGTGCAGGGTCAAGCTTTGAGATTCATTTTTATGTAAAATTACATTGCTATGAGAACATGAACAACTTTACAGTAAGTCAAACTACCAAGCCACAAATCAACCAAAGAAGGAACTCCTCCTGCCATACAACATCCCGCACTATGCTGGCACTCTCCCTCAGTCAAAACCCCAAGCAATAATTGAGCCTTTCAAGCATACCCTAAACTTCAAACTGACTTTGTTGGACCAAAAGTTCGAAGAAACTCTAGGACTTCAGTCCCCTAAGATTCTTACCAACCCCCCTCAGATAGAGAGTCCCAGATAGATAGAATGTCCCAGTTGAACTCAACTGCCAGGATGGTGCATATGGAGTGAGGCTAATTTTAATGTGGTAAAGACTCAAACCATACCTGCCAAATTTTAGACCAAAACCGACTTTCTGAATTGCTTCTGGAAGTGCACTGGTAGCTATACATGCAAACATGCCTATTAGACTTGTTAATTACACATTTCATACTTGCTAGAACATTGTGTATTGCAATTCAAATTCTCACTACCCCACTCTGAACCTTGTTAATTAAAAAAAGGAAAGAGGGAAATTAGATTTCCTCTTGCTGGGGTTCTTAGCCCTGGGTGTGTCATGGAAACAGCTTATTTTATCTAATGGGTTGATACATATATCTAGAGCATTCTTTCAGATCATTCTTCTCTTGGTACTGGTGATTAATAACATTCTTTGAACACAGAAGCCGTAAGATGTGTTCGGATGCCATTACAGTGATGTTTCATAAAGAACGTTCTGTGAATAACAGAGATCAGAAAATACATTTTAGGGAGTGCTCTGCAGGATGATGGTGCTGGTGAGGAATCCACCCCAATGGAACAATCTGGGGCAAATCCCCAGAAGAGAATCTTGCAGAGATTTCCTCTCCTTTAGTCCCCACCCCATGGGTTTCCAGCAGAGGAGAACTGGGGCACGGCATGGCAACTGAGTCCTATATTTTGAGGATATTACTTAGAATTAATTGTTTTGACTGACATAGTTGAGTTGGGCTAAATGAACAAAAGGTCAAATATCAGGTAATGCTCATAGTGGCATACAGAATAAAAGCAAAGTTTAATTTACATACTAATGTCTGACCTCAATACATTAATTTCTGTAATTCTGCAGCTCATGACAGATCTCTCTTTAGAAAGGATCAACAGTGGAGAAAATATTAACTAAATCTTAAAAAAAGAATTTCAATTTTAATAAAGCTTATGGAAATGACATCTAAGACTACTTATCTTTTATACATGATTACTAATTTATTAATGTTTTTTTCCCTGTCTATGTTATATCCTCTTCATTCTTACTGGCCTTAATCTTTATGCAAATACAAGTTGCTGAGGGACAAACAAATTTGCAATTACTAATTAAAGGTTTCAAGATTCACAACATTGTGTATACCAGTATCTAAAATTTAGCTGTCAAGTTCAGAGTAAAATTAGGAAGGAGTTGCTATATTAATATATCCAAGAATGCTCACTTGGTGAATTTCACATTTGGGGCATTGCTAGAAGTTAAGATTAAGCAATTTTTGCATCAGCTGACTGTTACTTACCTAATAAAAGGAAATGCAGTGTTCTGGATTCTTAAGCTTTAATTATTCCCTCAGTTGAGCCTCTATTCTCAAAGCAATGAATATACTAATATAGCTCAAAAATGCTGGAGATTTTGCATGACAAATGTATGTACACTCTAACATATAGTTGTAGTATTTGAGCACCTCCCAAGAACTGAAAACAAACAATAGTATCTGTGTCTCCCATATCAGTAGCTAGGAATCTGTTGAGAGAGAGAGAGAGAGTGTGTGTGTGTGGCGTTTAGTCCTAGATGCAGTGAGATCTGGGGTCATTCTCATCTTTTGGGGGAGTAAGTTCTATAGTTTAGGTTCAGTTCATGTGAAAATGTTGTCTCCTTTACTCAAGACTCTTCCCCCATTTGTCCACATTTCATGGTACCAGCAGAAGCAGCTCTTGAAGGCGGCCATGGTCACAGAGGCCACTCTTACTAAAGGAATATCGGGCTCAGAGAAACCATCCTCAAACCACTCACCACACTAAGGGCCAGTTTCCTCCAGGACACAATTGACTTCCTCCAGAAACTGCACGTTAACAATCTCCCTCAAAACACCATATCTGCCACCCTGGATGTCACCTCCCTAGACATCAACATCCCTCACAACGATGGCAATTCTGCCTGTCTCAAATATCTACAAGACAATGGACAATACTCAGATCTCCACCCCAAACACATCACCAAGCTCATCCATTTCATCCTCACCCATAACAACTTTACATTCAACAACAAACAAACACTTTGAGCAAACCATGGGAACTGCTATGGGTACTAGGATGGCTTCCCAATATGCCAATCTCTTCATGGGCCACCTCGAGGAAACATTGCTAGACAAATGCAGCACAAAACCAAATGATATAACTGAGATACAATGATGGTGTTTTCATCCTCTGAACAGACAACCTAAACTGCCTCAGATTGCCATCACAACTCTAACCACCACCACCACCCATCCATTAATTCTCTCTAGAACACTCCCACACCAGCATCAACTTCCGGGACAATATAATCAGCTTCAACAATAGAACACTACAGACAACTCTATAAAAGAAACCTAAGCATCACCATACTTATTTTCACAGATCCGGTAACCACCCCAAACACACCAAGAAATCTGTTCTCTACAGCCACACACTCATATACCACTGAATGTGTTCCAAGGAGAAAGTCCAGGATATGCATCTTAACACACTTTAAACTGCCTTCACCAAACAAGGACACTCCATCAGAGAAGCAGATCGCATAATGGAATGGGCCACCCAACTATCCCAAGTGAATCTGCTTCAATACAGGAGAAAAAAAAAAGAAATCTCCAACCGCACACCGCTAGTTGCCATCTGTCATCCCAAATTGGAACCCATACAGGGTACCATTAGACAATTACAACCCATACTCCATGGGGACCACACCTGAAATAAATCTTTCCCAAACCCTCTCTTCTGGCCTCCAAACACACCTGCCCCAACCTCACCAAGCTCATCAGCATTAGCAAGCTCCCCACAGACTATGACATACCAGCTCAAAGCAGCACCATGCCCTGCCAGAACAACAGATAAAAAACCTGCAGACACATCTTCAATGCTACGATGATACACCGCACAACACACCTTTCAGGATCCATGGCTCCTATACATGCCTATCACAACACATGGTGTACCTCATCCAATGTGATAAATGCCCCAATAACAACTATGTGGGTGAAGCAAGACGATCAGAACGCTCTCATATGAATTCACACAGGAAACTGATAAAAGATAAAAACACCGTATCACCTGTGGATGAACACTTTCCACAAAACAATCACTCCACACCTGACCTCTCAGTCCTCATCCTCAAAAAAGGCCTGCATAACACCTTCAAAAGATGAGTTTGGGAGCTTAAATTCATAACTTTGCTAGACACTAAAAATCCTGGACTCTAATTAAAACACTGGATTTATGACTCAATAGAACAATCCATAACCCACTAACCCTCCTTTGTCCTATGACTGCAGAGGTGTTACCTGCCCACTTCACATTTAATGTGTCTCTTGCAACACGTGTTAACTCCTTAAGCTTACCAATCTGTTCCACCTTATACAGTATTTAGTTGTGACACTCTGAGTACCTTTCCCAGACCCGAAGAAGAGTTCTGTGTATGCTTGGAAGCTTGTCTCTCTAACCAACAAAAGTCAGTCCAATAAAAAAATAGTACCTCACCCACCTTGTCTCTCTAATATCCTGGGACTAACATGGCTACAAAAACCCTGCAAATAACCAATGTTATTATGTTGGGAGTGACATTTGATGTTAAATGGAAGAGGATATTACTGTTAGTATGTATTATTTGTTAAGCACCTAGGAGAGCATACAAAAGACAACATGGTCCCTAGCTCTAGGAGCCAAGTTAAATCATACATTACAATCATGGCATTGTTGACAGCCAACTAGCTCCAAATTACAGCCAGCACTCTGAAGCAATTTTATAATAATAGAGCATTTTCAGAGATAACAGAATGTCATTAATTGGCTCTCCATTATTAATTTAAATCCAAGTCATTACATACATTTTCATATAGCATTTATCTTATGCGTTTAAGACATTTTACATCAACCGAAAATCTTAATTTTTTTCTCTGTGATATTTCACATGGTCTATGCACTGGCATGTCCACAAAGTATTTCAGCTGTATTCAGTCTATTAGTAAATGCATCTACTGCTGGTGATTGATAAAAATAAATAGCAAAGGTCGAAGAACAGAACATTACAGTCTCATTAAAATGACAAGTTCCCTGCCATGTTTACTGATTGGAGCATCTAGTTAAAATAATTATACCATTGTACACCACAGAGGACAGACTTAAGGTACAGGAGTATTTGTTCAATGAGAAAACAATTTCACTGGTAACATTTTATAAATGAACACTTTGTCAGTTTGTTTTGAAATCCAGATTATCTGTCAAAATTTAATTTATTCAGGATTTGCTGGTATATTTACATTTCTGTAAGTTTGGGAAAATGGCTTATTTGTTTGGAATCAGAAATTCTTCAGGCTATTTACAGCTTACATAGAAGATTGTCATTTATTTGCAGCACCCACCACTTTAGCATCTGGGTACCTTACGCAGACCTCAAAGACACACAGGGTTATGGTTCAGGGTCAAATTGGCCGCAGTGTTTGTCAATAATGAATTGAATTGATTGGAACCTAATCTCAACCTGGAAATCTTTGCTAAATGTGATCCCAGGCCAACGCTCTGCACCAGAAACATACATGTGCTATACCCCTGAACCCTCAGGATGGCAGTAACCCACTCCTGGTCAGCCACATTTGGGTGAAAAAATTAAGGGGAAATTTTTCCCTTCCTTATGCCTGTAGCAGTTGCTTTAAACCCAGGGAACTTCTTTGGGGAAAAACCACCCAGGCTACGTGATGAGACACGAGGCATGAAGAGGATCTTCACAACGGCGTTCACCTCTGGGCATGCAATAAAGGCAACTAGGACATGGAAACAAACTTGGAGGTGGAAGGAATAGACAGGAAACACCTGTTCCACTTGAGGGATTTTGCTCTACATCCTGCATGCATATTTTATGTCTGTGCTAGTGCTGAAGGACAATGCAGCAGGCCACCACAGATGTTAATGGTGAATCCTGCATAGGAGATGTTATGAAGCTTACTCATGCCTTTAGCGCCTCTAGATTGTATAACTGTAATGCACAGATTCATGGTTCACCAAGCAGAATGATTACTAAGCTTCAGCTTGTGCAATCTTCCACTGCTAGCCAATGCATCTTTTACAAATAGGCAGACAAATAGGCATCTTGGAATTAGTTACCTTTATTTATAAGACATAGGGTTGGTTTAAATGTAATTCACGTTTATATAGCACCTTTCATCTGAGGATCTGAGAGCACTTTATAAATATTAACTAAGCCAACACCACCCTTTTGAAGCAAGTAATGATTATCACCTTTATGGAGTACTAGGGAGGCTAATAGTTTGATTTTCAGAGATGCTGACGATTGATTCAGCTTCCATTGATATCAGGAAAAGTTATAAGGTGCTCTCAGCCCCTCTGAAAACCAGGCCCTTAGTAACTTGCCTTAGGTCACAGAGCGAGTCAGTGGCAGAGCTATGAATGGAACCCAGCGTCATATTTTTAAATATAGTTCAGTTTTTTCCATTACCATTAACTTCAATGCACATCAGAATCTTAATTGTACGAAGTTCCAACTGTTGAAACTAGGAATGCTGACAACTTTACGGAGTGTTTACAAATTATTTTTTCTACTTCAAAGTGGGTACAAAAAGTGAAATCACTCTTAATAAGGTATTTAGCTTTTCAAATTAAAGAGCCAAATACAAACATTAGGACTTCAGTGGGACAGTGTGTGGGAGCCAAGTTTCACTCTCATGAATCAAGCAGAATAGGGTAAATTTAACAAAACTGAAAACAATTTTGAGCCAAATCAGCTGGGAAGAAGAATTTAATTGGAATAATGTGAATGATAATTGGGAATCATTTAAGAAGAGAGGCCCCAAAAGCCACTATCCCACAATCAAGAAAGAAGACTGTACTGGTTAAAAAAACTGACCTAATTTAGAATTGAAGTGAAAGCAGCCATTAAAAATTAATAAAATAATATATAAAAATGGAACGAAGGAGAAGTTGATAGCAATGAATATGTATAAGAAGCAAGGAACTGTAGAAAATTGATAAGGGAAGCAATGGGACAAGGAGAAATCTATGGCTAGCAGAATAAAGCACAAGAGAAAGTGTTTTTTTAAATATATTAGGAACAAAAAGAATTCTGAGAATGGTATTGGTCCATTACCAGATGGAAATGATAGAATTATCAATAATAATGCAGAAAAGTCAGAAGACGATGTTTTTCTAAAAGATCTCCTCTAGGAATTATTTTGGGGAAGTTCTATGGGCCTGTGTCATACAGGAGGTCAGACTAGATTATCACAATGGTCCCTTCTGGCCTTGGAATGTATGACTATGGAGGTCTCAAGTGGTGTTCCACAGGAATCTGTTTTAGCTCTGGTGTTATTTAATATCTTTATTAATGACCTGGATGTAGGAATAGAGAGCATACTGATCAAATTTTCAGATGACACAAAGCTGGGGGCGGGGGGGGGAGGTGTGTTGCAAACACTTTGGAGGATAGAGCTAAAATTCAAAGGGATCTTGATAAATTGGAGAACTGGGGTATAGATAATAAAATGAAATTCTGCAAAGACAAAATGTAAGGTGCTACACTTTGGGAAGAAAAAACAAAAGCAAAAATACAGAATGGGGGATAACTGGCTTGGCAGCAGCACTGCTA
Source organism: Terrapene triunguis (assembly GCF_002925995.2). Taxonomy (NCBI): domain Eukaryota; kingdom Metazoa; phylum Chordata; order Testudines; family Emydidae; genus Terrapene; species Terrapene triunguis. The sequence goes on from NW_020664589.1 coordinate 14,852,245, forward strand.
AGAAGGATCTGGGAGTTGTGGTGGATCACAACCTGTCAACATGAGTCAACAATGCATTGCTATTGCAAAAAAGGCAAATGCAATTTTAGATTGCATCAACAGAGGCCAATGGGAGTGTGGACCCGGAGCTCGGGGTGGGGCAATGTGTGGAGCCCCGTGGCCCCTCCCGCCTAGGAGCCAGACCTGCTGGCCACTTCCAGGGCACAGCACAGTGCCAGGACAGGTAGGGACTAGCCTGCCTTAGCCTTGCAGCACCGCCAACTGAACTTTTAATGGCCCGGTCAGCAGTGCTGACCGGAGCCGCCAAGGTCCCTTTTTGACTGGGTGTTCCGGTTGAAAACTGGACACCTGGTGACCCTAGCGAAGGCAGGATTTGACCCCAAGCTTCTACTCTACAGTATATAGAACAGAAGTACTTGTGGCACCTTAGAGACTAACAAATTTATTAGAGCATAAGT
>NW_020664589.1:14852712-15035424 GCF_002925995.2 Terrapene triunguis
ACTTGATGACTGCCCTATTCTGTTCATTCCCTTTGAAGAATCTGGCATTGGCCACTGTCGGAAGACAGGATAGTGGGCTAGATGGACCATTGGTCTGACCCAATATGGCCATTCTTATGTAATCATTTCCAATATTCCACAACACAAATGAATAATAATCATGTACATTACATAAAAGAACAATCTGACCCACAAACTGTAGGCATAAGCACCAGTGAAATATAGCCATCCATAGACTACAATGTGCAAGAGTAAGGAAAGATAAAGTTTTGGCCAGGGACAATGGAGCAAATCTCTACTCTCCTGAGCAGGTAAGTTGCTTGGGATCTCTAATGTCTTACTGCGCAGACAGGACCTAATTTTTTTCAAGGTCTCGAAAGACCCACATACAGAAAAATGTTTAGATTCCAATCTTTCTATTTTGGATGCATGAAAGACTCAGTTGGCTCTCCTGAGATTTAAACCAGAAGTTTCAGACAGTTAAAGCATTTCAAACCCAATGCTTAGAGCATTAAGACTTCCCCAGTGGCACAGGGGACGAGCCTGATTAGATTAGAGTATATCCAAACACTCTGAATGGTTCTGATTATTTACGAAGTCCCAAGGGAACAACTGTGATTTGGCAGACATCAGTACGAGAGCACACCAAGCACAGTGATGAAAGACAGAAAGGTTAAAAGCACAGAGATCAGGGTTCTATTTCCAACTCAGCCACAGAGTGACTGCCTGACTTCAGGTTTCCCCGTCTGTATCACTCATCAACCCCACATGATTTCTGAGAGTCTGAATCCATTAATGTATGAAAAGCATTTTGAGATGTTATGTGCTAAAGAAATACAAGATAGTATTGTTGTTACTAAATGACATTAATAATTTTTAATTTTCTTATTTAAAAGATAAATAATAATTAGATTTAAATATAAATGTATTATTCAAATTATTTAAAGAATAATTATAACAAAATTAATATTTAGCTAAAGGCTTATTACTTTAGATATAACTGATTCTGCTGACAATACTGCCTAGAATATTTTTGGGTGCTGTAAAACCAAAGAAAATACTAACATAATATGGAACCTGAATGTATAACATGCACTGAAAGAGTCTATTGTACTCTAATAAGCATTCAACATAGAACAAAGATGATGAAATTTGTCCCCCAACACTTGCATATTTTCCCTAGAGGTAGATATTATTCATAGTAGATTTAGACCTGCTCAGTTAATACTGTTTCTAATAGTACTTCACTGAGCTCTTAATTATAAGCACTATATGCACTTCTATGCTTTCCATCTTTATCTACTCATGCAACCTATTGTTTCTTCACAATATGTTTTGTTTCTGTATTAATTTGTACTTTAAAATCAGAAACACAAGATACCCCAGAAGGAAATCAATTGTCTTATCAAGCTTTACAATTACAAAGATCTTAAATTAGCCCATCACATGGTTTACAGCACAATAGAGAACACAGTATTTCTTCCCTATGAGGATTATTTTTGGAGAGCAATCATTTCCATGTTACAACAGAAAAGAAGCTTTATAATGCTCTTCAATGGAGTGGGAACAATACTGAAATTGCATTTTATCAGTAGTAACCCTGTCACTGAAGAGGATGCACTCTATATACACAAAAAATGCTGCCAGTGATCACACTGCTGCAAGTCATGTGGCTTTACACTTTCTTTTTGTGGGGGTTAGGCAGGAAACAGTTTCATTGCTTCCCAATTTTTTCAGGGAATAGAGACCAATTATTACTGAAAAATAAGCCAATCAATCCTTTTGGTAAAGTAACACTAGCAGCAGAAGTTAAATAATATAGTACATGGCTGCCCCCAATACATTAATTTCTGTCACTCTGTCACTGTAAAAATTTACAGCAGATATAATCTCTTTGAAGGGGGATCAAGTTGTAGAAAATATGAGCCTAGTTTTAAATAGAATTTTAATTTTAATGAAAGCTTCAGGGAACGCTGTTTATGCTGCTTATCTTTCATACCTGGTGATTAAGTTAATTTATACTTAATGGAAGAGGATATTTCTAATCCCCAAACAGGCTCAACATCTGTCTGTGACTATGTTTTTGGAAGCCTTAAGCTGCTTGTGATGGATGTAATAAAACCAGGATACTGCAGAACTGACACCTGAAGGATATTTGAAAGAGGGAAAATGTTATTTTTCTGTTCAGTGCTTGTGCTTAAGTCAAGCCAAAATCCCAAGCACTTAATTTTGCTGTCCCTTAAAATCCTGCTTTGCAGTCCTTTTACATTATTATGTGAATATGAATGGAAAAAGGAAAGTAAACAGTTCCCAGATATGGTTATGGTCTAATATTCATATTCATTATGTGTGGGATCTAAGAATGACTAGCTTTTTGATGGCCTGGAGCCGATGAGAGTAATAAAGTTTTCCAAAGTTGGAGAAATGATCTCTTAATTCCATCTCCAATTCATTTCTCATTTCACATGCATTAAAGGCCAAAGGCTAGCAAAATAAACATTTGCATTTACCACTCAGTTATGACAGAGAGTATAAGTCTCTTGCTAGAACAACAGTACTATATGGCTTTCAAATTTTATCCCGAGAATTCATATAATATTTCTGAAAACTAAAGGAAACCAGAAAATTATGTTAAGAAAAGTGTTCTTTCCAGCTATCATGGACATGCTTAATGATTTAAAGTGAATCCCTTCTTCAGAGTGGAAAAACCCATCAGAGATGATTACTGAAGTAGTTATTCAGTATCCTCGTATACCAAAAAGAGAATTCCAAATGTTCAAAGCAATGCAGGAGTTTTGGCAGAGAGACTTACAGATCCAATGGAACTCAAGTAGCAAAAAACACTGCATCCTGCTTTCAGAATGGAGAGTTCAGAGACTCAAGTGGGATGTATTTCTAGCAAGGAGAGGATAATGACCAAAATACTGTCCAAAGAAATCTGTTAGAATGACAAGCATTTTCTTGACTGCGAACAATGTTCATGTGTCAAAGGAGTGCAGGAACTGTCCAAATAAAGTGTCTTGGGGTAATGTCTACAGTTTGGAGCTATCATTTCCTCAAGCCTATAAACACCTTATTACCTTAAAAATACACCAGAAAACACTGATTTGCGAGAAGGACCTTGATATTAAATTGGGAGTCTAAGCAGTAGCTTGTTCTCAGCAATCAAACAAATTGAGGGCCATTAATTTTTTTCTTTTCAAGTAGCAGTACTTGTACACTGAGATTCAGGCCAGTTCTCCCTCCTTGCAGACAAGTTGGTTACGATAACTGTCTATTGAACGCATTGTGGCAAAGATGATTACCTTGACTGGGGGGAAAGGATGGCAATCCCAGAATAATGTTTTCATTTAAAGCGATTCTTCCAGATCTAGATTCAAAACCATACATGCAATTCCAGCATCCCACTAACAAGTGTATAAAACAAGAAGCACTGCACATAAATGTGTCAAAAGTATCTGTTGTATAGTTTTTAAAGGTCAGGGACTTGAATTTAAAATTGTCCTCCCCTAACCCTTGTATTAGTAGGAGTAACAACTTCTACTGGAGGTGTCCATCTGTAAAATTAATTTGCATTCCCAAAGGCAAATTAAGATACTCCTTAATTCATCTTCTTAAAGAAACTTTATCCAGCCATAATTCTGTTTCCTAATTCTCCTTCCATTTCTGTGGGCCCTTAAATTTGTTTCACCTTCCTCTTCCACATTCTTCTCTAAAAGACATCACTTTATAGCTTAGGGTAGGTGATGGTTTAGAGGGTGTTGAGTTTCTCATCTATCAGTATTCTCTTGAGATGGAAAAAGGTCTTATATCAACTTTTGATGTCTGACTTCGGAGATTCTTGGTTGGAAATACATAATTTAAGTAAGAAAAATCATTGTGTAAGAGACTTAATATCTCAGCAGTTTCCTGGTGTAGTCCTCTACACTTACATTCAGATCTTCTAAGTGTCAAATGGAATTTTTCCAGTGGTCCCAAAAATCTTTAGCCTGATTTTGAACTCTCTTCATTCACAAAGAACCCAAAATGTTATAACATAACCAATTAGATTACAGGTCAAATGTCAGTGGGAACAAAGCTTTGAATCTCAAAAGTCACTAAAAGATTTCTCACTTTCTCAAAGGATGGTGAAAGAATTCATGGTTGCAAGTGGAGGTCAGCAAAATTAAGGTTATGCAATTGCCTCTGGATCGCTACAAGATCCTTACCATTAAGAACATAAGAATGGCCCTACTGGGTCAGACCAAAGGTCCCTCTAGCCCAGTATCCTGTCTTCCGACAGTGGCCAATGCCAGATGCCCCAGAGGGAATGAACAGAACAGGTAATCATCAAGTGATCCATCCCCTGTCGTCCATTCCCGGCTTCTGGCAAACAGAGGCTAGGGACACCATTCCTGCCCATCCTGGCTAATAGCCATTGATGGACCAATCCTCCATGAATTTATCTAGTTCTTTTTTGAACCCTGTTATGGTCTTGGCCTTCACAACATCCTCTGGCAAGGAGTTCCACAGGTTGACTATGCATTGTGTGAAGAAATACTTCCTTTTATTTGTTTTAAACCTGCTGCCTATTAATTTCATTTGGTGACCCCTTGTGTTATGAGAAGTAGTAAACACCTCATCTGCTTTCTCTACACCAGTCACGATTTTATAGATCTCAATCATATCTCCCCTTAGCCATCTCTTTTCCAAGCTGAAAAGTCCCAGTCTTATTAATCTCTCCTCATACGGAAGCCATTCCATACCCCAAATCATTTTTGTTGCCCTTTTCTGAACCTTTTCCAAATCCAATATATCTTTTTTCAGATGGGGCGACCACATCTGCACACGGTATTCAAGATGTGGGCGTACCATGGATTTATAGAGAGGCAACATAATATTTTCTGTCCTATTATCTATCGCTTTCTTAATTATTCCCAGCTTTCTGTTCGCTTTTTTGACTGCCCCTGCACATTGAGTGGATGTTTTCAGAGAACTATCCACAATGACTCCAAGATCTCTTTCTTGAGTGGTAACAGCTAATTTAGACCCTATCATTTTATATGTATAGTTGGGATTATGCTTTCCAATGTGCATTACTTTGCATTTATCAACATTACATTTCATCTGCCATTTTGTTGTCCAGTCACCCAGTTTTGAGAGATCCTTTTGTAGCTCTTCGGGTCTGCCTGGGTCTTTTAGTAATTTTGTATCATCTGCAAATTTTGCCACCTCACTGTTTACCCCTTTTTCCAGATTGTTGCTCATCTCAGAAGCTCTGAAGCATGACAAATCAGCCTGTTTCAAGATTATTCAGAAATATCTTAAAATCATTAAGAAAAAATGCCTCTATTTCTATTGAAATTCCCAACAACAGCAGAGCTGAGCTGACTTTTAAGATGTCTAGGGCCTTTCCTAAGACATGCAACCGAGCGAATTTACTACATGCTGTAACTGGAGAGAGGGACTATCAGTTACTTCCAGTCAGTCATGAAAAAGATGGAGTGCTCTTTGCTGAGAACTAACAATATCAAAGAACTGGTGTTTACATGTTTCAGAACTGTAAATTAATGGCTTACATCAAAAGAAATGAAAACACATAAATGAACAGTGTTTTTCTTATAACTACATGGGGCAATTATAAAATCATTAATCTCACTCCATAATTCACAACTCTACCAAGAGTGAAAAATTACTTTCTACCATAATTCACATTCTTAAACCTGATATCGTATTACATTACAAATAACTAATTCTAAGAACACATTTGTATATACAAAAAAAATTGCTGTGGGAATCACACACATAATCTATATCCATCCATTAATTTATTCCATGTTATTCTAATATTAATAAGGTAATATCACATAGCCCTATTTCACAGAAATTATTTGTAGCCCTTATTACCATGGAAGGTGATGTATCTGAGCCATCACCTGGCTGATCTATTTATTATAACTTTGTCCAGATTGCAGCAGTCATATTTTTAAAATAAGTATGTTTCTGTACTGTGTCATTCTTGAGGGGACAGAAAGTACAAGCTGCAATTCCATAGCCACATTAAGAGTTTTCAAAGCTATTTGGATACCAAAAAGCTAGGTCAAAGGCCATACAGACTGTCTCACCCTGCACCCGCATTGAAGTCAGTGTGAATTTTAGGTGAACAAGAAATGCAGAGACAAGCTTTAAGATCTGGTAGGGTTGGGGCCAAAAGGTAAAACATGGCACCCTTTTACAATACAGAATCCTTCTTCTTTTGGTCAAAGGCAATATGCTTTCAAATAATTATTTCTAGCAAACCTTAGCATTAATATCAAAGGAGGCCTCTGATACTCGGTAAATATAGGGATCTTATCTGAAATAGTGGAAAAAGACCACAATAGAGACTTAAAATGCGGGGACGGAGGGAAACAGAATTTGCAGCTACTGTCACTGCATTACAGGGCCATTGCAATGAGTGATGGGAAAAATTCATCAGATCACTGTGACTCTCTCCCCCCTCTCCCTTGTAATTGCAGGATTGTTCCATGCTGGAAGGTAGATATTAACCTTAGATATCAATCTTAGCAGCGTAGTCCATAGGGTCAGCCTCACTTGTTTAATTATGCAAGTCCTCAAGAAGTCTTGGGATCCCATGTAGGAGTATATGAATGAAGTGTATCATACTGGTTGGATCACAGGTACAATGTCTATTCTTTTTTTTACCAAGGACTGTTTTATTTTCATAACAAATTATTTTTTTCAAAAATCATCTTTTTCTATTTTCTAACAATGTTAAGACCTCTACAAGTTTTAATGTAATTGTATTTTATCCCATCCCTTTTAGACGTCATAGTTCTCCCTCAGCATGTTTGTTGGACTCCCCCAACTTTACAAATATCAGCCAGACAATTCAGATGAATCTCATACAAGTACTGTAGTGCAATCTGTTTATCATGAAAGTGCAACTTACAAATGTAGATTTTTTTGTTACGTAAGTGCACACAAAAACAAAATGTAAAACTTCAGAGCCTACAAGTCCACTCAGTCCTACTTCTTGTTCAGCCAATCACTAAGATAAACAAGTTTGTTTACATTTACGGGAGATAATGCTGCCTGATTCTTATTTACAATGTCACCTGAAAATGAGAACAAGTGTTCGCATGGCACCATGGCATTGCTAGGTATTTACATGCCAGGTATGCTAAACATTCGTATGACCCATCATGCTTTGGCCACCATTTCAGAGGACGATAATGCTCGTTAAAAAAATAATGCATTAACTGAATTTGTGACTGAACTCCTTGGGGGAGAACTGTATGTCTCCTGCTCTGTTTTATCTGCATTCTGCCATATATTTCGTATTATAGCAATCTCGGATGACGACCCAGCACATGTCGTTCGTTTTAAGAACACTTTCACTGCAGATCTGACAAAATGCAAAGAAGGTACCAATGTGAGATTTCTAAAAGTAGCTACAGCCTTTCAAAATCTGAGAGGGACCAGATATAGAGCATGTTTTCAGAAGTCTTAAAAGAGTAACAGTCCGATGTGGAAACTACAGAACCCGAACCACCAAAAAAGAAAATCAACCTTCTTGGTGGCATCTGACTCAGATGATGAAAATGAATGTGGGTCAGTCCACATTGCTTTGGATCATTATCGAGCAGAACCTGTCATCAGCATGGAAGCACGTCCTCTGGAATGGTGGGTGAAGCATGAAGGGACATATGAATCTTTAGCGCATCTGGCATGTAAATATCTTGCAACACTGGCTACAAAAGTGCCATGCGAATGCCTGTTCTCACTTTCAGGTGACATTGTAAACGAGAAGAGGGCAGCATTATCTCCTGCAAATGTAAACAAACTTGATTGGCTGAGCAAGAAGTAGGACTGAGTGAACTTGTAGGCTCTAAAGTTTTACATTGTTTTATTTTTTAGTGCAGTTCTTTATGTACATAACTCTACATTTGTAAGTTCAATTTTCATGATAAAGAGATTGCACTACAGTACTTGTATTAGGTGAATTGAAAGATACTATTTCTTTTGTTTCTTTTTTACAGTGCAAATATTTTTAATAAAATATAAATATAAAGTGAGCACTGTACACTTTGTATTCTGTGTTGTAATGGAAATCAATATATTTGAAAATGTAGAAAACATCCACAAATATTTAAATAAATAGTATTCTATTATTGTTTAACAGAGCGATTAATCGCAATTAATTTTTTTAATCGCTTGACAGCCCTAATTTTTTAATTTAGACTCATAGACTCATAGACTTTAAGGTCAGAAGGGACCATTATGATCATCTAGTCTGACCTCCCGCATGATGCAGGCCACAAGAGCTGACCCACCCACTCTTGGAATAATTCTCTCCCTTGACTCAGCTGTTGAAGTCCCCAAATCATGATTTAAAGACTTCAAGTCGCAGAGAATCCTCCAGCAAGCGACCCCTGCCCCATGCTGCGGAGGAAGGCGAAAAACCTCCAGGGCCTCTGCCAATCTACCCTGGAGGAAAATTCCTTCCCGACCCCAAATATGGCGATCAGCTGAACCCCGAGCATGCGAGCAAGATTCTCCAGCCAGACCCTCCGGAAAAAAGTTCTCTGTAGTAACTTTTAATATCCCATCATTGACCATTGTTACTAATTACCAGCGATGGCGCGTTATTGACCTATTGACTAAAATCACGTTATCCCATCAAACCATCCCCTCCATAAACTTATCAAGCTTAATCTTAAAGCCAGAGAGGTCTTTCGCCCCCACTGTTTCCCTCGGAAAGCTGTTCCAGAACTTCACCCCTGACAGTTAGAAACCTTCGTCTAATTTCAAGCCTAAACTTCCCGACGGCCAGTTTATATCCATTTGTTCTCGTGTCCACATTAGTACTGAGCTGAAATAATTCCTACTGAGCTGAAATAATTCCTCTCCCTGGTATTTATCCCTCTGATATATTTAAAGAGAGCAATCATATCCCCCCTCAGCCTTCTTTTGGTTAAGGTAAACAAACCGAGCTCCTCGAGTCTCCTTTCATACGACAGGTTTTCCATTCCTCGGATCATCCTATAGCCATTAGTGATTTGGCTATAATGAAGCCAATATTTCAAGGGACACTGTGGTAATGGCCCTAACATTGATCTAACCACAATAAATCATTTACACTGTTTGCATTAATATATTCAAAGTATGAATGCAAATTTACTTTCACTGGCACAGAAGTTACATTGACTAACCATATACAACATCATTCTCTCCACACCCAAAACCAGATCGGAGACACCAACCTAATTGATGTTTTAGTCAACAGAAAGCTGATCCTTTGTCATGTTGTTCCTAGATAGTATATAGTTTTCATACAAAGGCAATATAAAATATGAATGATTCTTATTTATGCAGTGGCTAAAGTCCTTTGTTTTGAAACTCCATTCACATACAGAAATCACAAAATACAATTGTCATTAAAGGCATTAAATTCAGTTTCCACAGCTATAATTGCCATCAGGAATCAAGGGTAAGAAAGATGGGCTGATAAGATAATATTTAGTGATAGTGAGCATCTCTTACATTTTTAACCTTTTTAAAGTAAATCTGCTTTTCTTCATTAATTACTGTATTACAACCTTGTACTTTATTTAATATGCACATTTAACATATCTGTCTAGTAGTAACAAAAGGTTTTATTTGTCTCTTCCATTCCGTTCCTTTTAAAAATAATAAAATTACTTATATTAATTTAAAGTTTCTACATTAAAAAAAAAACAACAAAAACAAAACAAACAAACAAAAAAAGGAAGTCGTCTGTTTGGTTTCTCTCCCCTGGAAATGTTTCCCCCACTTTTTACCAGTAAGACTCACTGAGCCAGATTCACGTTTACACTAAGGACACCTTTCACCACCATTATATTTTTCTTCTGACTCCCAACTATGTGATCGGCCATCAAATTAACATCTTTTCCAGTGCAAGAGAATTTTAGGTGTCACATATATTTGGAGCCAAAAGCTGTGTAAAAAACTAAGGATTTCAAGGTTTCTATCAGAAAGCACTCCCTATTTTTTTCCAAGAGTAAAACCACACTCACAACATCTCCTATTGTGAAACATTTCACACAGGCATTACAAACTTAAATGGATATGCATAATTTACAAATGTTTAAAAAGAGGGAAATATTTACATACAGGGGTGGTTGCTGAAAATGAAAGCAATTACTGATTAATCTACATTATGGATTAATTGTCTGCAATATATAATTTAAAGGTAGAGCTGTTTTTAAGTAATACGAACTGGTAAAACCTGATATCCAGGAATAATAATAATAATAATAATAAACCCCCCAAATTAAACATACACCTCCACATACTACACACACACAAACTACACTAAAAGAACATTAAGGTTGTTAAGTCAATCCCTCAATAGTTAGGAAATGCCAGGTTGCCTATGCAAAACTTCATTCATCATGATACAGTCTTTAATTACATTATCATTTCCAGGGCTCAAAAGCAAGTCTCTACTGAGCATGTGTGAACTGCAATTTTTCATAGGCTTAGAACTTGCCCAAATTTGGGCAGATTTTCATGAGGATGCCAAAAGGCATATTCCTGACACAAACGCCACCTCCTTGCCAAATTTCAAGTCCCTGCACCAAAGCATGGAGGCACTTGAATTCCTTAAAGAAAAAGCTGTCAGAATTTTTTAACATGAGCAAAACAATTTATGTTTTCCTAGTCTCATTCTTGGAAACAGCTGAATTGTTTTGACTGAAATTTTCAAAAAGAAATGAAGCCTGAGGTGCACTCCTGGCATGGAAAATTTCAGCCTGATTAAAATTTGGCAAAAAGTTATAAGCAACTGAAAACAGCATCTTATGATGGGAAGTATTGGCAACCTTCATATTAGGTGGAGCCACCAGCCCTGCCTATAACATTATATAATGTTCCTAGGTTGAGAGTCTGTAAACCAACTTTCAACCAAGAACACATTTTATGGTGGAAGTTTATAATGGGAATTGTGGCAGACCCTTAAGCAATAACAGAACTACCTACCAAGGAGTATAATGGACCATCCAGATTCTCATCTAGTGTAAATCAGTGTAAATGAAGGGAGTAAGAGTCAAGGAAGCTAAATCCATTTACATCAGCTGAAATCTGGCCCAAAGAAACTGAATAATCAGCCTAGAGCTGACTGCAGAATCTCAGATTCATGTTAGTGCAGGAACCTTTGGGAGGGAATGGAAAGGAGAAGCAAAGAACTACCAACCTGAGAGAGATGGCAAGATTAAATTTATTGACACACTGGGTTAAATCTTGCTCACTTTACTCACTTGAGTAATGCCGTGCTAAAGGATGGCAGTACGCCAACTTGTGTGAGTAAAGCAAGCAGGCTTTGGTCCATACTCCAATACTGGATGTCCCAAGACATAAGAAAATATGTATCATTAATTGCAAATGCTGCAGCCTTTTTATGCTGAAAACTAAGGAGTAAATTATGCCAGAACTTGAAAAGACAGACACAGCATTATCTCTTAAAAATGTATGAAATTAAAAAAAAAAATGAGCAGCTCCCCAACACCGAAAACATCTGTTCATTTTTCTTCTCCTTTCGGGCACCAGACAGGCCGTGATTAATACATTATGGCTGAGAAAGAGAAGAGATGGTATTTGCAGAATGTGAGCCAAGGCATGATTTTTTTTTCTATAGAAGGGACAAAGTACATTTTAATCAAATTAATTTCACAGGCAGAAAGTTACTTCCCTAACTGGCTCCTCAGTGACACTTCAGATTCCTTATAGGGTACACACACTGGGCCCTGTTTTTCTCTGATATAACTCCACTGCCTTCACTGGGTTTCAAAACTGTGTCCAGTTTGTCTAGATGTAAATACAGGACAGTTTTAAATCTTCAGCATTAGTCCAAATTAACACTGTATGGCAAAATGAATTAATACTTCATGGTAGGACGCCTAGGCTACTGACGGCATGTCTACACAGCAGCCGGGAGGTCCAATTCCCAGCACGGGAGACAGTGTCGCGCTAGCTCAGCTCTATCTAGTGCACTAAAAATAACAGCGTAGACATTGCTGCATGCGTGTAGCTCGGGCTAGTCCCCTGAGCCGAAGCCCAACCAACCCCCAAGGTCCAAGCTTGCATGGCCAGCCGGAGCCACCAGCTGTGCAGCAATGTCCACGCTGCTATTTTCAGTGCACTAGCTCGAGCTGGGCTAGCATGAGTCTGTCTACCCAGGCTGGGAATCACATCTCCCAGCTGCAGTACAGACATACCCTGAGGCTGAGAGGCAAGGAAGAAGCAGAGCCACACTGAAAATAAATTAGACATTAAGCCCTTGTTAAATCCAGTAACGTTAACCCCTCTCAGCTTGAAAAGATGCCAGCCTTGAGGTAGCACACCAAGAGTCCGGAATGCTGGAGTTAGACATTTCTCCAGTGGTTTAAAATGTCTAAGCCTTCCTTAGTGTGAAAGGAAGATCCACCAGCCTTACGAGTACTCCAATTTTGCCGTCTCAGTCCAGTAAAGCACGTATGCACGTGTGTAAGTGCGTGGATGAATCATGGCCTAAATGGTTACTTTTCTTTCATCACATCCAGGGTAAGAAAGCAAATATCACACGTTCAAATTTGTGATTGTACTTAGTTTAAATTCCCATTTCTTTCAGTGGAAGTTTGCAATCAGTGAGGGCTGAGGCCCTGATTCAGCAAACCATCCCTATTCAGCAAAACATTTCAGCATATGCTGAAGTGCTTTGTTGTATTGAGGCCTCTAAAGATGGCAGGGTTGAGCCCATAATGCTGCAAAGCTGGGCAAAGTCAATATTTCTTTATATTGAACTCAAAATGATGATTACCATTTTGAGAAAAATCCATATGCAATCACAGGACTGTGAAATAAATCCTTTGCATCGGTTAATGAATTCTAAAATGAAAACCAGCTTTAAATGAAAACTATTGGTAGCTTAATTATAAAGACTCTGTAATAGGCTACAATATAAAGACTGTCTGTGTAAAAGGAGACACAGCCAATCTGCAACTTTGGCACTTATGATCTTAAATACATTGGTATTTAATATTCAACTCATACCATGTCCTTGCTTTCCAATGCATGTTTGGCAGCGGAAAACGAGCAGCTCATCTTGGTCTGGTTCAACAGAAGTTGGCGCAAGAGTTCATGGAAAACTGGTATCAACACTTTACTTATGGCCTCAGATGCTAAACACCATCCAATACTGCAAACCCTTACTGTCTAGCTTATTATCATGAGGACAGAAATCAACAGGACTGCTTATGCTACTGAGTGCTACACCTAGTTGTAAGAGTTTCCAAGATAGGATCATAAACCAGGGCACAATATTTGACTTGTTTGTATCTCAGTTCACTGTACGCAAAGAGCCATGCTCTGCCCTCATTTATATCCCTGCAGACCCCCTGACATTTTATGCTGCTTAGGATGGCTGTTCTCCATTGTCTCCCAGCTTCTTTGCCACACCACCATTTTCTGCACAGACCCCTAGGTTACAGAGAATGTTTGTAGCTGGATTACAAGAGACTGGAGGGGTGGGAGGGAGGAATGTGAGCACCTTTCCTGCCTATACGGTATAGCCCATAGTTTTGTTCCCGTTGGAGAATCACAGGGTGGGAAGGGGAAGCCAAACAGCTTAATAATGACCAACTTAAAATCTAATAATATGTAAATAGCTATGATTTAATTCTATTTTTCTGATACAGCAGGATGACTGACCTGTTTACACTGTAGGGAAACATGTTTAATTCTGAACAGGTTACATTCTCTAGTTCATTTTCAAAAGCAGAAACTTTTAGTAGGAGAATGAAAAGTAAAAAGAAAGGAAAACAGATGCTAATGAAAATGTAATTAAATTAGCTGCTTCTCAAAACATTATAATTCAACTTTAATTGGACAAACAGGTCTCCCTTCCCAATCTGATCATATAAAAACAGACCGAGGTTAGCACTAGAACTAGGGGCACTGCAGCATACCAATTACTGCAAACGTATGGTACATTTTGGGGCCAATTAATTGCACAGTGCTGAAAACGAAACCTTTTAAAATTCTGCAACTCTCATCAATTCTTGTCCATTAAAATTTTTAAATGAATTGGGCCTGTCATTGTCTTGCTTGCGTGGTACGTTCTAAGCGCTTCCAGCTGTCCCTCAACGTGGGGTTATTTCAGAGATTCAAAATAAAACTGAATTCACTCTGTCTAGATGCAGGAGTTAATGTAGTGACTTTAAAAATCAGAAATAAATGTTCAGAACATTGCATATGAATGGATGTACACAGAAAACCTTGAAGAAAAGTGGATCATGGATAGCAGAAGTCTTATGCAGTGGTGAGAATTAAGACCGACAGTCATAATCCTAAATGAATCTGTTGTCGAGCTTGCGGCAATTTAGTGCAACATTTGTGTGAGTCTGAGTGACATTTCATTAGACCCCTGACTTCCTAAATAAAGAACAGTCAAAATGAGAATGAAATTGTGAAAACAACCTCACTGCACTTTGTGTGGATAACTTTGAGGAGAAACCCTGTGTTTTATTGTAATGTCAAGATGAAAATGTGCTCAAAATGGTGCTTAAGGTACCGATTTAAGGTGCTGTAAAAAAAATGTAATGATTACAGGAACGGTGTGCAGTAACTACAGAGCACAAAAGAAGTGGATATAAGGTGCAAATAATCAGTAGCTACTGCTAAGATGGCAAAATGAAAATATGCCTGGGAAGAGTTAGTAGATATCGTTGAGGACAACAGAAGAATGCATAGTCTCACCTTATACTTTCCTTTTTGAAAAATTTTAAGTTTTACTGCAAAACTACTAACTCTGCAAGGTTATTAATAATTATTAATTACTATCTACATTATAGTAGCACCTAAACTGAGATTGGGCCCCATTCTGCTAGGCACAGTATATAGAGAGGGAGAGGCAATCCCTACCCTGAAAAATTTACAATCTAGACAAGAGAAAGGGTGGAAAGCATTATTATCCCCACCACATACATGTAGAACTGAGGCACAGAGAAATTAAATGATTTGGCCAACATCACATAGGAAGCCTGTGAGAGAGATGGAAATTTAACTTGCATCTCCTGAGTCCAGTCCAATGTCTTAGTTACAAAACTACTCTCTCTCTTTTAAAATTATCTATGATGGTTTGATAGAGGAAAGTATTTATGTGGATTATTGAATATATCAATGCCAGGGATAGAATTTATTTATTTCTGAAGACTTAAATCTATTACTGTCCAGATGTATCTAACTGAACTGTAAATTTTTGTCCATTAAAACATGACAGATTAAATGTGAGCTAAATTCCTTTAATAAATAAAACAATCCATATCTCTATTAGCAGATCTCTTCTTCTCCACTTCACATTTGGTTCCAGGGCACGTACAAATTATTTGCTGTACTTTTTAATTGAAGACTGCAGTACTTGTAGTAGCCTTTTCCCTTTTCTAAGCTATTGTAAAACAACCCCCTACCACCATGCCCACCACCAGCATCGTCTGCTCCTCCTCCATTTCACAAATTCTTAAACTTGGAAACGTTCATTATAAGGGAACTACTTTAAGTCTGTAATTAATCAATGGAAGCCCAGACAAAAAACTCTTGAGACTGAAGGAGGAATAAGAATGGAGAAGCAATACTGGAGAAAGATGGTACCCAGGCATCTACTAGATTTGCTTCACACAGTTTTAAACACAGTAATTCAGGCTTGTACTGCTCAGGCATTAATTGATATAATTTTTAAGTTACCCATCACCCTAGTCTCTGTACAGTACAGAAAGACAAGGTAACAGACTTAACCGTTTTGCTTCAAGACACTTGAGACAAAGGGTCACTTATGAATGTTCCTCTCCATATGGCTAACTCAGAAGCTGACTGAATGGCTGAAGGAAACAGAGAAGGAATGATACTGAAGTTGGTTGAAGGAAAAAACAAACCATGTAGGGAGGAGAAAGGGTCTGCTCAGTGTACCCAAGAAAGCATATGCCAGAGAGCTCCTGAACAGAAAACTGGGTCACATTTAGATGCGTGTAGGAAAACAATAAGACGTTAAAATTAAAGGGCTTAGAGAGTCCAATGTCAAAAGAGTAATGTGGATGTGCTTTGTCCAATTCAAAGCAGAAATATGGCTTGGAATGGAGAACTGGAGGGTAGAAATTCCTTGAGAAGCACTTGAGTAGCTAGAAACTTGACTAGATTTATAAAGAAGTACAAGAGAACAAAGATTTCTGTAAAAAACAACGAGGAGTCCGGTGGCACCTTAAAGAGTAACAGATTTATTTGGGCATAAGCTTTCATGGGTAAAAAACCCACTTCTTCAGATGCATGGAGTAATGCATACAAAAGCCAGGGCCAGCGTGAAGGGGTAGCAAGCAGGGCAATTGCTCAGGGCCCTATGCCACAGGGGGCATCATGAAGCTACGTTGCTCAGGCTTCTGCTTCAGCCCCAGGTGACGGGACTCGGGGCCCCATGCTTCAGCCCCTTGCAGTGGAACTTCATATTTTCTGCCCTGGGCCCCAGCAAGTCTAACACTGGTCCTGCTTGGTGGACCCCCTGAAACTTGCTTGCGTCCCCCCAGGGGGCCCCGGGCCCCTGGTTGAAAACCACTGTGCTAAAGGTTCTAAACAGAATATAGACAGGATGACTCTTTAATTGCTTCCAGTACCATAGCTAAGAATATGAGTTTTGAAAGTAGAAAAGGGGAATCTAACATCAGCAACAAAAATGCCAAAATGTTATGAGTGGTAAAAGAAGAACAGAAGAATGAATGATAATGTAGTAAATGGATAGTAAAATAAGAAAAAGGAAGTAGCAGCTAAGTATGTATGGCTGCAAAGGTGAGCACACTGCAAAGCAAGGATTGCACAAGGACATGAAGCAATGCACTTATCTATCAGGAATTGTCTTGATGAGCTACAAAACCACCCTTGAGGAAACTTACATGTAGTGGAATGTGAAAGAGCATGCTCCTGTATAGTTCTATAACTCCTGACCTTCATGGACGCAGAAGAAACAAAGGATGAAAATTCAATGATCTGTTGTAGTAAAGCAGGCTGGGTATCGAGCAGCACAGTATTCAATGGCCATCAACTCACAGAGTAGTACAGAATTTTATAACAGGGAACTTACACTAAGTATTAGCTGAAGAGATGAGCAACATGGAAAAGCAAACTGAGATGGACTGAATCTGAGGGTGGAGGGAGTCAGAATGCAGCATATGGAAGCAAAGTCTTTTTTGATCTATAACATAGTTTTACTTCAGCAGTGTTTGTCTAATGCAGCAACAAGCCAGGACAGGGTATAACGTAATGGGTGTAGGGATTATTTCTGTGACCTTCAGTGATGAAGTCTTATCCACTGAACTATTGGGAGCTAGTGCAAATCTATGACATCAAAAGGCACAGCTGCTCAGAATGTAACTTCAGACAATCAATCCAAATCTCTTGTTAGGTCACTGCAACTACTGTATAGCTCTTCCTTTATTAAGCTGGGTGCATGCCGGTAACTTGCTTGAAACAATTTGTCTCTGATAATGGGCCCAAAATATACAATTTATGCCAGAAAAGCTTTTTGTGTGTACGGCATGCAAACTCAGCCCTTTCTCCAGTTAATGAAGAAGCAAAAAAACTGAAAAGAAATGTACCAACATTGGTTTAATTTTGTATCATGCTACACTGTAAATAGGCCAATTAATAGTAGCAAAATAATAATACACCTTTTACAATTTTCATTTCTTTAACTCAGCAACACACCAGAATTAATGCCATTACTTTATCTGTCAAAAACTGATGTTCAAATATTATAATTAAAGATAAATCAAACTATGGTATAGATGTAAGCTAACCTAGAGTTTAATTTTGAGAACTCTTATAAACATATCAGGAAGTCTTAAACCTCCCCCTTAAATCATACTGAATATTTAAAGATCTGCCAATTAGCATAATAAGCTCCCATAAGATGGATCCTAACATCAGGACTTCTACTTGTTGAACACTAGGTTAATTCACCACTGTGTTGCTCCAGTTCTAATGGAATCGCACCAGCAGAAAAATGAAATAACGCAGTGGTGAATCAGGCCCATTATTTTTTAATTTATGCCTTTACTTCCCTATTTAACATTGATCCAAAACATTAAATTTGTATTACCTCTATTTTTTAATTCCAGCACAACGCTAGGGTCTAACAGGAGGTACTAGCACACCATGATATCACACTACACGCTCAAGGGGATTTTAGTTTTAAATTATCTCAGCTGTATACAGTGACTGCTAATTTTCTCTCTCTTATTTCATTCCATTGTGTTCACAGCATGGTTTTCATATCCTGGCCAGCTCCCTAACTGTAAAATCCATTTATACTGGCAGGGTTATTTTCTTTGGAGATGAGGTGGAGTATTCCTTCAAGGGAGAAAAACTAATTATTAACAGGAGTTTAAAAAAAAAACAGCTCAGGCAGCAGTAAAGAGCAGCTTGTTGGCTTTATGAAACCTGTAGTAGATGAGTTCAATCTTCAACAAACAGTGCTGTATGTAGTAATAGAGAGAATGCCTTTAAGTAGTGGGTTTGACTGAGTGACCCTGCAAGCCAAGTATACAAAACCACAAACCAGATCTGTGCCACAGATTTTGGTCTAGATAAGATTCTGCTACACCAGTCCCGTTGTAGACTAATTCACTAGCTACTATTGTAATGGTTCTAGAAGATGTGGTCTGCTAGAGGGTGAGGACAGAGGAACATGTCAAGAGCGCAAATGAAAAACTGGAGGTTGCAGCTAAAAGAGCAGATGGGGGTTCTAGAGCATACATGTAAAGTTAAAGCCAGATGTGGCCTGAGAGAACCAGGCTATGAACATCAGACTTGTGCACTTGGTTCATGGCCTCTCTGTGGAAAAATAACTTAGCATTCAAATGAAAATGAAAATTAAGCAATGTGCACTTGTCTAAGGTTATACCGTCTCAGACAAGTACAGCTGTTCTTATAGCTTGACAGCAGCGTATTTGTTTGTGTATGCTGGAGGCCTGTGCTGTATTCCCACTAATGACTTCTCCCCATAAATTAATTTATTGAGTGTGCATCTTGTGATGTCTGTACAGAGATTTGTGACAGCTTCCAGTTGTGTAGATGTAAAAACAGTTACATTTTAGAAAGTTGGCTGCTGTGATAACAGCACAGGTTTTAAATTAATTCAGTTTCCACTTTCCTTCCTGACTGGTAGATTGTCCTCTGAAGAAGCTACAGAAATGACTACAGAAATGCAGCAGTATTCATTGGAATGGACAAAATGCATCCTTTGGTGACAAAAGCCAACATGTTTAAATGAATCTTTAAAAATGAAAGAGGAGGTGAGTTCGGCAGTGAGATGAGTGAGTTTACAGCACTTCACCTCTGAAGGCTGTAGCTTAAATTAGGAATAAATGAGAATGGGCTGTGTGAGTCTCTGCTTAGTCCCCTTTTATGAACATCACAAAATCACAGCATAATCCAACTTCCTCTGCACTGGAGAAGTCTAGGACTAGAAGAGGAAGTGCTGCATGTCAGGATTCAAGGCACTCAGAGTTGGGGGAGAACTCTGACTGGAATCACAGGAACTGCAGTAGGTAAGGCTTTGCGTGCACTGGAATAACAGGAGAGGAAAAACTGCCAGTTCAGATTCAGATGCACTAGCAGTGGTGTTGATTGGGAAAGTTTAAGATCCTACTCCCCACACACACACCATGCCTGCCTCCAGGCAGTGTTATGCCTTTATTTTTGTGAGCACCAGACTGCAAAATAAAATATATGGAAAGGAATACACTGGCAATTGTAAAGATAAAATCACTGCAGACAATCATTCAGTTACTTGCATAAGCAGACACTAATGGTTCTAGAAGATACTAAAATAAACAAATTTACAACTGAATGGCAGTACAAATAAGGTCACAGAGTTTCTCATCGGTGAGAGCTGTAAAAGCAGTATTCTGTCATCATCTTCTCCACACATTTATGCACTGAGACTCTGATCTATTAAACCTGCCCAGGTCACTCTTGTCACAGGCCCCATGACTGAAACAGGTCCAGCTCCTCAGTGCCAGAGCTGGTGCTCCCAGCTGAGCCAATTAAAGGGGTGGACCTGCAGCTGGGCTATAAAGGGTCACAGGAGAGGGAGTTCAGTGATAGCAGGGCTAGAAGGGGAACAGCAGAGTGGAGCTGCAGGGAGAGAGGCCTCCTGCAATACTCCTTGAAGAAGGGAACTGGGGTTGGGTAAGAAGACCCAGCTGAACATTTTTTTCTTCTTTGGAAGACGGCAAAGAAGGCGGGCCCAACCTAGCATCTTCTCCAGCTGCTCAGGCAGCCGGAAGGGACAGTACCTCAGGGAGGAGAGGCTGTGCCCGGCTTAAGGCTGAGTGGAAGGTTCGGCTTTGTGGTTGCTTTTTGGAAATTTGTGTTAATAAAGAAACCAGACCCCAAGAATGGTTGTGATTGAATAATCAAAACTGTGTGGAGTTTTGTTTAAGGATCCCAGAAGAAGGAGAAAAAAGAAGCAGGGTATCCCTGACCAGGAGGGGGCATCAGGTGGTGGCCATCCTGTTATAATCATAATCTCAGAAATATGTACAATGAGATAAATCAGTAGTCAATGGCAAGAATGATTGATTTTATTTTCATAAATATTTAGAGACACCATTACACATTCCATATTTCTGTATTCTCTTTAAACAGGACTTGGGAGCATTGGGGAAGGGAAGGTTGTGAAACTGACTAAAAAGCATCTGGAAAATAAACCAAATGCAGCAGTCTAGGTGATTTTGCATTTTTTTTAAAATGTAAATGCAAATACCAGAGGCCTATCTGATGCTCAGCATCTAGGTATTAGCAGCAATAGTAAGAAATGGGACCATGTAGTAGGAAGGTTCACAGCTCTCTTATAATGGCTTTACAGCTCAGCTGGCAGAATTAGACCTACCAATCACTGGCAGAGAATAGGAGCAAGAACATAAGAATGGCCATACTGGGTCAGATCAAAGGTCCGTCTAGCCCAGTATCCTGTCTTCCACCAGTGGCCAATGCCAGGTCCCCCAGAGGGAATGAACAGAACAGGTAATCATCAAGTGATCCACCCCCTGTCACCCATTCCCAGCTTCTGGCAAACAGAGGCTAGGGACACCATCCTTGCTCATCCTGGCTAATAGCCATTGATGGACCAATTCTCCATGAACTTATCTAGTTCTTTTTTTTAACCCTGTTATAGTCTTGGCCTTCACAACATCCTCTGGCAAGGAGTTCCACGGGTTGACGGTGCGTTGTGTGAAAAAATACTTCCTTCTGTTTGTTTTAAACCGGCTGCTATTAATTTCATTTGATGACCCCTAGTTCTTGTGTTATGAGAAGGAGTAAATAACAACACTTCCTTATTTACTTTCTCCACACCAGTCATGATTTTATAGACCAAGAATATTTCATTCTTTCATACTCATCACTGCAGAATATCATGGTCTCCCCAACCCACAGCCCACTATTTTTGCCCCATATCAGCAGAAGTTGCCAGAGTGAGGCAGATGTGTGACCTTTCCACTGGAAAAAAAGAAAACCAATTACTAGTTTTCTTATTTTTCTGTGCAAGAGTCTCTGCAAGTACTTAACTGAAGTTTCCTTCCTAGCTACACAGTTAAAATAAACCCTGATACAAATTGAAATTACAGTTGGTCTCTCAGAACAGTGTGGTATCAACTAATGCTTGCACACTGATCTTGTAAAAATTTGTGGACCTACCTGAGCAGAAGAATAGTTAATCTCATCTGTCACTTGTTAGAGCCACATAGCCAAAGAGTGGGAACTGAGCATATAGCACCACGTATCTTGCAAGAAAGTAAATCAACCACAATAACACAAATAAATTTCAAGGCTGAACTCAAAACTGAAAAGCCCTGGAGTTGTCTGTTCTGACAATGAGCACTTAAGAAGCAATACAGATGAACAGTACAACAGCAAGATCATAACAGTTAATGAACACCTGTTTTTGCAAACATGAACTGATCATTTTTGTAAAAGCCATAGATTCAATTCCACTTGGTTTGTAAAATGTTTCTTTTCTGTTATCACTGGGGACTTCAGTGCAGAATAAAAGGCGTATATTACTTGTGGATTTGCACCTCCATCTTTTTTATTAGGTGAGAAGCAGGTATTATTCCATGACCAACTGATATCTTTAACAATAATAAATATGAAATATTTGTGAAAATGCACTGCTAAATACCCATGTCCTGGTACATTTTGCATGTTTTCTATGTCAGAAGTACAGAATGCTTAGAATATATCTTGAGCCACGTAGGAAACATTCAGTTTATTCCAAGATAAACATGTAAATCCAAATGATCATAATGGGACCCATAATAAGCACCAAGATTTAAACAATAACTATAACAATGGGTTACTATAACTGCAACTATTTTCTGAAAAACAATTCTCTTATTTTCTCCAGGCTAATTAGCATTAATAAGCCAAGACTCAAATATTTCCTTTCGGCACAACAGGGAAGCAAATCATCAGTGCTGGAAGGAAGAAGCTAAGATAATATGAATGATTTTCAAAATATATTTAGAGCATACACACTCTACATGATATACATGGCTACCAATTAAACACCAGTCAAACTATCTGCATCTAACATCCAATTGTGAATATGCAGAGTGTGCTATCCACATTTAAGTTTAAGTCTGCTAAGGAATACACTCTCCCCCTTAAATCCAAAACTTTTCTGAAGAGGAATAAATTGATTACAGTTAAGAAATGGCTATTAACCATTTTAATTTAAATCCTTTATTATTGTTACTACAAACGCTTAAAATTAGGTACCAAAAAAGAAAAAGTTTTACGAAACCTTTTGAAACAGATTTTCAATTGGAGGCACAATCTAAACAATGATTTGCTTCAGTGATTATCTTAATTAAACTGCTGTTTACGTGAGCAAAGTTGATTTATTTCAGTATTGCTTAGCATCATTACACCATCCATTTAATTGTGCAAATTTCCTTTAGATCAAATCACACACTCCACCTCAAAAAGTTATGAAATGCCTGTGAACCACAAAGAGCAAACTCAGAGCAAATGTATCTGTAGGAAACATTGTAATATAGTAGGATGTGTTTTACAACACAAGATATAAAAGACCAATACTATATCACAAGGCTATCGGTCTAGACGATGCCTCTATAAGCTAATCATGACCACCAAGAAGGACATACGTCTTTTTATTTTACAATCAATGCGCCATTCATCTTGATAAGAAAATACACACATGATCTGATGGTAGAATACTGGCTATTAATGGTGCTGAGATGAAGGTTTTCAGCATATCTTAAGTTTGGCAACAAAATAACTACAGTTGCTGGTTAATAAATGAAACCTGGAAAAAACACTACTTTATAATGTAGTTCTGAAATCGGAAGTGCATAAAGGTTCAAATCAGAAATTAGGAGGACAGTGCATTTATTGTTGGCCATTCATTCCAAGTTTTCAATAATGTTATTCAACAGATTTGTCGAGAGTTCCAAATACAGGCTCTCCAAGGAACAAACTTGGTCCCATGTTACTGGGCTTGATGCCAAAATTACTGGGCAAAATTCTATGGCTGATGTTCTGCAGCAGATCAGACTAGATGATCATAACAGTCCTTTCAAGCCTTAATATCTATGAAAAAAATACTACAGCACAAAATTAAACTCACTGGATAGTAGCTTCGTTAATGTTTTATTTATTTCCTTTTACTGATTGTGAGTGAACCTCCAGTTCTGAATTAAGAATGCCTAAAGAAAGGAGAATTAGTCCTGGAGAAGAAAGCTACACAAGAAGAAAACCTGAATTTTGGCTCGTGGGAATTTATTTGATAATGTCTAAAAAGAGGATTTTTCTGTAGCCTTTAACAATGCATTTTTTTCAGTTGGACCCTTTTTTAAAAGTGAGGAGAGCAAAAAGGAAACAAGCAATGAAAACATGTGTTTGGTTAGCTGCCTTTTGCTTTAGCTCTCATAAGAGCGATCCTAGTCTCTTATCTGTAAACTACTGAGCAAAAAAACTGCATATACTGGCTAGAGTTATAGGGTATGTTGTAGGAAACTTCCCAGATATACCTCATGGAGTTGGCTCTGAATTCCCTCTGCAGGATACGGAGAGGTTTTGTCTCCAGGCAAGAGGCATAGAGTCCCACACCTGAAGAGACTGGGGATTCAAAGGAGATAGGAAGTTCCAACCTTGTAGATTCTGCACCCTCAGACCAGTATACCTCTCTCGCCCAAACAGATCTCTCTCAGGAAATTTTGCTATGATTGGTTCCTCTGCAGGCAACTGGCCCTTAACAAAGAATACAGACACAAGGAGGAAGTTAATGCAGCAAAGAAGAGCATTAACTTGTACAAGGTTATCTGCCAGTGCTAGGCAGGAACATACTGCAGACAGTGGGAATCTCATGCCTCCTTTCCAGCTCAGGACATACCTCAAAAATACTCATATCAACATGGTTTTGATATGAATGAAGGGGCTTCCATGGGTTTGGGGGAAGGAAGGGAGAATGCCATGTTGGTTCTGCTCTTCCCTCCCACTCTGTTTTGCCCCTGTGTACCTCACATCATTGGGCAGCAAAGGACCTCTCTCAATACTACACGAAAAGAACTCTATTTCTCTATTACTCAGTATGCTACAGAGCTCCCGATCATGCAAACAAACACTTATGCATATACATCTCTACCCCGATATAACGCGACCAGATATAACACGAATTCTGATATAATGCGGCAAAGCAGTGCTCCGGGGGGCAGGGCTGCGCACTCCGGCGGATCAAAGCAAGTTCGATATAACGCAGTTTCACCTATAACGCGGTAAGATTTTTTGGCTCCCGAGGACAGCGTTATATCAGGGTAGAGGTGTACTTAATTGTAAGTACTAGTGGTCCCATTGAAATCAATGGGGCTACTTTGAGACATAAAAATTAGGCAGATGCATAAGTATTTGCAGGGTCAGGGCTAACACTGTAAAGGGCTATAATGCTAAGCAAATGCCAGATTCAGTACACATAGCAAATACATAGTCCACAGATGCATTTAGTGGTCCTCATTGAGCTGGTCTGTATCGCTGTAAATTTTCAATTACGTCTTATTGGCATTGCCAAAATAATTATTGGCTCTTAGTGGATCTGAAGGCTCTGAATGTTGTTGGAGAAAAATCAGATGTACAGCATAATAAATGCACTGCTTTGATTTTGCTTAACTCGCACTTTCAATGTAATATATCACTTCATAGGGGGAAAAAAATCAAAGCTCCATAAAGAGTAAAAACTAAAGAAAAAAATTTAACTACAGAATATATATGACCTATTAATTTTGTCTAATAATGAAGTGTTTTTGGATGATTTCTAAAACTCACTTTCATTTTGATGCTTCATTTATTTTAATCTAGGATATAATTAGAGGGAAATCAAATCCATCCCCAAAGCAGAATAGTCACCTGTCTA
Source organism: Terrapene triunguis (assembly GCF_002925995.2). Classification (NCBI taxonomy): domain Eukaryota; kingdom Metazoa; phylum Chordata; order Testudines; family Emydidae; genus Terrapene; species Terrapene triunguis. The sequence goes on from NW_020664589.1 coordinate 14,878,187, forward strand.
AGATGCCATTCATTTGCAGCTTGCCATTTCTTTCTAAATTTTTTCCCCCATGTGTTCAAACTGAGTGTTACATACACTGACAAATTTTATTTAAATCAATGTCCATTAACAACTTATCACTAAAATTAAAGTGGAGGATGTTTGATGCATGGCTGGTTTTCAAAACATGATTTCTTTATGTTATTTTTCTGGTCTTAATGGGCCTGATTCAGTTATAACCGTACAGCCAATAAGAACTGGAATAGCAATAATATTACAATGGATGCATATAATATTTTGCTTAGTCCTCTGCGTCTTTAGCTGGTTATTTAGCTATAATCTTTAAACGGGACCCTTACAAAGAAGGAATGTGTGTAGAAAGGGGAAACAGAGGCACATTTTAACACTCATTGAAATCCAACTGAAACAGGTGAGAGAAGAGAGGCACAAAATGAAAACGCTATAAAACATTTTCTAAGAAAACAACCCAGAGGTAGTTGGTGCTTGAGTCCTATCACGCTAAAGTTCTGCACCAGCCCAATGTCGTTACACTAGTATAAAACTGGTACAGGGTAATAGAATCAGGCCCTTGAACCTTTGCATATAGTGAAGTTTGCACTATGGCCCACATCAACCACCTTAAAGTCCCCTGAAGGTTTTGAGTACAATTCAGTTCCACCTTTAATTGACTACCCATTCCCCACTAGGTAACTGATTTTTTTTCGGACATACTAGCACATGACTTCAAAAGCTTTTGTAGATTTTAAACAAAATTAACCCTTGTTGCACATTTTCAGTGAGAGTCAACCCTTGAGTGACTCCTCCTGGAAGAGACACTCTGGCAGGGGCAGGCCATCGTCAGTACATGAGATGGCATTTACAAAGAGGAGGAATAAATCGTATCTTGATGCAAGGAGAGCTGTCGCACCTGAATTGCTATCTAGCCAGATGAAAATATAACACCTACTAAGAACGCAGCTCAGACATGGGAAAAACCTCCCTGAGAAGCAATGAACAAGACGGTCTTGTGCTGATGATACCAAGATATCCAGTAACAAGATCATCTGTAACCAGATTATCTTGAGAAAAGCTATGTCACTGATGAATTCATGCTGTGATGGGACAGTGGTTTATCTCATCACAGGATACTCCTATTATAAATTATTTTGCAGAGATAACGTGCCATAAAAGATGCTCAATAGGTGAGCATTCCAAGCACATACTGGAGTGCTTCACTAACTTCCTTATTTGTTACCATATGCTGCACCTTGCATCCCATACTTAAATATAGTTAATGAATGCATCGGATAATGGCTGAATAAATATAAAGGAGACATAGCTTAATTACAGGAATAGAGAATAAGATCCATTTTGCAGCTCTCAGTGTTGAAGTACTCTTACTAAGGGTTAAAATTAAATATAGTTAAGATCAGAGAACGATTGCTAGGTAATCAGGCAGCATGTATACTGGCTGCTGCAACAAATAAATGTAAAAACACTGCATTTGAAAAAATTTAGTTGATTTTGTCAAAAATCATGCCTTGATTGCATATTCCTTAGCAAGCAGAAGATAAAACTTTCCAACTGTATATAAAAAAACCCCCTACATATACACAATTCTACTTTTCCTGCTCTTTCTTTCAATACAAGGATAGCAAAAATTGTCCTTGAATTCATCATAGAATATGAATAACCAATTTAAGCTTTCTGCTAAGTGACAAGAGAAGAAAGGCAGACATTTTAGAGTAGAGACAGACTCATAGGGAAAGGCTCCTTAGTGAAACACCATTTCCCCCTTTCTTGGCTGCAAGAGATTGCTTAAAAACAAGGTGTTTCATTAAAACAGAAAGCATTTCTGCTTTCTCTTCTTCAGCTTGTCCCACCACTGGCACTTCTGTGCAGGCTGTATTACTGTTCCTCCAATGTAAGTCCCATTCCCAGATCAGCTCCAACTTTAAAATAGTAACTATTACTAGTTACTGACTATTTGTGCTTTAGAAGGATTATGTTTATTGCCACAGAACAAGGAAACAATGTTTACATGCAATTTCTACCAATTTCAGCTCAGATGGGGGCAAGTCATTCCTCAGCAGAGCACTGTGTGACTTTCAAAACAAATGAATATACAAATCTGCATTTCCAGACTTTGTGAGTCAAAAATGATGCTCGAGAACTAAAATTTATAAGACAGTAAACATGGATTACTAGTTCATTGGCACTAATGTTGGATCCAGTTATTAGAATAAAAGTGCTCAAAAACTACTAGGATGAGTATGCAATAAGGGGTTATGCACTGGTAGTTAGAGCTGATCTCACTAGATCACATTGTAGTTCTTTAGAAAAGCATGAACAATTCTGAAAGCAAGGTTTTAAAACCCAAAAGCTTTTGAGGATTACTTTTAGGATTATTGGTGGGCACTACTGACAAACAGAAGTTAAGTCAATAAACTTACTGATTATCTTTTTTCTTCTTTTTGTACGGGTCCATTAGACGAAGGGTATCTCTGATGACAGCCACTTTTATTTCTTCATCAACGGGGCTTGGGACATTTTCAAACACTCCTGGAGAAAGCTTTAATTTGTAAAGGATACAATTGTTCAGTGTAGAACTGCTGCTTATTTATTACGTAGCTGCTCAAGTCTTATTCTTATCCCTTAGGTCATAAATATACAATGACAGAGCATAGAACACTACAGTAAAGAATAAAAATGATCTGTTAACATATACAAAATGATACTAGGGAAATTTTAGTCAAGTCACCTAAATACATTGAAAAAAAGATCTTCGCCGTCAATGTTACCAGTTATATACACAAACATGAAAAATGGTTAATATTCACCCAAATATAATTAACTCAACTGCCAGGATGTTGAATAAGAGCATTTCTGACAAAGAAGATGGAGAGCTTTCACAATTCCAATAAGTCATGTTTCAAGAGCATCAGATTAGCAATGATTGCAAAGCCAAAAATATTACAAAAAGCCTTACAGGTTTCATATTAGCCGACAGCTTCCATCTTTCAAAAACGCAAAAAGACCAAAAAAACCAACCCCTAAACAATTACATTCTAATATCATGTCAGGCTGTAAGGTCTTACCTCTTGCTCATGTTCTATTCTCATGCTGGGGTTTGCATTTACTTCAAGTAACACAGGCTTCAAATTTTTCATTAGGAGAATGTCAAATCCTAAAATCTGTGCATAACGCAACACAACATTACTTTCACTCGCTGCTATTTCTTTTAGAGAATTGCACATATCATTACGTAGACAAGTTATCCATCTAACTAAAGGAACTTCTCTCCCAATCTACCCATGGAACTGGAGAGCTCAACAGGATTATCTAAATTCTTTGTTTTCCCCCCATCGTTGGGGAAGCACTTCCCCAGAGTAGGGACATGCAAAATTCCATTCCCACAAAACATTTTAATAATCATCTTTTAAACCTCTTCCTTCATGAACAGACTGTTATGCCATCATGTTGTAATAAGAAGGGGAATGGTTAAGGCATTTGAGTGGGATTCAGGAGATCTGGGTTAAGTTCTTAGTTCAGCCACAGTCATCCTGCATGGCTTTAGGCAAATCACTTAAGTTCTTCATGTCTCACTTCCCCACCTATACAACAAAGCAAATATTTCCTGTCTCCTGCACTTTATCTGCCTGGTCTGTTTAGACTGTAAACTCTTTGGGACAGGGACTGTCCTCTTCCTATGTGTTTGTATGGCATTTAGTGCAATGGGGCCTTGAGTTCTACCAGGATTTCCTTGGTGTGGTCATCTTTCCTTGCTGAGCCCTCTGAGTCTTCTCTGTAGCATACCAAACACAGTGTCTGCTCAGCCTTTGTGAAAGTCCTGCTGAAGACACTACATGCTTGCCTTCAGCCAGTTAATGCAATTGTGAGATTTTTGCAGATCTTGTTTAAAGAAAAGTGACCATCCTTTCCTCCAATTTCTCCAATTCATTCCAGTATCTTAGCTCTACACTCAACCTGCCATTCCTCGCAAAAAAAACGAAGTCTGATTTCACAAAACCTCTTTTACTAGGACAGTTTTTTTCTCAGCCGATCTGGTGGTTTGTACAGTGCACTGCAGCATGGACTTCTCCCTTCCTGAGGCTTCTAGCACACTATAGAGGCCATTAGGGTAGGTGAAAACCCACCATTCTCCTGCAGTAGAAACCAATTTACTGTGGACTCATCTAGTTGTTGTGTGTGGCCAGAATACAGATTTGCCACTACTTACAGGCTCTTTGTTGTGGGAAGAGAAATAAAAAACGTCTGAAGTGTAGTTATCAGTAGAGCATTTTATTGTGGATTTAGACACTAATTGGTAAATTGCTGCTTCAGTGGTCATCTACACTTTAATGATAGAGTTTGTTAATATAATCATAGCCTGTCACGGTTTTCTGGTGAGACCTGCCTGAATTACAGTTCTGCAAAGGTCATTCGTGATGCTGGACATTTCATGACTCATCTTTCTTCCTGTCCTCTCTTACAAAAAAAACCCCAGAAAAAATACCACATGGATGGAGGAAATTTTTCCTGGTTTAGTGAGTTGGTTCATAGTACACATAAACCATTTAAACTGACTGGGCCAGTTAGAAACCACAATGTGACAGACCACCTAACTTATCAAAGTGGCAATAATCTGAACTGGTCTTTTATGTGGAGAATACAGATGGCCATCCAGATGCCAGCATTTGGAAGGTAGAAGTAAAAGGGAATGAGAGGGACGGTAGGGGATTTGGAAATGTGCTAAGTGCTCAGCATTTCCCTTATGTACTGCCAGTGGCGACCTTCATCACGCTATTTATACTACACTCATCACTATCTGAGCATCTATGATTATTATGATTTGGAGTTTTCAACATTGCCATCTGGAAGCTTCAAAGGGGAGTGTTTTAATGTGATTGAAAACCCACAGAAACTATGAGGATGTGTTTAAGGGTGGTGGTAAGGTGGCTTCAGTGACACTGATGAGGGTCTGCAAGCCAAAAAATGTGATGAAGAGAATATAAATTGTGAACTTGCACAGGACATTGCCCAGTTTTCAACTACTATCCCCACTAGTGATCAACAAAAAGAATAAAAGAGAAAACTTTTTGGGAAATGAATTAAACATACAAGCTTAATCTATGCATAAAAAAATAACTTTACTCCAATATTGTTACAGGAAGGGCTCTAGCAATGATGAGGTTATATTTCAGGGAGTGCACCCCTTACATAAAAATTCCTGACCTACCTGGAAGCAAGTTGGCCCAGGCTTTCCAGCTGGTATATCAGATTGGTAATAAACTTTCAGCTCTGGAGTCAGTGCAATAACAGTCTTAATCACCAATGAAATTATATCCGACCACAGTTTCTTGATGTCAACCCCTTTGGAAGACAGTCTGTAGAGAACGCTTGAAAAAGTCCTTTTGCTGCCAGTGTTTACATTGTCAGAATGGATGAAGTTCCCGCTGTGAATATTCAGTGAATAGTTGGTTAAGTGCATAAATACCTGGTGCAAGTTTTTCAGGGTGGGTTCTTGATACGGCTCTGTACAAAATCTAGAGAGTCCATCTTTGGCTATATAAATCTCTAATGGTTCTAAAGATTTCAGTAAGACATATAGACGAATATCAAATTTCAGTTTGTCAATCAGCAGCGGTTTGCTGATATATTCCTGGACTACAGCTGGCCGGCTCTGTAGATTTCCTGCCAGTCTAATGTCGCTGGGGTCTTTAATGAGGTAGATTCCATCCCCTTGACACCCACCATCAGGTTTCACAATGAAAGTGGGCTTCCAGGGTGGATCACTCTCTTTCATCATGCGAACCTAGAAGGAAAGAAGGATCATTAGATCAAAGAAGGACATGAATACAGGGAAAACACCTTGCTTATTTCTGAAGGAAAAGCTTTAATGCTAGGACAACATGTGAAAGGAAATTCCATGTACAAGTAAAATACACAGCATTGCAGAAGTAAACATCATGCAAGTAAGAGTGGAAAATACACAGTGATGTTGACAAGAACACAAAAACCAGAGCAAAAAATGTGGGAGAGGAGTTACCAATGTAGAGGAATTGCAGTTTATATAGCATCCCATCATGTAAATGGTCCCAGGAACCTCCTTTTAATGCAGTGTGACAATATACAGCCTGAAACATTTCTTGTTCTTGAAGGCCTCAACCAGTGGGAATGCAGAACGACTCACTAATGTAAACCGAGTTGTGAGACTAAGCCTTTTGAACACTTTCTTAAAGAAAATCATGAAACTTGAAAAAATAAGGCTGCTTTTTTTCCCAAGTTTAAATTTAGGCAAACAACATTGAGGAGAGGGAAGATAGGGTCTTGTCAAGTTACTGCTCTGTTATTCATTTGTGGTTAATGCTCTCTAAAATGGTTTGAAATAATATCCTAAACCTTGGTGGCCCTGTCCTGAAGACCCGGCATCTACCACTATCCAGCTATGACAAAATAGCTGCATCTTCCCAACCAGTAAGTCTTCCAATCTGAAATTCACATTTCACTATGTCCTTGTCACAATGGTATGGAATAAACTAAGGGCTTGTCTATATGGGGAAAGAGCCTGAAGTAGCAGGTGCACACTAGCTTCCCCGCACTAACTCCCGATGTGAACACTCTTACTCTGCATCAAGACTGCCTTTGTGCAGCTTAGCTTAAACGGCACAAAGGGAATAGCTAATGCACTTGAAATTCACATCCTAGCTTACTCCTCATGTAGACAAGCCCTTAGAAGATGCTCTTTTCACCAGTTAACCAAATCCAGACCTTAACTTCAACATGAATAGCACAAATGTTTGTGGTGCCTTTTACTTAATAAAGCTTTTGCAAACCAAGGTTTTATTCAAGAGACATGCACTTGAAGTTTCTGCCAAGTGCTTGCATCCTCCCAGTAAGGCTCTGTCTACACTTATGGAGGTGTGTAGAGTACAGCCACTATACATGTAGCTACAACCGCAGTGACCGGCTCCAGCTGCCGGAGCCTTTCACTGTGGTGAGGAAAGACTCCAGCAGGCAGAAGGCAGTGGGGAAAGGAGCTCCTGGAGCCTTTCCCCACTTCCAGAGCCTTTCATTGCAGTGGGGAAAGGCTCTGGCAGCAGGACACTACAATGCTACAAACAGCTGTGTACATGTGGGAGCACAGCTTGGGCATGCAGAGAACTGTGTACTATACCCTGGGGTTCCGGGCATGTAGGAACTCTACTCTAATTGCCTAAGCTGTGCCTTATGGTCTGCTGCTGTTTATCCCCACACTACCTTTGTAAGCAGGTAAAAAGAGAATTAACAATGAAAGAACATTCAATGCCATAAGAAAAGGTTAACTCCAATATTTTCCCTTGTAAGCATTACAACGAAGTCCATTCATTTCCACCAGTCTAAGATGATTTCTTAAAGCAACATTTCCAGGCTGACTGGGGAGACAAACAGATCTCTGAATTTTTCTCCAATTTCAACTTTCACTCAAAGTATCTAGCGATCATGGTTGCAAAGAAACACTTGTTTCATCTTTTGAAGGTTAACAGATGCAGAAACAGCGACCTGATTTTGCAGAGAGCATGAAAGCAAAGATCTGAGGTGTAAATTGCCCCATTCATTTCCAGAGGCACTAACTCATATGTTAGTTTGGGTCTTTAATAACATGACAGGGTTGTAGGCATGTGCAATTGGTTTTGTTTTCCTGAAAAGGGGTTCAGCTTCCTCAAGTGTGGGAAATTCAGATTTAAGAGGTAAATATTGAAAATTATATTCCGTTTTATACTGAAATGTATATAGAGCAAGAAACAGGGCCAGTTCAGACTGGCTGGCAGGGATGTAAACTGCAGGGAGCCCTAGCTCAGGAGGGACCCACCTCACTAGACACAGATCACAGTGTTAGTGTGAGGTTTATTGTGGATGCTCCAGGGTCATGCAGAGTGGAGTATACACATCTACAGCAGGAGGCCTCTCTCTCGATGTCTCTCTTCTTCATGAATTACAGGAACCCCACCCCAGCAACCCAAATATACATCAGGTCAGGTCCTATTTCCGTATCCTCCCTTCCTCCCCCAGTCCAGCAGGACTAAATCGCTTCAGTTGTATGACACGCAGTTTATGGCAAATCCATGGGATTATTGCACATAAACTCTTGAGCCTTGAAATCAGCAGCCCTCCAGACATACACACCTCGTTAGATGTGTGGCAAGCACAACTTTGCTGGAACCAGATCTGTCAAGAAATGAGAAATGTTCATTTTCCATCAATGTGTGGTTTTCACCAAAGAGATAGGTTGTGTTAGAGAAACTAGGGCATGCTAACAATACAATGTATCACAACAAAAATATTTGCCCCCATTGAATAGCATATTCTATACACGCCTCTAGTGGCCACTGCTCTTCAGTTTGTAACTGAATATTTCCTGTAAATTACACCATTGGTATATTCAGGCCTGGAACTCAACTACTAATTTTCTGATCAAAAGGAGCAAAAAATTCTGTCCACCATGATCACAGCAACTTCTAGAAGTGGTTTTGCGTCACATTAGGGAAATCTGTTCCTAGTGGATTACAATTTGTCTAGACACACAGGATAAAATAAGAAAGTGAGGAAAGTTAGTCCAGAGAGTTTGATGGTATTTAATATTGTAGCTAAACCTTTGGCTGGATCTGAAATGCATGACATGCCTACCCTTGTATCCTTTCCAACGTAGCACACTTCTGAGATTTTCAATTTGCCTGTGTTAGTTCCCCTCTATTATATTAGTTTTGCATGAAGTGTATTGCCCCCTAGTGGACGACTGAGTAAACAACAATTAGTTATTTTAAACAAAAACATTAAACAAAGATTTAAATGTGAAAAATCTGTTTAGGGAAACCACCACACTAAATAAGTGTTAGTTGTTTTACAGATAATTTTATGTGCCTAGATAAATCCTTTTAAATTTGCATTTTCATACTGTGGATTTCTCAAGAATTGAGTCAAGTGTTTTTTATTGTTACTGGGTGATAATGTATATTCCAGCAAGTTTTATTTGCAGAAATGCATATTGGCTATTGACTTGATAACCAGTGTGGGTTGGACTGGGGTGGATGGAGGGAGATGCCCTTCTAAAAGAGAAATTACTGGGTAAGAAATACTCCATTCTACCCTATATCATCCCCTAACGTGCATACAAATGGAAAGCAGCTAGTCTCAGAAGTAGAGAGGGAAGGGTAGGAAAATAGGACTAAGATGTCCCTTATAAAGCACATACATTTAGTTCATTTTGGTACCACTGCTCACAGCACCTTCCTACAAAAGATGTCTCTGTTGATGAAAGAAAATTGACTTTGTAGTGCTTACTAAGGCCATGTCTACATGAGGACACTCAGGAAAATTAAGCTGAATCAGGGTGTAACGTGAGAATGCACATAAAGTGCATTAACTGTCCTGCCACTCCCACTCCCCATGTGGATGCTCTCATCCAAGGAGGATTAAGTTACAGCAAATGAAGGCCACTTTGCTCCTGAATGAGACCATCCACATGGGGTGAACATGCTTTAATTTATGCACACTGACTTCCAGAGGGACCCTATGTAGGCATGGCATAAGAGCATTGCTGGTAGACAGGAGGCCTCTTTGCAGATTCCTCCCAGTGTAGCAATGTCCTTTCTGCTTACAGTACAGAGTAGGCACGTAACATGAGTCTTGATTACTTCTGACACTTGTTTGACTGATACCTAGGCCTCCATGATGCGTAATGCAAGCCATCATGCCAGGGAAATGTTTAACTCTGTAATACAGTCTGTATCCTAGATCCTTGGGATGAATATAGGGCATGATTAACACCAAATCCCTATGTAACATGGTCAGCCACCTCCCAAAAGCCCCCTCATAGCTGCGGAGGCGCTACAGCACTCTGCCTCAGTTTCCCTCTCTCATGAGACTTCTCAATAACTCACCCAGTCCACAGCATTCTAAAACATTCCCCTTCTGGAGCGGGATCAATGTAATTACCTCAGACACACATTAATACTTCATGCCAGCTTCATTCAGCTGGCCACTGGTTCCACAGGTCCAATAGTTCTCTCTCTTTGATACAGGAGCCCCCAGTCCTGCTTCCCTGCACTGGATTCAGTTCCAACTGTCCCTTTACTCCTTGCAGCACTCACCTACAGCTACTCTTCTTCAGTTAGCGGCAGTTCCCCACGCTTCTGGCATACTGCCACTCCCAGACAGAGTATTAGGGGCTCAGGTGGGAGCCTTGCTCCAGGGACCGCTCCAGGAAGTCTGTCCCTTCCTCCCTTATACTCTCAGCCCTGGCCTCTTCATTTATTATTAACCACCCAAGGGGATGAGCTGATCTTGTCACAGGTGGGCTAAGGCCCCATTTCCCTTTAAAAAGACCAGTCACCCTGTGATACCCCATCTCTGCTACCATTAGCTATGGAGTATTGGTGGTCTTGTCAGAGCCCAAAACCCCCGACCAAACTCCAGAGGTGACCGATAAAGCTCAAAAGCATGAATGAAGCAGGTAGAAAGAGCAGGTCAGTTATGCAGCAGAAAGCTTCCATTTACACACGAGTGTAGAACAGCAGTAATGACAGTTAATGGGAGTTACAAAGTTCAGATCTGGACCCAAATGCCCCCAAAGTTTGAAGTCATATAGATTTGGAGTTTTTGCCTGGTCCTCTGTAATTTCCACACATCAGTATCAGCAGGCTTTTAACTTTGGTTACACTAACAATACTGGCGGTAATAACAGAAGATGGTAAACACAGACTGCTATGGTAACTAATAACTTCTTGGACCAGCATCAATAAATGTCTTTTTACATGCCAGCATGAGGTCCATCCAGAAGCAAAAAAACATCCTGGCCAGTTTTTCTTTCCTAAAGAACCAGTGATCTCATCCGTAAGAAAATCAGATGACCCCTCTTAGAAGAGATTGTGGTATGCTGGCAGGACCTAATAGAATTATTTTTAATAGGGTTAGTTGGCCTTTGAACACCACATGTTAGTTGATACATTCATTTAGTAAGTAGTGTTTGGAGGCTAACAACATTCCCAATTGGATGCAATGAATCAGAATTTAACAGAATACTTATAACTAATCGCTGGGCTTAAGATCTGCCCATTCATAAACTGCACCTCTTCTGTCAATTCTTTCAAAGACAATATAATTAAGTTATTTTTCCCTTAGAACAATCATGACATCATAAATTGCCTACTACGTTATTACATTTTGAAGAAAAAATAAAACCTCAAACTTCAACTTTTTATTTAAGAGGACAAACCAGAAAAGTTGTAACTAGGTCACTGGGAGGACCTGACAATATCAGCTGGATATATAGATCCCTCATGGTGCATCAATAATTCCTACTATCTAAGTTTTATTTTCGCCATACAGAGCAATAAAATCAAACGAGAGAGACTGCCAGGTCTAAAGAAGGACAACGAAAATTGTGATAGAGGCAAAGGAAAGCTTCAGAGCAATCTAAAATAAAAAGCATTCAAAAATATAGCATGCTTTACAACATGTTACAAGGAAAGGAAAGGGCACAGACATATTTTTAAGTTAGTGAAGTTGACATGCTTCAGAATTCATGAGCATGCAGAGGATAAATCAAATTCTTTTGCGTGTACATAAGCCGTTCAAATCCCGCCAATGTCAACGATGCCCAATGGCTGCTACTATCACGATTGTTTGGGATTGTAAATGCACTTAACGGTTGGGTCCTTACTGTACATCTCAAGAATGGTATAAAACTCCCAGGAGTTGGCTCGAATCGGCAACCTTGTTGACAGTCTCAGCAGAAAGGCCAAAGATTGAGTGAGACTGAACTACTCTCTCACCCTTTAAAAGGTGGTTCCTGCAGTTTAGGGTTGAGGTTCAGTGCCAACGTGAGAAACTTGCCCTGCTTCTGTCCGTGCCACATATGATCTGCTGATAGTGCTACAGTCCACAGGGCTGGATTTCCAGCCACTCTCAGGAGCCTTACATTCACAAATATTTTAAATTTAAAAAGTGTTAAAGCACGTTCCGTGTTTTCCAGTTCAACAACAACAACAACCACCCTACAAAATTCAAGTTCCCATGGAAAGAGAATGATAGGTAGGAGACCGTGAAATTCAGAACAACGCAGGCAAGGGAGCCCCAAACAACCAGGGGCAGCCAAGGTAAATGCAGGATGTATTGCAGCGGGCCACACTGTCTACTACACAGGAGATCCAGTGGTTCACGTCTTCAAGAGACTTTTTAAAAACCATCTTCTCTCTCCAAAGCAGGTGGAAGCTACGCTAGTTTCTTGAATACCAGGAATAGTGTTGGTACACTCTGTTCTTTTCTTGAATTCATACAACACCAAATAAAAACAAACAAAAAAAGAAAATGAAAGAGGCAGAATTAAATTGCCATACTAAACTAATCTAGCTCTATGCAGGAAGTGGCTGGTGCTGTTGTTTTACATGTGTTCACAGCAGTAGTTTGCCTTCTCTCTGACACTGCTCTGAGATTATTTTTCTTTGTTAGTTGGTATCCTGAGGCACCACCAAAGTCGATCCATTTCCACAACCCGTCCTGATACTGCAGGGGGAAAGAAAAATTGTGACATAGCGGAAGGCTGGCTACCACTAGGAAAGTCATGAAATTTCAGGAGTGACTGTCCATTTCTAGTGGCTTCATTAGCTAATCCATCCACACTACTTAGTTCTCTTATACCACCCCTCAGATTTTCAGGGGATAGTGCAGAAGTTTTTTCATAAGACTCATTTACTTTATTGGGAACCACACCACTCTTCCTTCTCACTATTGTGTGAATTCAAATCTAATTATTTAAACTAGGGATTTTCTCAGGGTCAATTAATCTTAATGGAATGAAAGGTCCTTTATCAGAATAGATGGTCACTTCAAGAGCTAGGGAGGCAATAGACATCAGATATTTTCCCATGTTTTCTACATACGGCGAAATCCAATGAGATCAATGGGACTAGTTGGGATGGGAGAATAAGGAAAGCAGAATTTGGCCTCTAATGGTTTTATCCACAAGGGAATCACTGTCTTCTCAATTATGTTTAACTACAGAATAGAGCTTTCCATAAGAATATTCCAGTTTTTTATTCACTTTTAGAAAGTTAATGTCACAAAAGGGGTATTTGGTCAGGCTTATACATTAAACTCCCTGCTATAATTTTACACACACAGACACACACCCATACACACTTTTGTTCCATTAGAAGGACAGAGGCAATCTGTCTGTCTCCCATTCCCCATTTCTGCTGCTCCTGCCTCAGGCTTTTTCTGCTCTGCTGCATGGGCTCTCTATTGAAGAGGAAAGTGCTTTTTGGGAACCACTATTTTGAGGATACAGTGGCAACCTGCTTGTTCCATATTGTATTTTAAACAGTCATTTCAACTGCTATTCAAGTTCAGAACAAAACACCTGTTTCCTTCAGACAGAGGAAAATATTTTGTATCAGCACTAATAAACCAGGTGCTCCAAACCTGCTATCTTCAAAGGGCTCAAGCAAGGAGCTTCCATCCTGTATGCTCCAACATCAAACATGACAGTAACTCATTTCTCTGACCAAAGAAAAAATGAGCAGTGTCTCAGACTAAAGTCTGTCTAGACAAAACACCAATGAATCACACTTCAATCCATGCTGGCTGAAGAGAGATGCAGCACACTCAGCCTCATAAAAAAATGGCAGCGTTGGTTTATTTGTTACATTTAAGACAAAGCTGGTTACTGAAAATATCAGGGAGAGAATGCAAAATGCAAGAATGAGAAAGGAATCCCACACACACAGTCAGGGTAGCCCATCAAAGGAAATTCAGAATCCAAGACTAAAATTATTCGTTACAGCAAAGTTGCTAATTCAAAGCCCCTATTTGTGTTATTAATGAAGATCAACCTTCCTTTACTGAACTCCTTCCACAATCCATCCATTTCCACCAGAAAGGGCATCATTTTTCAACTTTTGCAGACCTTTGGGTAAATCCATTGAAACTGACAGATGTCTGGATTTTATCTATATACTTTTCTTAGTCATTTGTATTTCAAGACCAGTAATAAAGCAGGAAGGCATTTCCCTACATTTCCAGGTGAGGTGAAAACCCTGTTTCTGTCCTGGAAACTATTCACTGCTCTCCTTAAGCCTTCCAGTCCATCATATCTTACATACACCAATCAACAAGAACAAGACGTAAAGAGAGGAGGAGGATCTGGGAATGGATCAATCTACCTTCTAGGAGATTGACTGGCCTCAAGGAAATAGAATTCTTGGTCTTGAAGGCAACTCTTGAAAGTCTTCTTTATAACCAGCAGAAGCCTCCAAATACTTTATTTGAACAGTCATGGTTTGTATAGACTGGAAAAATAAGTCATGTTGGAAAATGAGTTAACTAACAATTTTAAACACAACTTTGCACGTAAGGCATGTTGTATTTTGAAAAATGTTAGCTAGTCATGGTCAACACTGGGAAGAGGGAAGGGGCCTAAGACTGACCATGACCATATAATACATTTTCAGCATGACTGACCTCATCCACATCTTGTGCAAAGTTGTGTTTTTGACTAACACAATTTTAATATCTTCAGGCATGCCTTATTTCCCCCAATTAGACAAACCCAAGGGGAGTGAAGAGTACAGCAAAGGAATAAACCTTGGATGATGACATCCAATTTGGACTTCAAGCAAAGTTCATACGTTTTTACAGAACAGCTGAGGAGATCTAGAACACAAAATAGGTCTTTTTGGCAGGCCATAAGCCACCACAATGATATTTGCATACTAGCTTCCAATTCTGTTTGACACTTAGATTCTTAACAAGGAAACACCAAGATAAGTCTAAGAATTCTTCATTTTATTTAACAGGACAAACTGTTAAGAGTGAATACCCTTGAAATATTTCCAGATCTGCTAAGTAAGCTGGATTTCAAATCGTCTTCCATCACTATGTCTGGTGTGATGAAAAAATGCACCAAATTGCACCAAATGGTCAAGAAGGTAGTTCTCTTGCCAATTATTATTTTTTAAATCAGGGAAGATGTTACTGAAGTGGTTGCAGTATTCTCTGACTGGGAGTAGGGTTGGGGGGAGGACAGAAATGGAAAAAAAATGGACACCACTTGGGTGGTCCAGTTATTTATACACATGCACAATATGACCATAGAGTCTTGTCCATAGAATCTGTGGAATGTTAATATATATAACAGGCAATTTTATTTTGGCAAGTTGTGGGGGCTCAGCAGAAAGAAGCAGGAAGATCTGAGAGCTCAGGGAATTGTTAATGATATAGCAACTTTAGGTTGCCTGTTCAAATACAGACAAATCTTATAGCTGCTTGGTGTCTGAGTCTAGTTCCAAGAGAAAATATCTCACATCACAAGGCCACAAACATGGATAACACCGAATATCCTCTCACACTTGGAGGTCATCTTGCTGCATCAGTGGGAGAACAATGTGGGGAAAGTTGTGCAGACGTTGCCCATTCTGTATAGTACCCGTCTGGATAAACAGAAGACTTCAATCTCCAGGGGTTGCCAATCCAACAACTCCTCACCAGCACTAAATTCCCACGACAATTAAAACAATGGAAAAAGCGAAGTTTAGAGAGTTCCTGTTGGGAATGGCCTCACCAATCTACAAGTGACATTTTCTCCACGCTCATCCCAATTATTTATGGTTTATGATACAGAATTCTATTCATTTTTTACATTGCAAACATTTTGTTAAGTAGAACATAAACTCTTACAGCATAAACTATATTGTTTGATAACAAAAATGATACTTTTCTCAAACACAGATGGAAGAACACATGCAAGGGAAACGCCAAGCAATGTTTTATTGGACATCTGCTCTTCTTGGAATGGAAACCAAAAATCGTCTTCACATTGATGAGCGCTTACACAGAGAGCAATATTTGTTTATCTGCAGTGCCACCTGCTGACAGCTTAAAGGTATTGTCCTTATAAATTGCTCTATGGTATGATGCATTTGCAGCACTGCCCAAATAATCAGTGCATAATAACTAGGAGTTAGCATGACTCTCACAGGAATCAGTTACAACCCAGTGTACTACTTGGAAAGTTTACTCCCAAATTGTCTTCGCTCAAATGCTTGCAATACCTAATCTGATTGCAATTTACACCTCCTTTTACAAATCTGTTTTACATCGACAGCTGAGGATACTATAGGATTCTTGCTCACTTTTACTGTCATTAGTACAGTGTCAGAAAGATGACCCAGCACACTGGAAGAGTACACATTAGAAGATTATCATGAATTTAACTTGACTGCTGATAAAAGTATCATATTAAAAAGTGACAGAGTGTAGAAGTCTAATAAAATTTATACCTTTTTCTGCTCACTTTTCCAAGCAGAGGATACTGTAGAATGCAAGAATGCACTGGGTGAGTCAGACAGGGTTAACATACAAACATACAATATTTTTAAATACTAGCAGCAACAGAACAATACATTTTGAACATTTAAACAACTCATTCAAACACCAGTTAAACACAGAGGAATATGCGAGTACATATAAACACCGAACACATTAGGAGAGACAGCTTGGAAGGATTCATATAAAACACACAGGATATACTAAAAAGACTTCAGTGAAAATGACGTTGGTGAGATGTCACATTCCACAGAGTCCAGTCTCAGAACATCCTGCTACTCACTCTTTCTAAGCCCAGTAAAATATGCTGGGGAAAGGAGTTTAAATTTCTGCTGTGTTTAACATTCAAATACCCTTTTTGGTGGTGAGGAGGTGGCACAGTTGTTTTGATATTAATTCTAGAGCATAACAAGTAAGAGCAGCTCAATTAAACTATGTCTGATCTGAGGCAAACTGAAAAGAATGTATAGATTCCATGGGATACAAATGTAGTTTTAAATAGTCTAACCAATATGAAAGTAAAGTAAGTGAAGAATGACATGGTCACAAATATCTTACTGGCAGCATTATTCAGAGAATATGGAGAAAATTGATCTACCTCAGCAACAAAGAGGGGAAACTCTTCTGGCAGAATCCATGAATGGGGATAGAAGTTGTACTCTTCAGGAAATAGATCCTGCATTGTTCGCACTGCCCGACTCAGGGTAATTTTACGCACCATTTCTGTCATGCCTGGAGAAAATAAAGAAGTGTTTGGAAGTGTTCAAGATTATTCACTGTGCAGCAAAGTAAAGTAAGCCTGTGTGTTGGTACTTACCATATGTTTGTGCTCTGGCCATTGTTTTCAATATATAACTAAATATTTGAAGCTACTAGTGATACTGAGTGATTTGTAGCTTTTTATGTGGGTATTTATTTATACTGCACTTACCACCGTATCACATGGTTTGGGAAAGCTTTAAGGTAGTTGACCAAATATAACTGGGAATCAAGGAAGAAGAATTTTTGTCCAAAAGTTAACTGACTCTTTGCTCCAGTCTGGAATTTTTACCTTATTTTGCCAGTGTTGCAGAGAAGGAACAGGAGACATCAATTGCTTCAGACAATTAGAATTGTACCTTCCTAAACTATTTACCCTTATTTAAACCATTACAGTATGTCAAAGAGAAGAATCTTTCTTTCCATATAAAACAACTGTTAGGTCTAGTCTTTCAGTGGCCCAATTCTGCCAAGAGCCTTCAAATCTCATGGAAGTAAATGGGAGGTGGAAATGTTGAATACCTCACAGGAAGTGCTCAGCAGATCATGGGATCAGGCCCCATTAACATTCCTGGGAGTTAAAAGTGCATTGTGAAGGGACTTCAGGATCTCGCTAACCTGTTTTTGTCAACTCTGCATCCTTCTTGTTCACCACATGGGAGGCAGGGGACAACTCGGGTAAATATCATACACATGGCATGAGATTTAAACAACCAGAATATTATAGAGCTTTACCAATGTAGGTGCATTGTCCACTTTTGTTCACAAGCAGACAAAAGTCAGTAAGTGGAGCAAAAAGTTTTATATATGGGGTTTCTTACTCACACAGCATACTAACAGCAGCAATATATCTGAAGTGAAGGGCTTAGATAAGTCAATACCTAAGCTCTTAGTTCTTATTCAGCGGGATCTATACTGGAATTGAATGAGAAATAAGGGATCTTAAAAAAGTAGAATAGTCATAATAAGATGAGAGTTGACATGAACTCTTCAATATTAAAAAATCCATTTAAGGAACTGTGCTTTGAGATTTTCCCAGAAACAAGCCAGAGCTCAATACAGAATAGATTTTTTTTTTTTTTTAGTAGAAACAAATCCTCTAAGAAGGAGCATTTTTACTGATGTTACAAGACACACAAGAATTGTTTAAATTATTTTAATTTAATTACAACCTAAAGATCAGGTTTCTCTGAATTAATGTTCTATATATGTACTGCTCCACTCTTCAAACATCCTTAGTGTCCCGTTATACTCTCAATCCACAAAGATTTTGAATTACCCATTCTGGTATTCATACCATGTCTTAACTAAATCTCTAATTATTATTGATTCATAAAACATGCCCAATAACAGGAGTCCGAGTGATCCAATTTGAACATCTTTTTTCAATATAGAACTACTCACAAATGAAGAATATGGTATACTGTGAATCAAATCGTCTACTGATGAACACAATAGGAAATTTGCCATTCATTTCAATGGGACCATGATTTGATCTGATAGATTTTTATTTGGGCATCTAGAGTCCACTCCCAATATAAGAAGCTATGAAGCCCGGTTTCATTTCATATTTATCTTCTTTTTAATGAAGGCTTTCAGTAGCATCCAAAAGGTCCTTTCACTTTACTTAACTACTGGTTAATTTTAGCATCCCTTTTACTTTATCAAAACCTCAGGATCCAAATCTACTGTACTGTAAAAGACTTCTACCAATTATCATGATAGTGTCTGAGAATTTAGATATTTGATAACTGCAGAAAGCTATCAATAGGAGAGTGCAAAAGACTGAATACAATCTAGACGAAAGGTCCAAGGAAGATCCAAGGTAACAAAAGATGGCACCATTTGTTTAAGACTTTGTTATTGCAACTGTAATCACCACTATGCAAGCGGCAAACACTCTCCTTGATGGTGAAACAGATAATCAGGCATTTACTTGCATCAGGATGAGAACACCAGACTTTTGATCAAAATAAGATGAAACCTTTCATATTTTGCAGACTGTTACAAGTGGTAACTGCCCAGCATATTACCAACAAGGTGCGTGAATATTCAGACAGCATTTCTTTAACTTCAAGCACAAGATTAATTACCTGGAAACTTGTTGACTTGACCTGAGACTATGTCATTATCATGAAATGATACCCCATGCCAATAGATATCACAGGGCAAGCGCCGACCAAATGGAAACTGGAAAAAAGATATAATACAGATTTTGAAAGAGATTGGCTACATCTACAAGTTTCTTATCTTTGTAGAAGTTCAAATAAAAATATAAGCCCTTCAGAGAACAGCATTCTGGACATCAATAAAGTCCACGCTTCATATCTAATGCCCAACTTCAATGGGAAGAGCTTATTGTAAGATATCAAAGTTGGGGCCTCTGCTAGTGTGTGAAGTAAAAGCTATTTAAAAAAAAAAAATGTATTCAACTTTCTTTCTCTCAATAAATACAAGAGAAAGATGTGGCTTCTTTGCCACTACTCTTTTGTAAATAATTACTGTTCAGATTTAATTTACTAAGTTAACTCTGGACACACATAAATTAATAATAATTTAAATTTGCAGTCTTTAAAGTATTACTTTTTCCAAATGTTGACTGCAGCTTTTCAACCAAACTGAATCATATGCTTGAGCTCAGGCTCAAACTTAAAACTGAGCGCTCAGAACAGGATATTTAAATTTAAATACAGTAGCTTTACATTGTTTTAAAACTCCTCATTGGAAACAAGGAAAAAAATCAAACAATACCAGCAGGGCTGGCCTTAGGGGTGGGCCACCAGGGCAACCTCACAGGGGCGCCATGGTCAAGGGGGCATGCTGCCAGTGTAGAGTCAGAAACTGGGCGGTCGGGGGTGTGTGTGTGTACAGATTTCTCCCTGCTTCCTCCCAGCATAGGAACATGGGGTTGGGGAGCAGTGATGCACAGATACTGCTTGTCTCCTGTAACATTCCTCCATGCCCCCTAGGGGGCTGTGAAGGGAGAGCAAGGAGTGTCACTTTTCCAACCTGGGCTGTGAGGCGAGCATCAGAAACTGCTGCTCTCCTGCCCTGCACTTATGCAGGGAGCCCTGACATCACTCCTCGCTCCCCCACATAGCCCTCTAGGGTGCATGGAGGAGCAATGCTCAAGGGGGGCAGCGAGCAGCAATGCCAGCTGCTCTATGCATCCAGGTTAGTTTCCCCACATGGGCTCAGGAGGGGGGTGCAGGAGTTAGGGGCGCAGGAGCAAAGTGCAGGGGTTGGGGCACAGGAGAGAGGTGCAGGGGTTAAGGGTGAAGGGGGCACAGTGCAGAAATTAGGGGTGCAGGGGTTGGGGCACAGGAGGGGGTGCAGGGATTGGGGCAAAGGGAGCACAGTGCAGGGGTTAGGGGCAAAGGGGAGCCTGGGGATCCCACGGAGGCCAGGGACAATGCGGGGGCACCACACCCACAGGGGCCAGGGATGCCAAAATACAAGTTCGCCCAGGGTGCCATTTTCCCTAAGGCCAGCCCTGTTACCAGATTTTAATAAACAACACATATTTCTAAAATACAAAGTGAAGCAGATGTACTATACTTTTCAGTATCAACCAGGTGCCAACTATAATTTATACTTAGGGCCCTACCAAATTCATAGCTGTGAAAAAACATATCATGGACCGTGAAATAAGCCCTCCCCCATGAAATCTAGCTATTGGAGGGGAGAAGAAGGGGCAGGGCTGAGGGCACCCCATCTGGGGGCTCTACGGTTTCCGGGGCTCCAACTGCTAGTCCCCAGGCTGGGGAGGGACGGGATTTACTCTTCCCCTGCACAGCTGTTCTCAGTGGGGGAATCAGACCCACCTCTGGGTACCTCCCCGTGTCACAGGAAGCTCCATGGCAACAGTTCTGAAGGCAGCACAGAAGTGAGGGTGGCAATCCTGCAGACTCCCCCCCGCGCGCGCACACACACACACACACACACACACACACACACACACCAGCTTTGTGACCCCTCCACATCCTTCTTTGGGTTGGAACCCCAACAGTTACAACACCATGACATTTCAAATGTAAATCTCTGAAAATGTGAAATTGACTAATTTTCAAATCCTAAGGCCATGAAATTGACCAAAATGGACCTAAATTTGGTAGGGCCCTATTTATACTATTTTGTTCATTTTATTAGCAGCAAATGGACAGCTTTTTAGCTCTGTGATAGGACGTAGAGAAAGAAGGAATGAGAAATCCATATTTGTCATTTTCTCCTGGATATTATTATTTTTCTTTTCTTTAAAAATAATACTAACTGAAGTTAAACAAACAAGCAAGCTTGCAAACAGACCAATCACAGGTGAAATGTTTATTTGAATTTATCAACTGGAGCAGAGAAATTATCCCTACAGCATTAGCCACTCACACATGTGAAAGGGTAATTTTACCATAATTACATATACCACACTGTTGCATCCTAGTGTCAAAAGCTAGGTCGTTCAAAAAATTGCATTAAAACAATGTAAAGCCTCTCAACTTCAACCAGTCAACCCTAGCAGGAAAGGCTATATTCATGAGGTCAATTTCCCAAATACACAATATGTAACCCATAAATCAAAATATTGTTTTGTCAAAATGTATACATTAATTTTCTCTAAGTCACTCATCTAGGGCTATTCTCCTGAAAAATGGACTACACGGTCATTCCTACCTGTTCAAAATCATCATCTTTTCCTCCTGCGAATCTGTGTAGGTGCTATTAATTAAATATGTCATATAGAGAATTATTCGCAAGAAGATATTGTATTAGGAGATTAAATCACTTCAAGACAAACATGTTATACTTCCGCTTCCAGTCATAGTACTTTTAGGATCCTATCCTGTGAAAATTTAGCATCAACGCCCACTGACATTAAACAATTTAACTATTAAAAACAAACTCTAACAGCACGTTGAGCCCTTACTAAACTCAATATACACTACATCAATTTTTCTGGCTTTTTATGGTTAAGTTTAATTTCCCTCCATGTAAGAAATCCTTATTAGCACTAACTTATATTAGGCAAAAGAAAGAAAAATTTAAAAAAAAGTTAGAAACTTTTCTAGTGAATCTGTTCCTTTATTTGCAACTTCAATTAAAAATTCAGTTTATTTACTAAATAATTTTGAAAAAATAATCAAAACACTAATTTAGCAATGCATTCCTTTCGCCACTTCCTAATTCATAGGAGTAACATGCACAATATAACAGAGCTAGAAAGCTCTGGTCTCATTTCATTATTATTCAGGCTGCAAAGAGAAAAAAAAATGTGGTTTTGTGTGTGTGAAAATTAATTCCGTTAGGCTCTGAAAGACAATCAGTGGCCTTAACCCTTCGCTCCACAGGTATATTCAGAATAAAAATTCTGTGCTGGTTCTCAGACTGCCCTTCCCACTAAAAACTTGAGCAATTTATTTATTTATTAAATGAAATTGAATTGAAGTGAATGAAATTTGCATTTATATAGCACCTTTCATCTACAGAGGATATCAAAGCACTTTACAAACACTGCACAGAAACCATTTCACAATGGATGAAGTGTAGGCACGTCAGGGCTGGAACATGGCTGCATTTTGCACCAGAATGTTACCCAACAGTTTGAAGGGGAAAGGGACTTCCCCATTCTGAGCAAATCAAGTGAGTATTTACACAAATCAAATTCTGGATTTACCCAAAAGTAGGACTCTTCTGAAATGTCACTGGTTCTTCAGTGTCTAAACCATGATTTAAACTTCAGAATATAGTTTATAAACAAACAGGTCAGCACCTTGGGCCTACTCTGGCAGCTAAACCCATCTTAAATCATCCCTTTGAGGAGTATCTCTATGTTGGGGAATACATACGTAGAACAAACCTGTTTTAACGGTTCTTTTTCCATTACCGCTTGATGCAGAGGGAAAAGGGGACATTATTAAGGCATCCCTTGTACCCTAATAATACCGACATCTATGGTTAGCTGGTATAAGCAGCCTCAGGTCTCTAATTTATGCCAGGCACTGGGCAAATGCACAACAGCCACAGGATTTGGGAACCATAAAAGTGGCTAAAGCCACCTTTCTCCCCTTCTTTGCAGTCTTGTGCAGAGATGACAAGAGAATCTGGTCCCTGGAGCTTTCAGTACAAAACAACTTGGGGCAGTGTCTGTAAACAATTAATCTTAACTCTTCAAGCCATTTATTTAATGCCCTCCAAGTCTGAACAAAAAAGATCTTTGAACAAAACCAGAAGAGAGAGCATAAAAATGAACTGATTTGTTTTCACAACTCTGACCCAATTAATAATCAATCATAGTCAAACTGCTCTGACAAGGCTTTTCTAGCTCTTGATAGGAAGCCAATAATTTAAACTGTGTCCCACAGGTGACATCAGTCTGTTCCATCATGTTACAGACAAGCTAAGTGACTCTTGGCTTCTTGTCAGCTTTTGCGACCACAGAATTTCAAACTGTTTCTCTGCTGCTGTGCCTCTACTGAATATATAGACAAATGGAACATTTAATGCTAGGACATTTGAGGTCTCAGCCATATGCTTCTTCCATTTTCCTGTTTGTGTCTAGCTGAAGGATTAATTTACTGAGACACGAATAAATTCAAGGTGCAAGCTTAATTTATGCCCATTATTTTATTCGGCATATCATGTCCATTTCAAGAATCTGACACACTCAGTCAGATAGTCCGCTCTAGAGGCATTAATAATTGCTTCAGTGGTATGCACATTACAATTCTGCAATGCATGTTGTGAGCTCCACCCCTGTGCATCAGCCAAGACACAGCTCTTGCTGTTGTAATTTTATTCAAAATTCCCACACCTGAAAGTTATATTGTTTTCCTATTTGTTGCTTTTGATAGCAGAATTTGAACCTGTCAATTACCCTCCTCAGAATCTTTCCCATCTTCTTGATATACCAATGTTAGCATATATAATTCATTCTCCACTCAGCTTTAATGTTACTGCTCTCTATGGTATATTTAAACAATTTGGCTTCATTTATTCAACCAACTTTGACCAAGCTGATTGTCAATCACAGCTGAAAATGGTAGACAGGGCCCTCTCTGATTACTAGCTAACAAGGCAATCACATTCTCTCTCACAGATCATATTGGCATGGCCCATCACTGCAAGTTAAAGCAAAGCACTTCACCCTTTGGCTTTTAGTCATGTTCCTAGCTACAGAATTTCAACTAATTCCTCTGCCCTTTTTTATTACTTCATATACCAGAATATGACATACAATGTAATTTGCAGTGTTGGTCCCAGGATATTAGAGAGGCAAGGTGGGTGAGATAATATATTTTATTGAACCAACTTCTGCTGCTGAAAGAGACAAACTTTCAAGCTTATACAGAGCTTACCTCACCTATCTTGTCTCTATACAATGTAATGATCTTCTGGGAATCACTGAAGAGTAAAAGTTATTCCCAAACAAAATGTTTATGTAAAAAAAAAAAGTTATAACCTTAAGGTTGATAGTGTTTCAGTGAAGTCCAGCTAAACTTCCTCTACTACACCCCACTGAGACAAGGTAGCATCCTGAGCACTGAGGTTGCTACAGTACTGGGAAGACTGGAGATTTAATTAAAGTCAATTAACCCATTTCTGTACTGACACTTGGGTGGCAGTTATTGGGCTAATGAGGCAATTGGCTCAGTACTGTAATTGGGAGGATATATATTTGGGAGGAAAAGGAAGTAAAAGGGACTTAGAGGATAAGCATGGAAGAGGAGAGAAGAGAAGAGAAAGCTGTGTGGCAATCACCTCCTGCTGTATACCTGTGGTTCTTTATGTTTTACAACTGAAGATTAAATGCACACATGGTGAAAGAAAACAGCTTGCACAGATTTGTAACTAGGAGACACAAGAAAAGGCTAGACAGCAGTACTCACAGAGCAGGTGAAGGGATGCCTTGTGACAGTCACGCAAAAAGTTATACTTTCTTTCTAAAAACTCTACACATCTTTGAGGAAAAAAATTAAATAATAAAAAATTAACAGTTAAAGGACCCAGTCAGTTCCACACTGCCATACAATCATTCACTAATACCCCCAACCAATTTCCAACACTCACCTAAATTAAAGACTGTCACCATATTTGTTCTGTAATGGAAATATGCTGTTGAATGCATACTGATTACTGTTATATGTTGTTTACTGAATGTATAGTTAAGACTTTGAAAGGAATATAGTCCCAGGGGACACTATAGCCGAATTCGATAATTCCCATCATGTAGTATGTTGGAGTAGAGGACTACATTTCATTAATAGAATTGGAATATCAATTTGGTGTTATGAAATGCAATTGACTATATGGTGATGTATTTGGAGAGAAGATAGGATTAGAGTTTAAAGACAGGCTTATAATGAAAAGCTTGCTTCAACCTTAACTATGGAGCAGCAGCACAGGAACGGGTTAGTTCCTTATGTCCACATTTGAAGAACACCAAAATGAGATGAAAAGCAGTGACTATATTGACATTCAGCATGACAAGTCAAGTTATCCCTGCTACAAAACAATTCTTTCTAAAATAAGAACAGGAAGAAGTCAGTGCAGCTTTCCAACATGTAACAGCAAGAGAACACACAAAGGGATAAACTGGTCCTTAATGCAAGGACCTCCATGGGGTTACACAAGAGGTGAATTTGGCCCAACCGCAACATCAACCTAGTCATCATTTGTGATATGTATGAGATATATAAGGGGCAGGTATAGTGAAGCTATAACACAGGGTGCAAGAGTTTCAGAAAGTGTCTTTTTTATTTTTTTTTAGACAATAAAAACAAAGTTAAGTTTATTTTGAATATAACCCCAGGGACATGATACACTAGTTCTAGATGTTCTCACATTAGTCACTGTTCTGTATTCTTGGCAGTTATACCATTACAGTCCTTGTTAGATCCAGATGCACTTTATGGTATAGGAGCTCTTCCCAACATTCACATCTGTCTGCAACTGGCCCTCAAAATTCTAGAGAAGCAGGTATGTGCTATGCTAGCAGAGCTGTTGGGATGCATCTCACCAATGCAGGCTGTAATACTTGGTGCTTTGAACTTTATTTTTCTTTCCCAAGTTCCTCAGGACTTATTTGTTTCACAATGGCATTTAATCCAATTTGCCAGACTGACCAAGCACTATTTAGGGGAGAGGAAGGGATTGTCTTCATTTTATTCCTGAAAACCCAGTTCTAGGATGTCTATCTGGTAACCTAAAAGGCAGCAGACATCCAAGATAGGTCCTAGTCCTTCCCAACTCACAGTAATGAAGACAGGAAAGGGCCCTGGGCCTGCTGGAGAATCAAAAAATCAGGTATCTCCATCCGTGTATGGTCACATTGATAAAATCCACAACAATACTGTAAGCCAAGTTAACAGAAGTGGGAGTTACATAACGGCCCAGTTCCCTAATCCTCTACAAAAATGGGATAGATGGGGGGGGGGGAGAGAGATCCACACACCCTCTTATTAGAAGATACATTCTTATTCAGACACAGAAACTTTTAACAGATAGAGTAAAAACCTCAACCAAAGCCAGACATACACAGCCTGTCATTCTTCCTTTGTCCTTCCTCTGCCTCCACCCACATCTCTCCCAAAGCAGCAGAACCTTACAGAGATGAAGATCCATCAGGGCTTGTCTACACACACACAATTTGCACTGGTTTATACCAGAGGTGCGATTTTGCACCAATTTAGCTACCATTGCAACCTTGTATGCAGATGCTCTTAACATACTTTAAACAACAAAGGCAAGCTACATTCACACACAAAGTTACAGTGGGTTAGCTAAATTGGTGCAACATTATCAGTGCCTCAAAAAAGTTAAGTTATTACAAGATAATCTGAAAGGTAATTTACTGCTTAGACTGTGTTCCTCCTACAAGAACTGACAAAGAAGCCTATAACAGAAATGGGAGTGCAAGAAAATTCTGTTCTTTGAGCCACCAGGGAGAATACCATCTGCAACATGCGAAATACAACTTTAGCTTTGGTAGATATAAGGAAGGAGTCATTTGGCTTTAGAACATATTTACTTTAGAATATATTCATTTGTTCTTCTAATACATACAGTTATTGAGATCTTAAACTCGGTTTTATCTTCCCTTTAAGAAAAGCATTTCAACTCACCTTTAAATCTACATCAAACATCTAACAAAAAATATATTTGGAGAAGATTGAGAATGATTGACAGAGATGTCTGTGAAAGAAATCCTTATAATTTCACCCAGAGAAAATAATGATCTTCCTTGAAATATCCTTGCAGAAGTGGAAAATTAATTTCTAAAATTCCAAATGAAAAATCTCTTAAAGATGTGAACTTAGGGGTCATTATGGGCATACTGTCTATGTTTTTTCTAATTCTCACTGTTTTAAAAGCACCCCTTATTGTTTAGGCTTCTATTCCTTCTCTCATGCTAAATCCAGGATAAATGTGGGTTTCCTAAAAAAATTCATAGAAAACTTCATAGCATTAGGCTGATGCAGTTTAGCTGTTTGTATAAAGGTGCAGCAATATTGCTGAAACAAAGCCATTCTGAAATGCCAGGGTAACTATGGCAACCAGGGTTCAGAATGTAAGAATCCAACTAGAAACAGCATATGTCGCACTGTAATATTGCTCACTATTAGGAATGGAAATTATCAGTAAGTGGATGCCTACTTTATGAGAACAGAGTCTAGCAGTGCCTCCTGCTAGTCGTTTAAGCAAACACAACTCAGCCTGAATCAAATATTATAAATAGGAGCAAAATAAAAGGATGGAATAGGCTAGTTTAAAAATATGTATAAAGGCGAGGGTAAAAGGTAGGGACGCGGGAGAAGGGGACATAAGAAGTTAAAGCCCAAAATCTGGCAAACCTAAAAGGTGTTTAATCTGGAGCAGGAGAAAGGGAAAACCTCCAAATCATTAGCTTGTAATATATAATTTTCACTCTTATTGCCCAGAAGTTTTAAGAAGTTGCATTATTTTTTTGTTTAGTTTTTTTTTCCTGTTTTTTTTTTTTTTTATGGTGGTGTGGGTGGCTGCAGGGCTCCCACAAGAAACAGTTTGTGGTCCCTCTGCTGGGTCTGTAATAGACGTTAAACACTATTCCCAGAGCTGTACTCGCATCAGTGATACAAGTGTACAAAGAAGAAGGCGGTACTATTGTCAATATCTAATACAGATAGTGTAGCCTTGCTTAAAAGTAATTTGTTTCTTGGATCATTAGATTTTAGTGTTGCTCATTTTTATTTTTTGTTCCATATTTCTTGTCTTTTCTAACCCATATACATGTATCAGCTAAACAACAGATTTCACTTTCTTCACTCTCCTCCATTGTACCAAAACAGAATATTCAGCTCTTATTAGTATAAAATCTTAATTTACATTTTTCTTGTTCCTTCTTTATATAATATATACTTATTATTTCATAAGAGGAATCAAATTCAAATCTGATGGTATGGCACCAGACTTTGAAGGTGAAAATATATGTTCAGAACTTAGTATTCAATATACAACAATTCTAATGAAATAAAATCATTCCAGAATTCCATTGTAACAATGGTATCATACATTCAATGTCCTTCAACTGACATACTACTATAATTGAAGGAAAATGTGTCCCTGGAGTATGCATTTACAGTACAGAACTCCCTTCCCAACATCCTTATGGAGAAACTAGTCCTTTGTGTCTTATACTCAGTCAGGATACAAATGGTCAGCCAGTTCAAAGTGATTAAATACCTCCAAGTGCTTTGTAATGGAATTTAAAATGGGACTTTTTTGTAAACACTACTACCATTTTATTTTCCTTTTGTGTGTCTATTTTCCTGGCCTTAGAGACAGTATGTAATGAACTCCCACTAATGTTAAAGTGAGCTTCAAAGCCACATGAGAGCATTTAAAAAAAAAAAAAAAAGAGAATCTCTCCGAAACCAGCCAAAAGCCGCATGTGTTTGAGATTTATCAAATAGCCACAACTGGCCCTACCATAAAATGAAGCCTTTAAAACATGTAGGAATTATCATGGTATTTTTAGTTTGAAATTTCTTAATCATGAAGAACAGCACTATTTAAAAGTTGTTAGACCTTTTAAAAGAAAAATAAATTGTCATATCAGAGGAAGATGGAAAATGAGTGACTAATTTACAACAAATAGTCTTTCTGAATACAGAAGTCACAATATCTACACAACATATTGGATACATGTGATTCTCTGGTGGCTGCCCTCTATCTAATCAGCATCTGAAAATGCACAGCTGTACACCAAACAAATAAACAAAACTGAATCAAAGACATCCGTCTAGAATTCCGTAGATTAATTACATACAGCAAAGGAAGACAAAGCATTCAGCAAACAGCAATTCTTTCTGAATTAGGTAAATGTTGCTGAAAATAAAAACAGCTTCAAAAGACTGAGCAGAAGCAGAATATATTTAACAGGATCCCTCAACATGTGTTAAATCATTTTATTTTATACATAGTAATATATATTAATAATTATGCAAACTTTCTGTAAGGTCCTGGCCTCTAAAGCTTCCATCACTCTCTCTAGTCTTAATATTGTACTAAAATCAGTGGCTCTTAAAGAAAATAATATGATCTCATTTGTGGAAGTCTCTAGCTTTAGGTTTTCTCGATGTTTATTAGGCTGTGCACTCCCTTGGACTTGGTTCCGGAAGGCTAGCAGTGTTATGGAGTTTCATACCAAGGCTATGCCTACTTAGAAAACTTATAGCGGCATAGCTGTACTGATGCAGCTGTGCCGCTGTACGATCGCTTGGGTAGCCGCTCTATGCCGACAGAAGAGAGCTCTCCCATCAACATAATTGAACCATCCCCAACGAGCGGCGGTAGCTCTCCCGCTGACATAGAACTGTGCACACTACCACTTAGGCTGACAAAATTTATGTCACACAAGGTTGTGGTTTTTCACTCCCTTGAGCAACATAACTTTTGCCGGCATAAGTGGTAGTGTAGACCTGGTGTAAATGTTAGTTAAGATACGTGAAAAGTCTTACATGATTAATCCCCCCTCAGCCAGTGATGCTGACAGCTTGTAAAGGAAGAGTCGTTCTCCTCCTGCCTCTGGCAGAGGACAGTGCAATGAAGCCATACTGGAGCATTGCTGGGGCAGTTAGAAGGCGTAAAATGCTGTGGGGACCTTTATGGGCAGCCCCAAGCAATTAAAAAAATCCCAAAATCATACAGATACCAAATGACACAACTTATAACGTGCAAAAAGACAAGAAAGAAATAACAGAAGAATTGTCATCTGGAGCAGCCCAATGGCTCCTCCTATTGGCATTCAAATTCCATAAGCAAACTTTTTTTTTTTTAAATCAATTCACCTTTAACCCACTTGCTAAATACTCCCTTGTAAACACTGATGACAACACAAACATCAGATGTCAAAACAGGCCAAGAAACATTTTGCTACATTCCTCTGTATTGTTTTTAGATGTTAGTAACGGCATATTTAAAGGAAGTGAAAATACCTCCTAAAGAAGTGAATCCGCTGGAAGAAGAAGGGGAAGAAAATGAGGTTTGTTTGGGACTGGATGGGAGGGTTCTTTTTTAAACAGATTCAGAAATAAAAAGTCTCCTGGAAAAATCAAACTTTTTACATTTTCAAAATTAATCTGTCATTGTAAAGGTAACAATCCTGCATAAAACATTGATTTATATATGGAAGTATAAATTAACAGAGCTTCAATAAGTGAAGAGTCCATTTTTCTACAAGTGTTTTATTAATATAAAAGGCAGTGCTTCAATGTTTTTGTATGACATTCGTTGTTTCCAGTTATAAATACAGAGTATTGCTTTTCGATTCCTATTCTCATTAGAAGCCTTTAATATTACTACACGAATGACAAATTAATATTGATATTTCAGAAAGATATTGTGCTTGATTCTCCGTGGTCCTGTACTCTGTATAGTAATTTACACCAGTGTCAAGTGGATATAAATTGCTACCCACTTTGCCCTGGTGTAAATGGTGCAGGGTAACAGACAATTGGGCCTATTGTTTACCACTAAAGTTTCAGACATCAACACTAAAACTGTCCATTAAGTTAGGTTAGACATCTCAGCTATTTTCAATATAAAATTATATTGAAATAGCTCCTTTGATCCCAAAGGATTCTAAAGCACTTTAAAAGCTATCTATAGAAATCATTTTACTCACTATTGAGCTGTAGCCACCTCTAGGATGAAACATGGTAATGGGCACACACAAGCAACAGTACAGAACAGTTTAGGACCAGAAGTGAAGAATGCTGCAACGCAGCAAGAGAGGCATGTCTGACTGATGCCTGATACAGCCATAGAGAAAAGATGCAGGAGCTACTGCAGGGAAGATGTTGAGTGAATAGATCACAGAGACAATATGAGGAGCTTGGACTTGCTAAGGAATTTGGAAGCCTTCAAAAGTTCAGAAGAATGTTCAGGGTAACAAAAACAGAGAACATAGAGAGGGAGGTTGCAAGGAAACAGGAGAGAAGTGGTCAAAGGAAGGCAAGGGTGAAAGAAATCAGGGCGGGATAAGGGACAGAACCCCTTATGTGGTGGGGCTACAAGGGGTCAGGTCAGAAAGGAGCTCTAATCCCATCTTGCCCCAGGCAATATGAATCCTTCTAAAACCCATACAAGTCAGTGAATCAGCATTGGCATCCCTATTTAATAATAAGCTGGCTTCGATCCAAGTTACTGTAGTTTTCTTTGCTCAGATTTGTTTGTTTATCCTCATGTTTATTTTATCATCACTCCTGCCTTTATACAGATAGTGCTGGCGCTTAGCTAAATGGACAGATAACTCACTACTTTCACTATAGCCTCTGTGAACACTTCTATATGCTTGGCTGAAATGCTCTTGGGTAACTCTTACAGCAACACTCAGTGAACAACATATCCTTGAATCAAAACTCTTTGGAGGACAATTTTTCCTCTCTCCATTGGTGACAGTCTACTACTGTCAAAAAAGCTCTGCTGCTTCAGGCATTTGTCCTCTATATCACTTAATGTGGCAGACCTAAAAATTGCTTATAAATGAAGAAAAAGCTGCCAGGAATTGAGTGTAAGTGGAGCGTGTCATACTGCAGAAGGTAAATATGGGTCACAGTGAATGGTATTTTCCACTAATTAGCAAATCTTTTGGATGGCAAAAGAATATTACTAATGCAAAGTAAGTGTTGCAAAAATAAGGTTTCCTATCTTGTAGTTATAAACACTTTTGTCTCTTTAACATGCACTTGCTATTACACCAGAGACATTAGATCACTAGTTTGAATTACACTCTATTTCTCTTTAAGGAGAAATGTCACCATCAAGAAGGACCAAGAACAGAGCACTAGAAAGCTTCTTCATGGCTGATTACACAAGAGATCAGAAACACATACGCTACACCCGTATCTTACAGAAACTGACAGTTCATGCTTAAGGTAAAACATAACACTGCTATTAACTGCTGTCACTTAATTCTCTGTACTTTGTAGAGTTCCATTAAATATAGTGCAGTCAATACTAAAGTCAGTGAACTAATATTAGTGTCAGTATAGTAAAAGTAACACAGGAGTTAACGAACGAATTTCACTATGCTATGGACCAGTTTTTAAACTGCCCAGCAACTGCCTGTAAAAGAACAGGTCTTCAAAGACATTCAGTGAACATCACTACATATTTAGAGGATAGAATCTGACCCTTAATGAGGTAACAGTTAGACCTAATCTAAATATGCTATTTAAAAGCCCACCCCCCTCCCAAAAAACTGGTTTGCTACTCCAGGTGTTATTATAGCAGCTGCTTGCCAGTTGCTCCGTAGTTCAGGTAGCAGGCAGTTTGTTGTCATAAATCTCATTTTCAGCTTCCCCAAAACCAAATCAACTTCCCTGCAATTCCACAGGCAGCATCTTGTTGTTTGATTGGGGGGAGGAGAGAATTTGGTGCAAATCAAGACATGAATTTTACAAGCTTGAACTTTTTCTTTTTTCAGAATTTTCCTGAAGTTTCTTTGCCATCCCATATCTGACAAGTAAAGACACTTTACTTATACAAGTGCATTTTCATGATTTTAAATCTCCACTAGGTGATGGGAAAGGCAATTTGCATGTTCCCTCTGCAAGCAGGCAAGGGAATCTGACCTATTCTGTCTATTCAGTGACAGTGTACAATAACGATAGTATGGTTGGTATGAGTGACCAGAGTGCAGCCTGAGTATATGGTCCCTATGAGCCTGCACTGCACATAAGATTCAGCCGCTGCCCAAAGGGAAAAAGGTGCCTTAATCTGGGATCTAAGAGGAAGCAAAAGGCTTAAAAAAATAACCCCCTGGTCAGATGCCACAACAAGATGAAACTGCCTTCTATTTTGACTAACTATCCTGCTCAGACACCCTGTTTACCTTCACCAGGCCTGAAGAGCTCTGTGAAGCTCAAAAGCTTATCCATTCCACCTACAAGAGTTGGTCCAATAAAAGATATTACCTCACCAACCTTGTCTCGCTCTTTATGGTATATCATGTCACTTAAACTACCTGATAACCAGGGATCCTAGTTTTCCCATGATTAAAAAAACCAAAATTCATCAAACATAAAAATCCAAGTTTTTCCACAATTAAAATGAAATGCTGAACTTTAGTTTCCCTACCCACAATATATATAGGCATCCATTGAGCACATTTTATTGATACATTTACAATTTTTAAGCTGACAGCCTAAGCCCCGCCCATTCTCTGCATTTTTGATTATCTGATCTGGCCCCGGTCCCAATTAGATCAGATAATTGGGGTTCCACTGTAGATGTTTTTATTTTTTCACAAAATGTAAAAACTAAAGATTCTCTGTAAAAACACAAATTCTGCATTTTCCACCTCCTTCTGTGACAAATGGATTTCTAGGATCCCTGCCAATAACTGAATATTAAAATTTTTGGTGTTCAGATAAATGAAAAAACTAGAAGGGCTTGTTTTAAAATGGCAAACTTAGCATGTATGACCTGGATAACGGTGGGGATGGGTGTGTTAATCAAAATCTATTCCAATCCAGCCTTTAACTTGGGGATTACGCATATTTTAATGAAATGCTGTCCCTGATCGTTCTCAGATAATGACCACTCCACTTAATCACACAATAGTTGACATTCTAAGGCTACGGCTACACTACACTGCGTCGCTGTAGCGCTGCTAGTGCAGATGCTCTAAGAGAGAGCTTTCCCATGAACTTAATTACTCCAGCCTCTGCGAGCGGCGGTAGCTATGTGGGTGGGAGAAGCTCTCCCGCCTGCATAGCACTATCCATACCGGTGCTTAGGTTGGTGTAACTTACATCACTCAGGGAGTGGCTTATTCACACCCCTGAGTGACATAATTTATACCGACAAAGCCTAAACTGTCACCACTATTCCTCATTCAACCCCCTCTTCTACCTGAAATTTTGTGTTTGTCACACATTAAAATTTGTTCACATTTTTGGGGTATACACTTCATTTCTTATCATGTTTCTATCACTTTGAGGGAGGACTGATCCTTTTATTGTGATAAAGTTCCTACTACAGAAACTTAAGATCACAAACACCTCCAGCTAATCTACTAAATATTTAACATCCCTTGTCTTTCTACCTGAGCTTTAGGCTCACAAATTTCAGTCAGTCGTGCAGAGGTAACAGAATCTGAGAGAGAAAGCAAAATTTTATAAGTATACCATTCAAAACAGGCACAGATCATCTCTGATGAACTAGAGAAAAGACACTTGAAGGTATCTAACCCTCTTTACTATAGTGGGTTGCAAAACTATACACATTTATTATGAGGACTTGTTTGGGCAGAATGAATTATGACTGACTGTAAGTGGTATAGCCAAATGCCTTAAGAGTCACTATTTTGGCTGAAAAGCCATTATTAAGAAGAATGGAAAAGAGGTCAGAGGGAGAAGCAAGGCAGACTAAATGAAAAATATTGACTGAATTAATGGGTAGAGGAGAAAGGATATTTGTTTATTATCTCCATCAATAAAGATTAAGCAAAGCCAAAGTGATTGCTACTGTGGGATAAAGAGCTGGAAGGAGAATGCTGATAATACAATGTACATGTTCAAGAGGAGAAGAATAGGGTGTGCATAGTTCCATTTCTGGGACAGAATACATAATACTGAGCAATCTGGGGAATCAGATGCTCAAAACAGCTCAAACATAAGGGACATAAATTTAGTCCTGTGGATTACATTTATAGTCAGCCAAGTTTATCAGTTAATTTTAATATTTATCAGACTTTCAGAAGCACTCATTACAGTAATATGTGGATGAGTCTTGTCTAAACTTTAACCCTACAGCAGACAAATTAAATGGTAGAACACCCCTGTTCTCTCCAGTCTTTTTGTAGGAAAAGTGCAGAAGCTGCAGGTGGACACTCAACAGGTGCACCTACGTATCAGTGTAACAAGGAGCAAATCTATCAGGTTATAATTTCACACCATTGATTTTTGTTCCTATTTTGTAGTGTGCACATAAGAAGAAGATTTGAGCTTTTATGCAAGGGAAGATTGACTTTCTGCAACAAGATTTAAAAAATAAAAGGCTGAAATACAACATATTCTGTTTCCATAATGTTTTAAGTATACATATATCAAATAATAGGAAACAGGAGCAGGGATGTATTTAAAAATACTGTATGAAATTCATCTTGGTTTACAAACTCTGTTGTCCAGTGCCATGAGTCAAACCTAATAATGATAAAAGGAGTTTCCAGCACCCACTGACTAGACCAGGAATCGGCAACCTTTGGCACGCGGCTCGCCAGGGTAAGCACCCTGGCTGGCCGGGCAGGTTTGTTTACTTGCCGCATCCGCAGGTTCGGCCAATCGCGGCTCCCACTGGCCGCGGTTCGCCACTCCAGGCCAATGGGGGCTGCCCAAAGCCGCGGCCAGCACATCCCTCGGCCCGTGCCACTTCCCGCAGCGCCCATTGGCCTGGAGCGGAGAACTGCGGCGAGTGGGAGCCGCGATCGGCCGAACCTGCGGACGTGGCAGGTAAACAAACCTGACTTACCCTGGTGAGACACATGCCAAAGGTTGCCGATCCCTGGATTAGACCGTTTTCTTTTTCCCCCAATCAACTTCACATGCTGGATCAGTTAATTAGTGTTTATAATCTATCACTGTACGTATAATATATGGGCTGAAATCCTGGCTCCGCAGACAGTCAATCCAAAACTCCCACTGATTTAAGAGTGCTATGATTTCACCTACAGACCTGATCACTGCAGTGTCAGAAAGTCCATGTGGTTTAACATGAACTCTACAGGATTCTATTTATACTTTAAGATGAGTGCATTATTTCATCATCTACTTCCCATCGCAAAAATCAGATTTTGAATCTGCAAATACTGAAAAGTTTTTCTAATTAGTGTTATCACACGTACTAGTTAGAATACAACTACAACAATGATTATAATGCAGTGTTACTAAATATAAAAGCAGTCACTGAAATTGTTGGCAGTCGTAACAAATCTATGCAATGCAGTGTTACCTTAAAGAAATGTACAGAATAAGAGTTAATGAAGAAATACTTCTCAGTTTTCAATTTATAAGTAACTCACACAAGAAACTGAGGAAAAGTAAAGTTATCAGACGTGTTCAGTCCTATTCTACCTAATAGGCCATCATGCAATGTCATTACTTGATAATTGATGCTACCTACAACTGTCTAACAATACAATACATGAGCACAAGGCAAAAGTTAGACTGGAGAAAACAACTGATTCTAATGTTATAGGCACATGTTATTAGAGTAAGTAATATCCAAGTTCTTCATGGCAGGGAATGTGTTGTAGGGCACCTACGACATTCTGAATATTATAAAGGAACAGGAGAGGCAGATTTACTCTGCACCAATCCCCCAGAAAATAGTTTTTTGGGGTTACAAATGTCCAGTTCTGTTAGGTGTAGTATGGACTGGACTGCAACCCTCAGATCTATACAGGGAGGGCCTCCTCCATGCAAAGTTCTCTCCTTCCCACGTGGAAGAGGGGGCAGCTACCTCCATGGAGCTATGGGATCATCTATGGGATGAAGGGGAGGAGGGGATCAGGGAAAAGCTGGCATGTCAAAGGCAGCAATGAAGTGGGGAAGATGTGCCATGTAACATTCCCTCCCCCCTCAAACTCTGTAGGGCTCCAGGTGAAAAGAGAATGCATTCCCAGGCCTTATTACATCTCTGTGCTCCCAACCCCACTAGAGAGATCCTTGGGGAAGTGGCCAGCTACAAGAGACCTATCAGCACAGCTCCATGGAGCCATGCAGCCACTGCAAGTGAGAAGTCTTTAGAGTCTGAGAACTGTTTAACATTTTGCAATTGGGGAATATTTCTGAAATATTTCAGTGTTTATCATGTGAAGGTTTAAATATTATCTTTATTCTGTCCCCCATACAACCCTTTCAAGGAAGTTCCTATCCTTTCCAGATTTAGTCATTTTAAAAAACCAAAGACAGTTATTTGTTAAACTGTTTAACATTGTCATTTTGTTATTAGTACAAAATGTTCTTTATCGTGATTTCAAGCTCACCTATATCTGAATCTACTTTTACAACATAACAGAGGATTTGCCATGTCAGATGAGATCCCTGGTCCATCAAGGCCTCATTTTCTATAGGCGGTGACCTATATTTAACATTTCTTTGGGGAGGGAAACAAAATGCACCAGGCAATTGTATACAAGTGGTAAGTTTCCTTCTTGCCCCTTACAATGATCAATTTAACCCATGAAGCATGAAATCCAATTACCCTATTTTAGCATGCATAATTACAGATGGTATTAATAGTCACAAAATTACCAAGTCCTTTTAAAAGCCAGCCACATGGTCTGACATCTAATTGTACAATACAAGAAACGTCAGGACAGCAGCCAGAAGAGTCCAAACGGATGGTAACCTTTGCTACTGAGCCCGTTTTTGCACAAGCGCCATCCCTGGACTGGATGACAGAACTACTGGGGGGAATGGGGTGGGAGAGGCAGCTACTGGAGCCGGGCTTACAGAGGCTAGCAGAGAATAGATCCGGGGGCTGACAGAGGAATGCTGGAGCGGGCAGAAGGAAAGTGGCTGGGGCAGAGCGGAGTCCCGGGGGCTCTGAGGGGCCCACGCAGGGCTATGGGGGAGCACAGAGCTCGGGGAAGGCTCGGAGCAGCCCGACGGGAGATCCGGGGCGCAGGGAGGAAGAGCCGCTGGGGAACCCGGGCCGGGGAGCTGTGCGCCGCGAAGGGCCAGGCAGGCAGGCAGGGTCTGCGGGGCGGAGGCGCTGCGGGAGGCCTGGGAAGTGGGAGCGGGTCCCTCACCTCTCTCCAGCGGAGCTGCCGCAAGCTGATCTTCAGCGCCTCCAGCGAGGTCTTGGCCTTGGAGCTGTCCACGGTGACATGGGCCCGCCGGGCGGGCCGGCCTCCCTCCTCCCCGGCACGGCGGGTCGAGCCCCGCTTGCCCCGGCCCCCCTTCCCCGCACCGCACCGCTTGGCCTGTCCCTTCGAGCCCGGGCCGCTGGGCCTCCTGCCCTGAGCAACCGGGGCCGGCGGGGGGACCTCTTCAGCCGCCTGCGGGGGCTCCGGGGCGGCCTCGCTCCGCTCCGGCTCCTCGGCGGGGAGGGCCGGGGACCCTGGCGGCTCCTGGGCCGGGGGGCAGCTCTCGGGCTCGGTCCCGGCCGACTCCATTACCAGGCGGCAGAGCTCCGCCGGGCCCCTCCAGCCGCTGTCATTGCCGCGTCCCTCCGGGCGGTACCGGTTGCCATGATCGCTCAGACGGTTGGCAACGGCCGAGACAGGTACCGCAAAGGACCAATCACCGTCAAAGGCAATCTCGCCTCCTAGCCCGCCTCCCTCCCCTGGGGAAATCACAGATGCGAGGGGCGGGGCGTATCCCTTGGCTATGGCCACGTGACTGTGGCTCAGGCCACCATCTTTGCAATGGGCAGAAAGCTAGTCACCAGTAGGACTGACGCTAGGAAGGAGGCCATTTTGGAAGTAGGAGGCAAGCTCTGAGCCAATAGACCTGAAGCTATCAAGGGAGCCATCTTGGAAGTGGGAAAAAAAGAAAAGGACTGCAGCCACCCCTTGTCCTGGGTGCCAAACACTAAGGAATCCCTCCAGTAGGGAATTAGTTTGGGGGGACAGGGGAAGAAGGGCTAATTGATTTAACCACAATAATAGTGGGAGACAATGTACTACAGCCACATGAACTGTAGCATCTTAAGGGGCAAGCTGCACTTGCTCACAGCTTGGAATCCCCAGGTGTTCCATTCACAGGCTAAAAATCCCTTTAGCCTGAGTCCAGCACTTCCCCCAGTTCAGGCTTTGTTCCTCGGGTGTTTCCAGGAGTCTTCTGGTGTGGGGAGCGAAGAACACCACATGATGTCACTCCCCACCTTAGCTTTTGCATATGGCGGGAGCCCTTTGTTTCCAAGCTTGGTTCCCAGCCCCGTCTGTGGAAAGACACTGACATCCCAGGATGGAGTCTAGAGACATGTGGTCTCATCACATGTCCTTGCAGAGTCATAGCAGCCATTACTGGAGGCTGTCTGTAATGTTCTCAGGAAGGCTTCCCAGGTGGGAGATAAGCTTCTCCTAAGGCCTATTGTTTTCCTAATGGCCCATTCCCCATCCACTGTCTAGACTAGAATGAAAGTAACTTGTCTAGTGGGCATTCCCCAGGTGTAACTACATTTGAAATACAGAGACATAGTCAATATTCATAACTTCAGATACAAAAATGATACATGCATACAAATAGGATAATCATATTCAGCAAATCATAACATTTTCAGTGACATGTCACATGACTTATCTTGCATAAAATACATCATAACTATGTCATAATCATATTATAATAATATGACTGAAGAATATGGGGTGCAGTGTCACAGAAGGCTTTCATGGGAGGACTTACTGGGGGCAATGTTTGGCATGGTGTACAGGGACTGAGGCCTGCAAATTAATCCCTTTACGATTAGCAGGGAGCATATGCATCCTCCCCCCAGCAAATGTTGTGGAAGTTACACTGTGTAGGGATCTTTGTCTCTCTCCTTTGCAGTGAACATTTTCAGTGACGGGAGGGATGACCTCTCCACAAAAATCCCAGGCTAGCCAAGGAAAATTCACCCTTAGACAAGGATTATCAAATCTCTGTCTTTAGTTTCAGGATACGTTTTAAAAATTTAATACAGTCCAGAAGACGCATAGTCTGACCTCCCCCTTTCCCAACCCTCCTGCCCAGTCTGGCTTTTACAGCTGGGCCATGTAGAATAGGAGAGGTAGATGGGAAGAGTAAAGTGGTGTGATTTCTTATTAGCCACTCTAGTTTGGGCTTGACGAGATTCATCACAGGCACAGTTCCATTAACCAAAGCCAGTACAATGTTCTGCAGCAGTGACTGAGGCTCTTCATCTTCATGGTGGATTTCCTTTCCCTTTCTCTGAAATGACTTGTGCTGAGATTAGATCTGTGCACTGGAATAACAACATCTCCTTGGAGTCAGACATGTCCTTTGCTTGCCTAAAAATAATAATTCAAGAAGGTGCAAAATCAGAGAGCAGCCCAGGAAACCGCCATCCCTGTGTTTGCAGAATGACAGTCTCCTACATTAACCCTGTACTAAAACAGAACTGTCCGTTCAGGAATCTTGATCTTGGAGGGCACTTGTGTTCCTAAACCCTTTATATCTCCTTCAAAATACACACACTCCAAAATCAGCCTGGTCTTTCTTAGTAACGTACATATTAATTGTTGCTGAAAAGGAATTGCTGGACTTGGCTTTCTTGATGGATGGCTTGGTAGCATAATAAATAAATAAAATAATAGTAATAATAAAAATAAGTAATAATTAATAAAATAAAGGCTGTTCACAGTCCAACGTAAAATGGGTTGGATATAGTCTAGCTCAGGACCTAAAATCATCCCCAAAATCACCATCATTAATTGGCCCCCTTGTTCGCAGGATCAACAGAGGGACGATGCACTGAACGGGCTTCAGAGAATGAACTTGCTGGCAGAGGTAAGACCCTTTGGCAAAGCAATGTGGGGAAATTTACAGGCTCATGGCTTGGCTGTATCTCTTCTGCCATTAGAGAACAACCATTTCCAGCTTTGCCAAA
Source organism: Terrapene triunguis (assembly GCF_002925995.2). Classification (NCBI taxonomy): domain Eukaryota; kingdom Metazoa; phylum Chordata; order Testudines; family Emydidae; genus Terrapene; species Terrapene triunguis. The sequence continues at coordinate 14,919,374 of NW_020664589.1, forward strand.
CTGACGTCTTTCATCAGAAAATACCTAAATCATTTACTGTAAGATTGATATAAACAAGGACAGAACTTAAGGAGGTCCAATTTCAAAGTGTGAATCTAGTTTGTAAGAAAATTTTTAATGAAGCTACTAATCCGACATACCTAATTTAGCTGATACAGAGCTGGCCAATCCGGCCCTTTGTCACTTTGAGACTAGAGGATTTTCGGAATGCTTTGCATACTGAGACCACTCGGAAACTGAAGCTACTACAGAACGCAGCAATACTCTTAGTAAAGTGAGTTTCATTACACCAGTGCTCTGGGATCTGCACTGATTGCCAGTAAGTTTATAGATGAGATTCAAGACATTGAACTCCCCAAACAAAAGAACTGCCCAAGTTATTTTAATGGATCAGATGGGTAGCATGAGAATAAATAATAGAGGCATTTTTCAGTGAAAACAATTGCTCTTATAGATATATAAAATAAGCAAATATAATACTTTGTTTTATGCACAATTAAATCAAATCTATCAAAATATTAATTCAGGAAAGACAATTAATCTGAAAACTCCTGGGGGAACCTGAAGAATAGTTTTTAAAATAACAGAAGTATGTCTTCTTTTTGGGATTAGTAAAGTTAAATAGAAAACAAAAAATCCTGGATGACATGTTTTCACTTAGCCTGTAGGTGGCACTGCAATCTGCTGTGAAATTTATTTGTTACTCCAGAAAGTGCACCACAGTATTCTGTTACAAAAAATTAAAATATACTGTGTGAGAAAGAAGGCTCTCTAGAACTAATTAGAATTCAGGACAAGATGGTAGCTCAGACCATGCTATCAGTCACTGGAATCATGTTATTTATGTGGCAAAGGGGACAGGGCTGAATGGGAGGTGAGGAGGAATCACTTTAATAAAAAAAATATATTTTTTTTTTAAAGGGACATCTAGACAATGGTGGGAAGTAGAAAGGAAATGTCAGGAAAATTAAAATGCTACCGGTGGAATTCTAAGTACAGAAGATAGGATTCCAGGAGTTACCAGAGTATGTCAGATTTTAGGAACAAGTCTGTGTCTAAAGACTGGTATCCCATCTTCATCCGCCATCACCACCTCCTGTTTCACAGAAAAGGGGGGAATAGAAAACAATGTACCTGGCTAATTGTATGATTCTGCTGAAGTAGGAACGGGGTGACCCTTTCCCACAGGTGGACAGCGACTCAGCGCACATCACAAAGCATGAAGTTTAATCAGCCTGATGACATCTTATTACAGCAGCCTGCATAGCCTCACCTGAGATCATAAAATTAGCCACATCTTTTTAAAATCCAATTGCAGTATCTATCCTTCTGACATCTACTCCCTGCAGGGCACTGAGAGATTAATTAGGGAATGACTCTACCCAAGAAAGTGTCAGTCATCGCCAGGTGGCTATTAAATGTAGTGCCTTGGCTGCTTGATAGCTGTACAGATTCTTAATGAAAAACTCTGGAGATTCCCTGAGAGCATGACTTTTATGCTAAAGCCCTGAGGAGGACTCTATGCAGAGCTATACCAGGAGGAAATTGTGCCTCAGGCAAGTACACTCTCCAGATGTTGTTCCTTATGCATGTGTCCTTTTAAGATTAGTGATGGGCTCTTCATATCAGGAAGAATCTTTGTAGTGTGTGAATATAGAACTGCTGATTTCACAGACCCAGAGGCTGAAGTTTTCTATCCATCAGATACAGCACAGACCATGGTAATGTCCCACACTAACCAGCCTACATCTAAGCCCTTTTCTGAAGGGACCTCCTCCGGGAGGAAAAGAGGAGTCTCTTTTCTCATCGTTCATTCTGTCTTTGGCGTCTCTGTTGAGACTGCCTAAAAGGGTGCCAATTCTAATGGTGGTTTTAGTGATGACAGCTGTTCACCAACACCTCCCACACCACAATTATGATTCACCAACTCATGTCACACGGATCACCAAACAGCTACCAGATGGTAGCAACTGCTGGTGACTGCCAGCTAGAGTGGGATTTAGACTGGTGACCTAAAAGTGAAAGGCTCCTTATCCTATTATCAGCCTCCTGAGCCATCTAGCCCCCTGGGACAATGCTTTGTAATGGATGTTAGAGCTTTTTCATCACAGATGTCAGAAATGCTGAAGGAAAACCATGGATTTAGCTGACATGGGCCAGAACATTGACTAGCTTTTTGAGCACTGGAAATGTCCCGAAGATGCCAAACAAAATGACTGCATAGGAGTATTTTTATATAAAATTTTGATAGAGCCATATTTCTAAAAGGTTAATAATTCACTACCTACTTTTACCTAGTCATTCACCAGATAACTGGTTTGCTTTATGCTACATGCATAAAACCTTCATTTCCTGTTGAGATAAATGGGGATGGTATGTACTGTATGGCGTGAAGTCAGACTGTATGTAGTATTCCTGTACTGCAAGGTAAGGGAGTAAAGTATAGGTTGAGTAGTAATGAGGTAGCAATGGCACAGCAGAAGGAGCATGTATCATGCTGTATATTGCAGGTTAGATCTAGTGGCAGGGAACAAACAAGCATGAATTTTTAAATTCTCTCTCTCGTAAGGTCAAGGGAAATTGAAAGTTACTGTGTGCTGCTAAACACAGATTTATATCCTAGAGAGCCCCTCATCCAGAGATATTTGCTCAAGCAATCCTTGTGTAATAAAGCTCCGACACATATTCCCTGTAGGAGCTATAGACCCATTAGTTCATATGTAGAATTATGCCAGGAAAAATATTTATGAAGTGTTTTTACCTGAAGACTTCTAGCAGTAGCCATGTCAGCTTTGGTAGGCCTGACAATACAGGGGGCCACCATGATACCACAAATCAGATGAGGTCTGACATTCTGTCATCTGAGGGCACAGTGGTGCTCTCATACACATTAGCCAATACATTATCCAGTCCCAGTACTGTACCTGATAATGGAGTAATCTGGCCAGTAAGAGACCTGGATTTGAGTCCTACTTTAATGGCCTTGTAACTGTATTACTATAAGACAGGGCTATCAAATCACACAGATGGCAGTCTCACCCCGCAGGGAGGTAGCAGGCAGGCTGCGAGTTCAGATTGTACTGTACTCTATCTATCTCCTAGCCAAAAGCCTTGCTCATCCCTGTGCTGATTCATACTTTATTGGGTCATGTGTAGCATGGTATATTACATGCGTGTACGTGCCTTCCCAAAAGGTTTGTATGTAACAACTGCTCAGTACTGGATAGATATCAGGTCTACTCCTGTGTGATCATATTGTCATTGAATGGCTGCAGCTCACTAAAGGTAGAAGCCTTAATAGTACTATATAAGCACAAACATTTCACTGACTAATGCTAAATGACTATTTTTGATTCGTAAACGTCTGAGAACCTGATTCTACAAGTTATGATTGCACAGTCAGGAAACTGATGTGTACCATATGACGCGTCCAATCAAAACAACACATTAGGAATATCAACAGCATTGCAAGCTCCAAACATGCAAAACTCATGAGTCAGCCTTCAAAGAATATCAGGAGATTACCTTAAAATTCATGGGAATTTTGTGAATAATAAATTTGGGGATCTTTTTATTTTCCCTCTGGTTTCTAAGTCTTTACAGTGAACTTGGGTCACAGTTTCATGCTTTTTCCTGTAGCCATGAAGACTAGCAACTTACTTCTTTTAAAAAATGAAAACTGAGATTCTCATGTAATCACAGGACTCCTGAATCCAGGTATTTAGGATCAACATCAAATATCATGAGACTTGTGATTTACAAAAAAAAAGTCACAACTTTTGTATCAGCACCAACACCAAACTGGTCTCCTGCAAGCTGCAGAACAAGAATTATTTGCAGATATTATTCAGCAAATCATTTTGAGTAAGGAATAAATTTGAGAAAACCTATGGTGCATTCATGGACAATTCACAAACAGACACAAGGAAAAGTTAATCAAATAAGTTATCCATAGGAACTATCCATTCTGCTCTATAGTAAGCGGTTCCTTCTGTAACCATGGTGGGAGGTTTTTTTTTTATAATTGTGCCTTTACTGGTCAACAGGAAAACAATGTTTTAAAAATGAAAAAGTCAGGAGAAAACATGTCTGGTAAACACAGTCTCTCTTTGGGAAATGTCTCTGTTGTAATTATACTTCCCAGGCTGGGTTTAAATTAGTTTACATAAGCATATGCTCACAATGTTTATGTTAGACCACCGAAGATTTGTGGTTGACCTACAAATGCAAACAAAACAATGGCTGCATACTTTGGAAAAAATTTGCATGATAGAAGATGATGAAAATATGCATAATAGTAGATGACATTTCTCATTCCTGAATCCTCTTGTACACAACTTAGGAACTGGCCATGCATGAAAGAGGCTTGCAGTTGTAATGGAGAGATTTTCTGGCTACACTACAAATCTGAACCTTCAACACGTTAGGCTTCTGTTTATCCCTGAACACCACAAATCTGTATAACCATCTAACCAAACAGAACCTCCACCAGCCGAGCAGATATGTGACACTGAGAGAGAGGGACTGACAGTGATGAAACAATGACAGCGCTACCCAGCCTGATCCACATGTCTCTTCTTGATTTGGTTCATGTGGTAGCTCAAGAGACTCACTGCAAGATTCTGCCCAGGAATTTGCCCTATTTTCATCTAAACCCCACTGCAGCTGAGGGTAATACCAACTAATTTCAACCCATAGAACCTTATTTATCTAACCTGCTCCTTTGGATTTAATCAAACACTAGCATTTACAGACATGTGAGGGTGTCTCCAGGTATTTTTGGCTAACCAGGGTTCTAGTGTATCACCTTATTGTCCTGAATAACAAAGAAGGGAGCTACCTGATGTGGAACATACAAGAGGAATCCAGGGTCAAAATCTTCAGCCAGCTGTGAACTAATTCATCCATCTTTATTTTATGCAGAAAAGCTCAGCTCAGGTTCAGCACATGGTTAATGTTCCTGCTTTGTTACCAATTTTCTGTGTTAAATTAAAGCACAAAGTCAGGTTTTTTGATCAAGGTCGGACACTGCCTTACTCAGGAACAGAAACACAGCCCGCTCCTTGTTTCCAAGTTTGCTCTAACTACTAGAAAGCATCAGCTCTTAGGGCAACGGAGAAGTGGAGCATGTATGGGGTCTTCTGGCTTTACAGTGAAACCCATGGCGGCATGTCAAGGCTGAAGAGAATTCCTGAGATGTGTGAAGAGCTGGCTGGTAATGCCAGTTCATGTTCCTTTTCATCCTTCCCGATTCTGTGAGCCCTGCTTGCAGACATCAAGTGAAACTGACAGATTTTTCTGTCTTAACAACAATGCTTATTTCTGATTCTCTGTATTCTGAGGGCAAAGTAAATTATTGGATGGAAAACAACCAAAAAACCCTCACCGTGAAGTACCGAATGTCTCAAGCTTTGGAAATACAATCAGGGCTTGCATTTTATTTATTGTGTTAAATGTGCAGTCTTAAAATGTTAAGCCCATTATGATGGTGTCCTGTCTCCCCTCCCCTACATTCTTCAGAGCATCTTGCTTTGCACTGGGAAGGCAGGCGGGCTTTTGGAATTGGTTCTGGGCTTGTTATGCAAAAAAAAATCCACCCCAACATTTAAATAAATATTAAAGTCCTGATCCAGAATCCATTGAAGTCAATGAAAGACTTTGATTCCGGCCCCAGATGCTTCATTTTTATTTACCTCTCTCCAGGAACAAAGCCAGAGTTGTTGGTTTTTTTCCGCCCCAACATGCATGTTTTAGATGTAGCAGCCTTTGAACGAATGTCTCAAAGACACATCAAAACTACCGGATTTTGATCCCCAACTTCACATCTGTCCCAGATCCCCTCTTCATCGTACAAACCTCACCTCAACACCCACTGGCTTTCAACATCCTGAAAGTGAGGGAACACTGTCTGTTTCCGTGTTCTTAGTAAACATACACAGCAAGACTCTGCTTTGCAAACAAACTCCCAGCTCATAATTAGCGGTAAGTGAATTAACCTTTTAAATCTTATAAGGCTGTCTGCCAGAACACTGGAGGACCTAGCTTTAAGACCTCACCTGCCCATGGTACTCTTGCTACCCCACTAGCTGGTGGCGGAGGTACTGCTAAAACTGGTGTGACAAAAAGTTAGAGGAGATCAAATATACTGAGCTGGGAGTAAAGTGCATAGGGCTTTCCGGGCTTGCTAGTAGGCTCTGAAAGTGTTTCCTGTAATAAAGATTTTCACTAGCATTACCCTAGGTCTGGCTTGTTGTTTTTGCTAAGCCATGTTATTTATTGTTTTAATCAGCATAGCTCAGCACTGCAGAATCAAGCCATCCTTGCAAGTATAAAAACATTAACAGAAAAGGGGGAAATAATCTGCGACGTCAAAACCAGGCTTTTTGGTCTGTTAAATGTATGTAATCAGAGAGCTCTACACCTAAAACTTAGGTTGATCTAGCTACTTTGCTCAGGGGGTGTGAAAAAAAGTCATGCCTCTGAGAGATATAGTTAAGCCAACCTAAGCCCAAGTATAGACAGCACTAGGTCGACAGGAGAACTTTTCTGTCAACTTAGCTACTGCCTCTCGGAGAGGTGGATTTACTACAGTGACGGAAGCACCCTTCGGTCACAGTAGGAAGTGTCAATACTGCAGGAGCGGAGCTGCAGCAGTGCATCTGTGCCGCTGTAGCGTTTCTAGTGTAGACATACTCTCAGCTTAATAAAGTCACTAGGGGTATGGCTTGACTAGCAACGTTAGAGTGCTGCCGCAGCAGTGCTTTTATGTGGCTGTGTAGTCGCGGCTCCCAGCGCTGGTGCACTGTCTACACTGCCACTTTACAGCGCTGAAACTTGCAGCGCTCAGGGGGGTGTTTTTTCACACCCCTGAACGAGAACGTTGCAGCGCTGTAAAGTGGTAGTGTAGACAAGGCCTGGGAGTTGTAATGGTGCTCACTCTGTTATATGGGAACACCCTGTTAAACAGAGAGATCTGATGATATTCCTAGCATCTGTTTGCCAGAAGCTGGGAATGAGCGACAGGGGATGGATCACTTGATGATCAACTGTTCTGTTCATTCCCTCTGGGGCACCTGGCACTGGCCACTGTCAGAAGACAAGTATCAAGGGGTAGCCGTGTTAGTCTGTATCTACAAAAACAACAAGGAGTCTGGTGGCACCTTAAAGACTAACAGATTTATTTGGGCATAAGCTTTCGTGGGTAAAAACCTCACTTCTTCGGATGCAGAAGACAGGATTCTGGGCTAGATGGACCTTTGGTCTGACCCAGTAGGGCCGTTCTTATGTACTGTTACTGTATAATGTCTCTTTAAACAAAAGCTCACTGTTGTTTTGTTTCTGAAATTTACATATCAAGGATTTGTAAACCTGTGAACACTTCCTACATAAATAAATCGTTTTTTTAAAAAGGCTTCCTTTAAAAGGGTGCAGTGTCTGTGTAAGGTGTGAGAGGTAAACCCCTTATCCCAATTGTTAGGCTGGCTGGGAGCTGAAAGAAACTTTTTTGAAGCAGGTGGGTGTGGCAGCCGCCTTCCAGTCAGGCTAAAGGAAGAAACAATTAAATAAGCCTCTGTTTAGAGATAGCTGAAACAACAGCAGCCACCCCCCAAAACACAGGCCATATGAAAGGCCTCAGGAATCTGAGCTATGTGGGAGGAGGGGCTTCACTGTGGGCTTTTAACCAGCATGTTGTCTAACTTGGCCCATTGGGCTCCCAGGGTTGCTACCATTGGAAGACCTGAACACAACATCCTCTGCCAGCAGCGTAGGCGCTGAATGATTGCACCTGTCCCACTATGCTCAGCACAGCTCCCTGCAGCAAGTCTATAATGTCTATGGTTTATAATGTCTACTGTTTGGAACTACACCTCCCACGGCTTTCCACTGAGAATGTTTTTTTAACCTGTCTCTAGCGCAACAGGGACAATCCAAGTGGTAGTGGGAAACTTGAGCACCATGGATAGCAATTGTGACTAGAAATGTGGGGTGAAATCCTGTCCCCAGTGAAATCAATGGGAGTTTTGCCTTTGACTGAAATGAAGCCAGGGTTTTACCCGTGCTGTGTTACAGGCATGCTGGGTTAGCACACTAACTGGCTAGTGTAGACAATGCCTAGATGCACGGCCTCCATTCAATGAACAAGAGTCAAAGGGGTCTCCCACATGAGTGAGGCTCACATATACCAAACAGCAGCAGCAGCAGTGCTAGCAGGCAGTTTTAAATGAGAGGTTGGGATAATGGCCATTCTCTTCTGTTTTATGGAAACCAAACAATTTCACCGTACCCCATTAGCTCAGCGATACTCACAAGAAGATAATCTAGGTTATTGATTCAGGCTGGTTGGATTTTATTTCCATATTTTATTAAATTAAGACTCCTGAAAATATAAATAAAAAGGCGCCAAACATCCTGAGCATTCAGCACACAAGTGAGCATAAAAAGTGATCGCCTAGAGAGAGCTCATGAATCTGCAGGTGCAATGCAGAATCTGAAGAGTGGCACATCGGATAGCAAAACCAGATTCATTTAATTGCATATGTAAAATGAAACCTATATTGGGGTACTCTGAACAAATGAAGGATTAGCATAAATCCGTGTGCATTTAAATGGGAAATGTGATATTATATTATAGCCAGGGAAAAAAGAAGCCTGGAGACAAGACAGACAGAAGAGCATAGCAAAGAAGAGGCTAATTGAAGGACCTGTCATTGCCGACTCAACCCTGAGTGAGGCCCACAATATCAGGAAGATCTGCTAGCAACCCTGGTATTCCTGAATGCATGGACGCCAACCAATGGGACATAGAAACAGTACTCGTTCTTCAGGCTGCCCCTCCCTTAATGATGAGGTTCTGTAATTGGCCCGAGTTTGTGGTTGCTGCCTTCCTCCCATTGACTGGTGCGGGCTCAAACCTGCCAAGTCACTTGGGCCAATCGCAGTCATGGGAGTGAGGCTTGGAACAGCACAGCCTCCCCTGTGGCATAAAGTGTGCATAACTGAATGGGAGGAGGTAGGTCCAGGCTGGCAAAGCGAAGGACTGTTGTAATAATATAGGGGTCCGGGCAGAGGATCTGAGACCAGAATACCAAGAACAGCCACTTGGCAATGCATATCCTTTGATTTATCAGCGAGCCGGCACACTTCCCGTATCCGTCACAAGGTTACAGTTCAGTAATGGGAACCCCGCATCCTCTGTGGTTTTGGAACGAGATACCCTGTTATGATATCACTGATCAAGCTCCATATCTTGAATTCTACTCATTAAAAAACAACAACAAATCTCTCTTGTTAAAATAGATATCACAGAGAGTACAGTGTGTGATCGTATTTAAGCATGCATGGTGATATTATTTGTATGATAAAAGGTTATAGTCATTCACTTCATAAACAAGGGCCCAGATTAATTCCTGGTGCAGCCCTACTGCAATCAATAGAGTTACCCCAGGGATAAGCGTGTCTCTGACTTTTAGGCTCTATTCAACTTACACCTTTCAAACCCGATTTTGCAACTGGTTAGTGACAGAATTGCCTTAGAAAGTTGCACATTAAATGGCTCAGCTTTTCTGTCATCATCACAACCATGCTTGTGCATCTACTGTTTGCATAAGTTCATCCTGGGAAATTTGGACAGCTACCCCACACTGCCTCAGCCAGGGATAGGCCACTACAGAGCAACATCAGCAAGGTGTGACACAATACACCATGGGATGCCCTACCTCAGTTCAGAAAAGGCTGGAAGGAAAGAGGACCTGCCAAACTGGTTGCACAAAGATGGCAAGGATGCTTCCTTCACTGGAAGAACCTGTAACTGGTACGGCACCTGTGGGAAGTCCGCCATGTGACACTATGCCTCTGGCGGGGTGCTACACTGCTGCGGTTATTAACAGAGCCTTAACCATATTGTGAATTGATAGGAAACATGGTTAGAACCTGCCATATCTGGTTACAACCTTGGCTAGAAGTTGTAGTGTGGACACGGCCTTAGACTGTATCATTTTTTGCATAGTTGTACACAGTAGGGAAAAGGCACACACTAAAACCAGTGTTAAAATAACAGATGTATGGCTTAAAACAGAGAAAAGACAGACAAACCCATTACGGTGGATATTCCATCCTTAACTCATCCTGCCACGTCTCTAGCACTGTAGCTCACAGGATAGGCAACTTCACCCACTGTTTTAAGGTGCCCTGGGAGAAATCGCCCCATGATGTAAACTTCACTTCCACCATAAGGTGAGCTAACAATTCAGTCTCAGGCTCCTTGTGTGCTTTTTCAGTCAGAGCCTTACTATCCCGGCCAGTCATGTGTTTGTATTTAAAGGGACGCTCTCGGGCCAGCATCGCCCCCAGTGCAGAGTTTGCAAGACAAGAGTCCATACGGCTAAACTCCAGTAGAAATGGCCCCATGACCGGTTTCCCAGATGGGCGCAGAACGCCTGTGTGCAAAGGGGTAACATGTCCCACTGGCTCTGGCAGCGCCCTGCTAATGCAGGGAAAGTGAAACGGCTCCGAACTGACTCTAAAGGAGAGCGAAGCCGATCCGCGCCAGGTTCCATCCTGCCTGCTGGCGGGGGGATGCGGGACGCCGGGCGGGCCAGGGTCGGGCCGAGCCGAGCCGAGCCTGTCCGCCGCAGGGACCTGAGAGGGAAGCAGATGCTATGGGCAGGTGCCTGCATGTATGTCCCCTCTGGGCCGGGCTCAGGAACGGAACCAAAAGGGAGCGGGCTGGGGAAATGGCCAGGCCAGGGGTGGGGGCCGGGCTGCTGGGCAGGGCCATATCCCCGCCCGCGGGCACTGCAGGAGCCAGCCCCCCCACTCTGGGCAGCCCCCCCCCAGCACCGCCCCCGCCCCCGCCCGTCACGTGAGGGAACTTGGGGCCAATGAGCGGGAGGCGCCGCGGGCAGCCGGGGGAATCTCATTCAAAAGGCGGCCGGAGCCGCCGCCTGGCACCGGGGCTGCGCGGCGCTGGCTCGGGGCCCCCGCCGCCCTGCCCGCAGCGCGGAGCCGAGGGGCCGGCAGCGGGCGATGCCCCGGGGCGGGGCGCGGGGAGGCTGGTGCTGGGGCGGCGCCTGAGCGCCCGGGAAGATGCCGGTGAAGAACAGGTACAACCTGGTGGACGATGGCTGCGACTCGCGGGTCCCCCTGCACAACGAAGACGCCTTCCAGCACGGGATCCACTTCCAGGCCAAGGTGAGCCGGGCGGGGCCCGGGCTGGGGCTGGGGCGTGGAGGGGGCTCCCCCCGGGCCCGGACGGTGCAGGCCAGCCGGGCCCCCCCCCCCCGGCCCGGGGACCGGGTTGGCCGCCTGCTGCCAGTGTCCGAAACACGTGTCCCCGGGGCACGTCCAGCGCTAGCTAATCCCCTCTGGGCGCAGGGCGGCCCCGGCCCCTTCCCCCGGGGCACAGCAGCCCGGCCGCACCGGGGCAGGGTGATCGTGCCGAGCAGGGCTTTGGTGCCCCCGGGATAAACGTGCCCGGGGAGAGCAGCCCTCGCTGGGGCGGGGAGGGCCGAGCTGGCTTTGCAGAGCAATAGGGCAGGAGTGCGGACAACATTGTGCTCCCAGAGGAGTCCGCGGGGGAGGGAGTTATGGGGCCAGAGCAGGGCAGGGTAGCGGTATAATTATACCGCGGTAGCTGTGCTGGAAATCTGGGGGGACTCGCTACTCTGGAACAAATGACTTTATTCCCTTCTCGTTACAGGAGTATAGTTCTGCTGGTCAATTTCCCCCAGCCCATAGTGGGGTATAGGTTGGGTTACATAAGAGGGGCTGTACTAAGTGAGACCAATGGTCCATCTAGCCCCGTATCCTGCCTCCCGACAAGGGCCAATGTCAGCTGTTTCAAAGGGAATCAACAGAACAGGGCAATTATCAAGTGATCCATCCCCTGTCATCCAGTCTCAGCTTCTGGTAGTCAGAGGCTTAGGACAGCCAGACCCTGGGATTGGATCCCTGACCATCTTGGTTAATAGCCATGGATGGATTTATCCTGCATGAACGTATTTAATTCCTTTTTGAACCCAGTTATAGTTTTGGCCTTCACAACATCCCATGGCAACAAGTTCAACAGGTTGACTGGGTGTTGTGTGAGGAAATATTTCTTTTTGTTTGTTTTAAACCTGCTACCTGTTAATTTCATTGGGTAACTGCTGGTTATTGTGTTATGAGGAGTAAATAACACTTCCCTGTTCACTTTCTCCACACCATTTGTGATTTTTATAATCATCTTTCATATCTCTCCTTAGTCATCTTTTTCCCAAGCTGAACAGTCCCAGTCTTTTTAATGTCTCCTCATATGGAAGCTGTTTGATGTCTGTCATAATTTTTGCTGGCCTTCTCTGTACCTTTTCCAATTCCAATATATCTTATTTGAGATGGGGCAACCAGAACTGCACCCAGTATTTAAGGTATGGGTGTACCATGGATTTATGTAGTGGCATTATGATATTTTTTGTCATTTTGTAGCGGGTTCCTTGTTCACCATGAGCAGCTGCATCCTCTGCTTGTGTTGCCAGATTATCAATATAATGCCGTTTGTCTGCTCTCACAAAGACCTCCTGCTATGCCTTGCTATGCTGCTTGTGGTATTTGTCCTTTAGCTTTTGGGATTTTGTGTCTAAAACTTTTTTCTTCAGGGCTCATCTGGTTTCTATGGCATTCCATGAGCTGGGTGTAATCTGCTCCTTCCTTCTCTTCTGCCTGTAGCGTAGACAGGCTTCACTGCTCTGTTTATACATTGATGTTACTTTGTCCCACTTCTTATTGATCTCCTCATCTGCATTCCCCTCCTCTTCATCAAGGTCTGCAGGTACTTGAAACCTGTTCTTTAACTGCAGAATGAAGGCTTTCTGCACTTTTATCTGTGCCTTGCAAAGTATTATGTAAGATCATAGTCCAGCGTATATCAGAGGAAGTTGATAGCGTTCTCAGAAAAGTGGAAGCTGGTTTTTGGAAAGGGCGTGGATGCACAGACCACATCTTCATTCTACAAAACATAATAGAATAGTGCTTAGAATGGCAACGGCAACTCTACATAAATTCCATAGACTTTGAGAAGGCTTTTGATAGCATTCACAAGACCAGCTTATGGCGCATTCTGTGGGCATATGGCATTCCTTTCCATATAATCAATGTCATCAAAAGCTTCTATTTCAACTTTACATGCAGTGTTGATCACAGTGAGCTCAGTTTTGAAGTCAAAACAGGAGTATGTCCAGGGAGTGTCATGTTTGTAATCCTCTTCAACGTTGCTATCGACCGGGTACTGCGGCATACAACAGAAGACATGCCAAGAGGCATTGAATGGACACTCTTGTCATCCCTTGAAGACCTGGACTTCGCAGATGATGTCACTCTCCTACCACATACCCAACACCATATACAAGAAAAAAAACAACTCGACTCAATGCATTCAGCCAGCAAATTGGACTGAAAATCAACCACAGTAAGACCGATATTATGATCTTTAATATTGCTTCACTCACCAGTACGGATAGAGGATTATGTTCTCACCAATGTAGAAACATTCACATACTTGGGCAGCATCATCAGCCAGGACATCCGGCACAAAATCAGTAAAGCCAGGAACACCTTCAGGAGCTTAAATACAGTCTGGAAATCATCAAATTACAACACCAAAACCAAACTCAAGATTTATCAGAGCTGCGTACTTTCTCATTCCCCAGGATTCTGCACTATAAAGTAGTGTTGAAAGTATGACATGTCTAAACTGCCTTCATTCCATACAACCTGCCTCAGAAAAATCCTCCGTATCTTTTTGGCCCAGAACAATCTCAAACCAAGATCTATTGACACAGTGCAGCCAAGAGGATCTGAGCACCATAATTTCTAGGAGGCGTTGGAGATGGATCGGTCATGTGCTTTGGATGGAAACTGATTCCATCACCAGAGTAGCAATAAGATGGACACCTGAAGGCAAGCGAAAATGAGGCTGCCCGAAAACAACATGGCGAAGAGCTATGGAAGCTGAGCTGAAAAACCTGGGGCACAGCTGGGGAACCATTGCAAGGCTTGCCAGAAACAGACAGGAGTGGAAGAGCTTTGTCACTGCCCTAAATGCCAGAGGCGTAATAGGAATATGATGATGATTACTGTCTTATTGTAATCAGATAATGGGCAGGCTCCCATTGAAGTCACTTAACACATGGTGTACAGAAAAGAATGGACTTGATCAGGCAGGGCTTGGTTGGGAAGAGGAAGAGAAGCTGCCACTGACATGGCTGCTGGTACGCAAGAGCAGCTGCAAGGCATCTACCGTCCTGTAGCTCAAGGAGGCATTCGGCTAAAACATGTAACATGGAAATGCAGAGTGTAGCCAGGTACAAACTGAACAGCCAGGGAGTGAGTTGCAGGAGGCCCAAGGCTCAGGAGATGTCAGTGCACTGGGGTCTTCAGCCCCCTTGCCCATTAAAACATTGAGGCCAATACTTTCAGAAGTGTTCACTGACTTTAGGTGCCTTGAATGTTGGGTGCCTAGCTTCAGGACCTTGCTGTCCTAGAGGTGCTGGGACATGGCTGCCTCCCAACCCTGGACTTTTGAGTGGCCTTGCACTCTTACTATCAGGCCCACAATCAATAGACACTTCAGCATTTTTGGCCACCGGGCTTTAATTTGGAGCTGCAGGTGGGTGCTGGTACTAAATGGCCGTAACTGGAGTTCTCATGCACTTATGGCTAGTAAAGTCACATGTGTTAGTGTTGGTGTCACGGGTAATAAACCATGATCAAGGCCTAAAAGGCTTTCTGACTGTCTGTCTTTCCTTAGTGTTCTGAACCTGCTGTTCCCACGCTAGTTTCAGCCCCACTCAAAATAGGTTTCTCTCTGCAAGTGGGCTTTTAAAAAAAAAAAAAAAAAACACCAAAGGAACTTCAAAACATATTACCTTATAGTACTTTTGAGCAGAGGAAGTGTGGAGGGAAAAATAGCAAAAGGTCACCGAGGCTGTGCAGTTATGCTCAGATTAAACTGGTTTGCGCTAGATTTTTTTTTGTGTGTAGCTGTTTTTGGAAGTCTAGCGTCTTTTAAAGCTTGGAAACTTTCCTGTGCAGTTCACTTGGGAACTGATCTGGAAAGGTTCCTGTTGATTGCACTGGACTTTGCATCATGTCCTTAATACTTTCCTATGGCAAGTGCCAGTGGGTGCTGGGTGGTAATGGTGGCCTGTGCTGTACAGGAGGTCAGACTAGATTATTTAATGGTCCCTTCTGGCCTTGAACTCTAGTACTATGATTCTAATAGTATTTGTGTCATGGGCATTTGTACTCAGGCTCCACTTGGACTGGGGAATTGTTCAGACACACAAGGGTACACCGACCCTGCCTCAAGGAGCTTAATAGTTAGAAAAAATACTTCCCTGGATACCAACATAGTAATGGCCATCGTGCTAAATTCTGTGTTAGCATCTTGGCCCATTTGACCCACTGTGCTGCAGGAAAAGCTATAGAAGGCCAAGTGTTAATTTAAATAGAAGTAATCTTGGGGCTGGATCTGAAGAACTACTGATATCCTTGTCAGGGACTTCATATTGATCATGAAAAATGTCCAGGCATGACTACATCTGCCTTTGAGTAAATGACTTCATTGTAACTGACTTTCTGTAGTCAGTGCAGGGGGAATGAGTTTATAATTTAGCTGACAAAATGAATTGCAGGAGTAATTCTAGTTTGTTTGCAGGTGGCCTGACAGATTAGAAATGGAATTCATTTCTCCCCTCCCCCGAGCTGTAAGGAAAGGGAATGCATTCAAATAAAGCTTTACAAATGTTGATGTTGTGCAATTCAGTTTTCCTGCTGAAGGAGCTGTAGATTTAAAGAGGATGTGGGAGAGATCTGTTTAAATTCTCAATTGCTTGTATAAAAATCTAGCTTTGCTGGGCAGGGAGATACAGTATTTTGAATGCTTAAAACATAACAGCTGCTATACTGGATACCACCTTGACAGGCGAAATGCTGTTACATTAAGGAACTTTTAAAAGTTACTATGAAATGAATTTGCACTTCTAATGGGTGGGATAGCCACCTGCAGTCAGCCAGCTTTAGGACTACCATGCTATTGCGAGAGTAGATCGCTCCATATGTATCCAGCTACTTGCCCAACTCTCCTCTTCAAGTTGTAATGGGCTGGCTCCTCTTCCACCCTCACAGATGACGTTTGTATTACCTTAGTAACATGCTTGTTTAGTCCTACTATAGGGTCTGTCTCTTCCAATTAACAGTCTCTCACTGCAGGTATCAGTCTGGCTGTGCCTCTTAAAACGAGCAGCTTATTAATTATCTAGCTTGCTTTGTGCAAGACATTTGTTCATTGGTAGTGTTTCTCATCTCTAATTCTTTCCAGGTGGGAAGTACCAGGCCACATTGCATTATATTAGTGAGTTTATATTTCAGATCTTTAGGGATGAACTCCCAATGCACACACTTGGCCATGTAAGAACCTGATACTGCAAGCTCCAGGTGAGCAGCCTTTCACTTGGGTGGAACCCCCGGTGAACTCGATGGGGCTCTCCAAAGGCAAACATAGAATCATAGAAGATTAGGGTTGGAAGAGACCTCAGGAGGTCATCTAGTCCAATCCCTAACCCCAACTAAATCATCCCAGCCAGGGCTTTGTCAAGCCGGGCTTTAAAAACCTCTGAGGATGGAGATTCCTTACAGGATCAGCTTGCAGGAGTGGGACCCCGATGCAGGGTCTGAGAGCAAAGCCACTAGAAGTGTTCTTAGCCAGTGGCTCTCTCCCCATTGCCTACTGATAGCAAGATTGCAAAGTGCCAGCCTACTGCATTACATTGAACTTTTTCATGTGACTCCCTATAGACCATGGCCCTTTGTGAATGGGGCAAATCAAACAGATCCCATTCTGGGATGTTAATGTACCTCTGCCACTATAGAAAGCGGGAGGAAAAGCTAGTCCCTTTCCTCCCCACGGACCCCAAGTACTCATGCTCTGGGGCCTGGATCTCTCTTGTGGTTCACCGAGGGGTTGCTGTAAGTAGTTACCAAATGGCATGTGGAGCAGTTTACGATGGCGTAGGGAAATGAGATGACCTTTCAAGATGCTTGCAGTGCTTATTTCTAGGCAGCTGAAAGAGCAGTAAATACTGAGCTAAGACGGCCAGTCTGTGTGGAGAGCTCTTCATTGAATGCAAGCTTGCAAAATAAAACCCTACAAGCCGTTGGGTCTTGCCAGCTGCAACTCTTGCATCGGTGATCTCCAAACCCCATAAAGATGTCAGCACGCTCAGTGAGAGCCGTGGGCTGCTCTTTAGGAAGAGCAGGAGCTGCCTGCCAAGCTTCCATGGGGGCTTCCCTGACTTGCTGGCCACAAAACTTCCTCTAGACTCACAAGCCAAACCCTCTTATACATGGAGGCTGAGCTTTTCAGCACCAGCGCCCCGATGAATGTGTGTGTGTGGGGGGGAGGCAGACTGCCTGCCATGCCTGTGTACGAGGGGAGAGGGGCTGCATGTTCCACCCATGAGAGAATGCTAATGCCGACACATTGGACTGGCTTTTGGAATCGGACTCCCTCGCTCCAGCTGTCCGACTTCCACAGCATATGGTCGGAGGACAGCAACCCGCACTCCCCGACGCTGACAGGATGCTGATCACCCACTCGGTTCTGCTTCTGTTTACTGGCTGACTCAGGCTATTCTCCCTTCACTCCCCCCTTCCAGTCAGCTCGGCTGCAGATGAGCCAGAGGCCCCATGGAGCGTTCACTACCCTTTGCACCACACAAACTGCTCTGTCTGTGGGATGTTTGGGATTTCCCCCATTGCTTGGGGCAGAAGGGCAGCCTGGATCTCAAGCACTGCACTGGCTTGCTCTGGTTGGTGGCATTGTGGGCAGCACTCTGCTCTTCTGCATATTCGTCCCACCCTGTGTGCCAGCAGGAGTACCCCCTGTCCTGCAGCCGAGTCCTCCCAGCAGAGCAGTTTCTTCCTGTCACTGTTCAGATAACTTCACTTGGCTGGGTTGGCACACAAGTGTGGGCAGGTTGGGACTGAGCAGAAGGTAGCAGTGCTGTCACCACAGGGGACACTTCGGTGGGAGGGTGGCTCCTGCCCTATCAGGTAGGCCGTCAAGCTACCTTTTGTCCAAAGCAAGCGTATGACCAACGTGTATGGTCCCGATGCCATCCAAACCCATGGGCACGACTACAGGTAGCCAGGATACAGAAGGCTGCGTTTGTTAATTGGTTGAGGGCAGGTTTCCATGCTGGACCTGGAACTTGCCATCTGCCTTGAGCTTCAGCAGCCCTTGTTCAGCAGACGGACGTGCGAACGCTGCAAACGTAAGTTTTGCATGTCCTGTTACAGGATGCTGGGCAACTTGCTGTTTCCGGTGGAAACGTAGGGCTGCAGCTCCCATTAGCTCCTAGTTATTGACAGGCTGGGCCAGCCCAGAATACCAATTCTGGCACGTTTTCCAGGATCAGCTAGAGAATTCTGCTAGGCCAAGCAAGCAAAAAGGCAACTGATGTCCAGAGAGGCGCAGCGGAGACAACGAAGGGTGTCGACCAGGGATACAGACACACTGCTTCTCATCAAAGCCAGTTGCCACAGAGCCATGCACTAGCCCCAATCCTTGGGGATGCCTGGCATTCTGAGGTTTTCAAGAAGCTTTTCTTGGTGAGGGGAAAGAAGAAGATAGGGACCAAAATTGGGTGAGATGCGGTGTGTGTAGTGCTTTGGCTAGCAGCTGTCCCTCTGGTTGTGGTTGCCAGCAGTAATCTCCTTGCTCTAGTGCAAAGTATTAGGTGCTCTAATGGAGTCCAGCAAACTGGATCGTGCTTCCAGGAAAGGGGCTAGCTTTTAGTGGGATGATGCAAATTTAATGTCTACTGTATCTACGGGCGTTTCTAGAACTGGAAGAGCTCAAGGGCTTAAACCTGACATTAAGGATCCATTGATACCTGCCAGGGATCCTCCTTCTAGGTGCTGACAGAAATGGCTGACATGAGTTAGAGGTGTCTGACTGCCCAGCCACTCATGGGTTAATTATCAGTCAAAGATGCTGTTCATTTTGAAGACGTTGTGACTCCTTCACTGCAATTTTTTAAAGACCATCTCGCCACTGTTCTGTCTTTCAGTACATTGGTAGTCTGGATGTGCCGAGACCCAACAGCCGTGTGGAGATCGTAGCCGCCATGAGAAGGATTCGGGTGAGTCTGACTGGGAGCCCTGGTACCACTGCTCATAGCAGGTTACCTTGAATGGAAGTATGCAGGTGTTGTTGCTCTGTGCTGCCCTTCCCCAGACCCCTCTGCTTCTAACAGCTGGAATTTGAGCAATTTGACTGCTTCCCTTGTATAGCTTTGTAGCCACGCTCCTGAGACATACAAGGACTAGATCCAGCACCCTGTCCTCCCCAACTCTCCTCTCCAAAGCAGAGAGGAAACCAGCTCCACCTCCATTGAGTTACATAAGGTTTTTGTTTTCCTCTCTGGTCCTCACACACCCCACATTTCCCTTTTGCAAATTCTTATTTTAACAAAGACTTGGCAAGATTCCACTTTTCCTCAGACGGGCTTGTGAATGGGCATTAGAATTAACCAACAAAGTTCTTAGGGCTGGTCTATACTTAGCCGCTAGTTCGGCGGCTGGGGATCGAACTTCCGGGTTCGATTTATCGCGTCTGGTCTGGACGCGATAAATCGAACCAGGAAGTGCTCGCCGTCGACTGCGGTACTCCATCTCAACGAGAGGAGTACCGCGGAGTCGACGGGGGAGCCTGCCTGCCCCGTGTGGACCGCGTCTGAACCGCGGTAAGTTCGAAGTAAGGTATGTCGACTTCAGCTACGTTATTCACGTAGCTGAAGTTGCGTACCTTACTTCGACTTGGGGGGTTAGTGTAGACCAGGCCTTAGAATATCTGTCTCAAACCAGTTTTGAAGTTTCTCAAGTGCAGGTTTATTTTCTCAAAGCCTCCATCCAAGAAGTAGCACTGATGGCTGCTCCGACAGTCTCCATGTTTGTTATATTCACACCCATCTGAAATACTGGGGTGTTTTTTAATTACTCCAGAGACTGTTCATAAATGTCTCAAACTTCAGCTGAAGTAGGTTTGGAATTGTGACTTCGAAGCCTTCAGAAGGGATTATCCTGGTTTTCTTCTGGTGTTTAAAAATCTAATGTAATTTAAAATGGCTTTTAAAAAAAAAAAAGCTTTGCCTGTAACCAGCTGGAGCGTTGATTTATCCCTCTCCAGCCAAGTGCAGAAATGAGATTCTCTGCCTCCTGCCTGCCCAGAGACTATTAACATCGCTCCTGCTCATAAAGGACTCAGTGCAGTGGCAATCTAAATTGCCAGATTATTTATCTTAAAAGTGGAAGTTAATAGCAAAGAGGCAACGGATGGGGGCCAGTGGGGCAGCTCGGATGCTGCAGTGAATAGTAGTATATCTTGGGCTGCATCATATTTTTGGCCTATCGGATTTAAAATTGCACTGCAAAAGAGGTTCATTTCTGATCCTTCAGTGGCTATTTTTAAAAAATAAAATAAAGGTAAATAAAATTTAATTCCTGTTCCCAGCAACTGTGGACAGCCGCTGATTGAGCACCTGCTATGGGCATGATGAATGGCTTAATATCGATCAGGGAATTCAGGCAGTGCAGCGACACGCTTGGGTGTTGGGAAGCACGTAACAATGCCCCTCTGCTCTCGTGGATGCAACTGATTAATCTGGTGACTGAGTTGCAGCTTTATCGCACTGTCGTTTAAAGCAGCTATTCTGTATGGGGTTTTTAACCTCAGCCCATTGTTTGAAGGCAGGGCTTCCCTTTTCCCTCGTGTGTACGCTGTACAGCAGGACCTTATTCAGACATGACCGAGCTGCGTGGAGCAGAGGATGCTGCTCTACTGAAAAGTTGACTAGCACTGATCTCTCAACGGAGGATAAGGAACAGGGTGTTTGAGAAGGATACTTGTGCACAGACAGCATAATAGGAACGCTGAAGAAAGGTAGTGGCTTTTTCGTGCTAACTTGCATACAGAGGCATCGTCTACACTCGAATTCTTTAGCTCTCCTGCCAGTGCAGCTGTCCCTGTGGAAGGAACCATGGTACAGCGACAGGCCATTTGTGACTATTACTCTTTAAACTGCGGTCTCCTGGAATGCCAGCATCCTGTCAGTGCTGCCACCAGCACGGCTCCACTGCTGGGAGCAACGCTGGGAAACTCTAAGACGTCCTACCCTGTCCTTGGCAGGTTGCAATCTATGCAGACAGGGCATCTGGGACATCAAAGGCCATTAAGGAAAAATGGGTCCATACAAAACAAGTGTTTGTGAGAGGCTCCGGAGTGACGAGACTGGAGATTGGCGTTGTCTAGCCATAAGACGGGGTATACAATGCAAGCCTCCTCATGCCATCCAGTATGCCTCCCCTGTGACCTGAAGGGGCCACCTCTAGGAGTGAGGGCACTTCCACCAAGATTGGCAACAGAGCGAGCCAGCTGGGATGTGGGTGCTTGCCCAGTGGCTCTGACCAGAGGCCACAAACTCATGTAGGCTGCTGCCACCCTGGGTTGGCACCAGTCATCCGTATGAGAAGCTCAGTGTCCCAATCTCCTGCGTCAGCCAGCCCCACCCCTCTTTTTATTTTTCCAGGCTCTGGCAGAGCTGGTTAGTCCAGTCACTCATTTCTGGAAAAAATTGTATATGGGGTTTGAAACTGAATCCCTGCTCCATGTCTATGGCCAATCCTGGCTCTCCAGCCAGGGGCGAAATGCTAGCTTGCTATGGGGGGAAAAACCAACAACACAGGCTACTTATCACACGCTAAACTCAATGGCGTCATCCCACCTAGAGTTGCATGGAGACGTAGAACGAGGGAGACAGCGATTCATGCATCTAACTCCTCAGAAAGTCTCCACTCCTTCCCGCCTCATTATACCATGCCACATTCTGCATATGGCTGCTGCAGACTTGCTGCTAAAGCCGCAAATGAAATATGTGAGAGACCCAGTGACACTAATCCGTTGGTGTGCTCTTCCAGCTCAGCAGACCAATCTGTCTGCAGAGTTTAGGATACACACAATATTGTTATTGTGCACAATAAGTCAGTTAGCAACTGCCCAGGATTTATGGCTATCTGAGGTTCTCATTCATGAATCTAACATTGGTCTGCTAAAACCACAAGCTGTTCTTTTGAGGCAGAGGCTTTTTATACAACTTTAAGTGGTAAAAATTAAATCCATATTTCTCACCGAACAGATCCTATCACCGAGTTCTTGGCATTCCTTTTGTTTGTACTCCTGGAACTAGATTCCATTTGCAAGACAAACTGAAAAACCTCGTTGCAGCTCATGTTTCCTCAGTTAGAGGAACCGCAGGCAAATACAGTAGGTAAGAGCAGGGGGAACTGCCATTTTCTCGGCTTAGTTTTTCATTATGCAGCGCTAGTCATACATTTAAAATTTCCTAATCCTCCGCCTGGATTATTAGCTGCATGCAGTTGCCATGTTATTATATGATCCTCTGGGTTCAAGCTAATCCCCTGCCCCCTCCTACACTGACAAAGAAGGTGATGAAATTCGTTTAGTACCTGAATAATAAGTAGGACCAGAAGTATGATGCACTGACAGGCATATCTAGTTCCAACCGCTGCTTGGTCAGAATCTAGTTCTTAGTGCAGCTATAGCCATTCCGTCCAGGAGAGAGTGCTTCTAGTGGTGACGCTGCATTGAACCTGTCACCCAATAGCTGGGGAACTAGTGTCACCCAATAGCTGCATAACTTTTGCTCCATTGCCTGAGGCACTCCAGGGCTAAGGCTTTGTCTACACTAGCCCTTTCGTCAACAAAACTTTTGTTGGTCAGGGATGTGGGAAAAAACCCCAAGCCCTGACATAAGTTTCAGCAACAAAAGTGCCAGTGTGGACATGGTTTAATTATGCGGGCAGGAGAGCTCTCTCCCACCGGCACAGAGCAGCTACACAGGAGATCTTACAGCTGCAGCGGTACAGGTATGCCGCTGTGAGGCCCGTAGTGTAGACATCGCCTAAGAGCCTGCAATATTTTCTCTCTTGCTCTTTCAAGCCCTTGCCACATGCAGAGGCTGTAATGTATTCTGAGAGCGTTGGAGTTGATTGATCTGCATGAGAACTGCAGGTGACATGACAGTCTTGGAGTTCCAGAAAGCCAGGGTGTGATTGCAAACATTTTCTTTCTGCGTGAGTCAAAGGAAAATTCATTCTCATGAGCCAGAATAAATCAAAGTGATGCAGAAAATCTCTTGGGGGCAGGTGCCTTCTAGGGAGAAACTAATGGGCAAGGTTCTGCCCTTGTGCAAAGGTGAGGCTCTCCCTGAAGTCCTTGGGAGTAGAGTGCAGGTCTGAGGGCAGAACTGGGCCTGCTCTTTGTAAGAAGGTAGTTGTGGGGAAGCTATGGCTGGGGAAGGGGTATTTGTACTCTAGGAATGCTAGCTCAAAGATCATGGGGCTCAAAGATGTGCAAAACTGAGTCTTCCCACCCACTGGAGTGTGCACGTGTGGATGGTATTAATGGGCAAAGCGGCATCTCCTTCCAATGCGGAGCGGTCTCTCCCTCTGCAGGCTGCCTGTAGTGCTAGGAACAGCTATTGGTCCCTTCTTAGGGCAGTGGGATTTAAGATTCAAAGAGCATCATAATTGACAGCTGATGCGTCACTGGCTTGCTCTCTGTGGCTTGGGGGTGGGGCATAGACTTAGCCGATGGCAGCACTCCGGAGCCTAGAAGTGCAAAGAGCATAACCCAGGCGTGGGCAAACTTTTTGGCCCGAGGGCCACATCTGGGCATGGAAATTGTAGGCGGGCCATGAACGTTCACGAAATTGGGGTTGGGGTGCAGGAGGGGGAGAGGGCTCCGGCTGGGTCCAGAAATGAGGAGTTCAGGGTGTGGGAGGGGGCTCCAGGCTGGGGCAGGGGGTTGGGGAGTGGCGAGGGGGGTGAGGGCTCTGGCTGGAGGTGCGGGCTCTGGGGTGGGGCTGGGGATGAGGGATTTGGGGTGTAGGAGGGTGATCCAGGCTGGGACTGAGGGGTTTGGAGAGTGGGAGGGGGATCAGGGCTAGGGCAGGAGTTTGGGGTGCAAGAGGGGCTTGGGTACAGGCTCCAGGCAGCGCTTACCTCAAGTAGCTCCCGGAAGCAGCGGGATGTCCCCCCTCTGGCTCCTACACGGAGGAACAGCCAGGCGGCTGTACACACTACCCCATCCGCAGGCACAGCCCCTGCAGCTCCCATTGGCTGCAGTTCTTGGCCAATGGGAGCTGTGGGGGTGGTGCTTGGGGTGGGGGCAGTGCGCGGAGCCCCCTGGCTGCCCCTAAATGTAGGGGCTGGAGGGGGGATATGCTGCTGCTTCCGGGAGCTGCGCAGAGCTGTGGCGCGCACACATGTGGAGCGGCCCCTGACCCCGCTCCCCAGCAGGAGCTCGAGGGCCAGATGTGGCCGGCGGCCTGTAGTTTGCTCACTCCTGGCATAACCCCTCTCCTTTTCTCCTGCCTCCAGTAGATCCTGGAGTCTCTGAACATTACCAAATATGTATAGACACATCAAGTCATCTACATTTTTTGAGATGCCAAAGTACTTTAGACTGATACAGAATTACTAAAATGCAGCCACCTTTTTGGGATGAAGAGTGGCCTAGGAACACAAGTGCAAACTCCTCTTATGAGTAGCATCGTAGGATCTGCCACATACTAACGGAGCAGACCTCCAACAACTCCCATTCAGCTGTGTGGCTCTCCAGTTATCTGCTCTGAATTTATGTGCCAGGTAGTCTAGAGATTTCAAACTTGATACGTAGACCCCTGTGGCTATCGTAGTTCTAAGCAAGTTTGTTTCAACATCTAGAAAGAAGCCATAACACCAGTATTGGAGGTTTAACATAAAGCCTCTTATTTGTAAAGGCAGCAATTTACTGACACCGCTTCCATCGTGCATTATTAATGTCCAAACAAAAAGTGAAACCTCCAAACTGGCATATTCCTCCTCCTGTTTCCTTCTGATAACTCTAGGCTTCTCAGGATAGGCGGTTAAGTCTTTAACAACTGAAACCCCAAAGATACAGGCACACACTTACAAATCCTCAGAATATACACTGAATAGATTCCTGAGGTTGGTTTGGGGTTTTTTTTGTTTTTTTTTTTTTTTTTTTGCTTGGAATTACAGCACCAGAAATCCCAATCTGGTTTATCACTGCCAGTTTGCTAATACTAGCTCCGTTTCCATGTTTTTAGCAAGTGTCTTGAATAATTCTTGCATTTTAATGCCAGGTTTCCTGCCTGAAGTATTAACCTGCCCTTACAGTCTAAACCAGCTCTCATGGATTGACTGGGCAAGCCTGCAAATAGCCGCCGAGTGGCAGGACTCTGAGCTGGACAGAAACAGCTCAGACCGGTGTGGTGGGGTTTTTTAGTAATACTCTGTCTCAGAATTTCAGTAAAACTCCAGTAAAATTGTCATGGATAGTCTCAAAGCTTCTTAGTTTAATTTTAGCTTGGCAACTAGAACACCTCTGGGGAGGAGAGTGTTTGTTTTGCTGTTGCACAGATGCTTCCAAAAATCTCATTTTATGGCTCCAAGAGACTCCTTCCTGAGTTGTTATGCTTGGAGCTAGGTTGGATTTCCCTGCCAGCTTTGCATTGTTTACAGCTTGCAGCCCTGTAGCTCAAACCAAACCTGAAAAGAAAAAAAAAAAAAACCCAAGACACTGGGATTCCTTGATTGGTCTTTGCAGCCTGTTCAGCTTCCTCATTTTAGTTACACTGCTGGTTCTGTGGTGGCTGGAGTTCACACTTGAAGTGTGTGAAACTTCTCTTGTGTGGAGCATTCAGGGCACTTGCACCTGTACAAGACTATGCAGCTGCATGACAGGCGCTGTTATTGTGCTGCCAAAAGCTGCTTTTGGGTGTTTCCCTTTTACCTCTCCAAAAGAGGAGGGTGACAAATTGTTCCCCTTAACCACCAAGGTCAGGACAAGAAGAAATGGGCTTAAATTGCAGCCAGGGAGAGTTAGGTCGGACGTTAGGAAAAACTTTCTATCAGGGTAGTTAAACTCCGGAACAAATTCCCTAGGGAGGTTATGGAATCTGTCATTGGAGATGTTTAAGGACAAGTTAGACAAACATCTGTCAGGGATGGTCTTTTTCAGCATTTCTCAATGACTGCCCCATGGACCAGCGCCGGTCCCTGCGATCTCCCTGATCCAGTTTAGGAAGGCGGCAAGCTGGTCCCTGGTGTCAAAAAAAGGTTGAGAAACACTAGTCTAGATAATACTTAAAGCTGCCTCAGAGCAGGGGACTGGATTAGATGACCTAGCAAGTTCTATGAAGAGAAGCCAAAATCCTCAGGTAATGCCTCAGAGGCAGAAGGGGACAGGCACACTGCAATAGTGTTTGTTATTTCAGCAGTTCTCAGATTGATAGCATGGCCCGTACTAACAATCTTGTTGACACCTCCCTTCCCATTTACAAGCTGGAAATACCCCTGCGGCAACTCCAGCCATTGCTGACATGGGACAGGAGTTAAATTTAATTAAATTGCTGACAAAGGACAGGAATTAAAAGGTACAGTGACTAGAGTGAAATCCCTGCAAGCTGCATGGACACTTTTCAAAGACACCATAATAGAGGCCCAACTTAAATGTATACCCCAAATTAAAAAACACAGTAAAAACTAAAAAAGAGCCACCGTGGCTTAACAGCCATGTAAAAGAAGCAGAGAAGGATAAAAAGGCATCAAAAGGAAGTCAAATCCTAGTGAGGTAAATAGAAAGGAGCATAAATACCGCCAAATTAAGTGTAAACATGTAATAAGAAAAGCCAAAAAGGAGTTTGAAGAACAGCTAGCCAAAAACTCAAAAGGTAGTAACAAAATGTTTTTTAAGTATATCAGAAGCAGGAAGCCTGCTAAACAACCAGTGGGTTGCTAAACAACCCTGGATGATCGAGATACAAAAGGAGCACTTAAAGACGATAAAGGCATTGCGGAGAAACTCAATGAATTCTTTGCTTCAGTCTTCACGGCTGAGGATGTTAGGGAGATTCCCAAACCAGAGCTGTCCTTTGTAGGTGACAAATCTGAGGAACTGTCACAGATTGAAGTGTCACTAGAGGAGGTTTTGGAATTAACTGATAAACTTAACAGTAACAAGTCACCGGGACCAGATGGCATTCACCCAAGAGTTCTGAAAGAACTCAAATGTGAAATTGCGGAACCACTAACTATGGTTTGTAACCTGTCCTTTAAATCAGCTTCTGAACCCAATGACTGGAAGATAGCTAATGTAACGCCAATATTTAAAAAGGGCTCTAGAGGTGATCCCGGCAATTACAGATCGGTAAGTCTAACATCAGTACCGGGCAAATTAGTTGAAACAATAGTAAAGAATAAAATTGTCAGACACGTAGAAAAACTTAAATTGCTGGGCAAAAGTCAACATGGTTTCTGTAACGGGAAATCATGTCTTACTAATCTATTACAGTTCTTTGAAGAGGTCAACAAACATGTGGACAAGGGGGATCCAGTGGACCTAGTGTACTTAATTTACATAAGAGCCTTTGGTGAGGGGACCTTGTCAAGGCTTTCTCGAAATCTAAGTTGTCATAGGATGAGGGAAGATCCTTTCATGGATTGAGAACTGGTTAAAAGACAGGGAACAAAGGGTAGGAATAAATGGTAAATTTTCAGAATGGAGAGGGGTAACTAGTGGTGTTCCCCAAGGGTCAGTCCTAGGACCAATCCTATTCATAAATGATCTGGAGAAAGGGGTAAACAGTGAGGTGGCAAAGTTTGCAGATGATACTAAACTGCTCAAGATAGTTAAGACCAAAGCAGACTGTGAAGAACTTCAAAAAGATCTGACAAAACTAAGTGATTGGGCAACAAAATGGCAAATGAAATTTAATGTGGATGAATGTAAAGTAATGCACATTGGAAAAAATAACCCCAACTATACATACAATATGATGGGGGCTAATTTAGCTACAACTAATCAGGAAAGAGATCTTGGAGTCATCGTGGATAGTTCTCTGAAGACATCCACACAGTGTGCAGCGGCAGTCAAAAAAGCAAACAGGATGTTAGGAATCATTAAAAAAGGGATAGAGAATAAGATGGCGAATATCTTATTGCCCTTATATAAATCCATGGTACGCCCACATCTTGAATACTTCATACAGATGTGGTCTCCTCATCTCAAAAAAGATATACTGGCATTAGAAAAGGTTCAGAGAAGGGCAACTAAAATGATAAGGGGTTTGGAACGGGTCCAATATGAGGAGAGATTAAAGAGGCTAGGACTTTTCAGCTTGGAAAAGAGGAGACTAAGGGGAGATATGATAGAGGTATATAAGATCATGAGTGGAGAAAATGAATAAGGTAAAGTTATTTATTCCCATAATATAAGAACTAGGGGCCACCAAATTAAATTAATGAGCAGCAGGTTTAAAACAAACAAAAGGAAGTATTTCTTCACACAGCACACAATCAACCTCTGGAACTCCTTGCCTGAGGAGGTTGTGAAGGCTAGGACTATAACAGGGTTTAAAAGAGAACTGGATAAATTCATGGAGGTTAAGTCCATTAATGGCTATTAGTCAGGATGGGTAAGGAATGGTGTCCCTAGCCTCTGTTTGTCAGAGGGTGGAGATGGATGGCAGAAGAGAGATCACTTGATCATTACCTGTTAGGTTCACTCCCTCTGGGTCACCTGGCATTGGCCACTGTCGGTAGACAGGATGCGGGACTGGATGGACCTTTGGTTTGACCCAGTATGGCCGTTCTTATGCAGTTCTTATGCGGGGGGAGGGATAGCTCAGTGGTTTGAGCATTGGCCCGCTAAACCCAGGGTTGTGAGTTCAATCCTTGAGGGGGCCATTTAGGGATCTGGGGCAAAAAATTGGTCCTGCTAGTGAAGGCAGGGGACTGGACTGGACTCAATAACCTTTCAAGGTCCCTTCCAGTTCTATGAGATAGGTATATCTCCATATATTTAAAAAAAAAAAAAAAGGCTTAACTAATACATCATAGGGCTGGAAAGCAGCATTAGCATCATGTGACATCCATCTCTCTCGGGCCATCAGTACATGCTTTGCAGGCCATGCTGAGAACCACTGCTTGTCTTCTGCAGGGAGGATAACCCAGACTTGTGTGTTTGTAGTGGTAGCGCATGAAGGCCCAACCAAGACCTGGGGTCCCATCACGCTGGGTGCTGTACAGACAGAGGAGGAGACAGGGCCCTGAGAATGAGTCCATTGAGAATTACTGGTGTCAGACTCTCTTTCTGCGGCACCTCCTTGAACGTGGAAAAAGTGACACAGTACTGGAGCAGATGGGCACCTTGGCCACTGTAGTTCTCGATCCGCATTCAAATTTACAGCGGCAAGATGTGCAGGCAGAGAAAGCAGGTCTGTAATGGGAGGTGAGGCAAGTGCTTCAGGAGGGACCAGACACTGATCACCACCTCACCGACCTGTGTGTTCAGTTTTTCTACACTGCTCCACTATAAACTAACCCAAAAGCCCACAGCTGCCTCTGTGTGGAAACCGCTGCCTGAGACCTGCGCCTTGTGTGGCGAGGTCAGGGGAGACCAGTGTGGTTTCCCAGATTAGAACAGGAAACCACGAGTTTCCCTGAGTGAGAGCAAAAATGCACAGTTCTAAGAACCAAGCCCCCAAATCATGCCCAGAACATAAGACTCCTGTTAAGGCTGCAGCTCAGCTTTTAGAAGGGTTATGCTGACTTTTTGGTCCCTAGCTCTGTATCCATCATAGGGTAGTAGCTGCAGACATGGGGGGAAGGGGGGGGTCTTTTGGGAACCAAGAGCTCTTAGAGAAATAGAAGAGTCTCCCTTCTCCCAGGAGAGTCCAGGACAGAGACCATGTTGCTGTGTCAAAGTACTGCAGAGTCTTCTCCCCTCCACCCCCAAAATCTGGAAAGGCTGTTCCATTTTGTTCTACTCTTAAGCCAGACCCCTAATAAAATATTCAGATTGAAAGACTAGAACCGATCTAACATTAACTTGCATTTGTCTTACTGTATTGTGCTGTACAAAAGAGGTAGGAAGAAATGTGCATGGCACTTTAGGGACTGGCCTGAATCTTCAGAGGGGACTAGCAGTTTTGGGGTACTTCCATTTTGGGGTGTCCAGCTTGAGACACTCGTAGGAACCCAAAGTGCTGAATTCCCACCCTTTAGAGATCAGGCCTTTTAAGATGTCTCAAGTTGGGGTTCCCATAATAAATGGTCACTTCTGAAAACAAAGGCCTCGGATCCCAGATCCTAAGTCAAGAAGACTCTGTAATGAGGGATGGGAACAAACATTAGGAGGACATGGGTAACTGGCACTATGCTGTTAGTTAGGTTAACTACATATGTCATTTGGACGGGGGATTCTGACAATTGGACTCCTTTTCTCCTCCTGTCTCCCTTCACTTCTTATAGTAGGCTTTATCCTCCATCTCCCATCTAATCTCTCCTCCAGCTGCACTGACATGCCTTCCCTGATGCCTTTTGTCCCTTTGTCCCCAGCCCCCGTGGACAGCGCACCTCGGCCTGGTGTGTTGTTTGCCATCTGCTCTGTCTCATGGATATATTGATGAGCACTATCAAAATCAATATCCCACTAGATGAAGCTAAGGTGCAGCACTAGAAAAGGACAATTAGTCACCCAGACTAACAGGCGGGGGGAGCAGAAGTGACATCGTGGAATCAGAGCCCAACAGCACAGAGCAGGCTGACTTGATGCAGGGTGTTTCTCTGCAGCGTGTGCTTCTCTATTGCAGCTAGAAGAACAGTCACCCAGTTCCCTGTCCAGTAGGTCTGACCCTGGTACCCATCTGCTGGCCTTGTGAGTCACTCAGGCTAGCATGCTGAAGATCTCTGCAGCCTCAAATGGTGTAAAGAATCAGTAACACCTCACAGGGACATGCAAGGTCCTATCAGATGCAGAGTGACAGGATTTAATGCAGTTTAAAGGGTTCTGTCACATATGATTAGGCTAATCTGTTACACTTTTAAGGGACCTGGCCAATACAGTGACTGTTTTTTTTAGGCTATTAAATGTTAATTGCAGCTATATTTAGCTTAGATCCCTCAGTCCAGATTTAGTTTTCCTTTAGTCGTTGCAGCTACAGCTCCTGAGGCTCCCACATGGCACCATGATTGCTGGCAGTAGAGTTGCTGGAATCCTGGCAGAATGGCCTTTGCATTTTCAAAGCCTGTGTGGATGGGGGTATCCTACATGAAACCCTAGAGTCCATTAAGATTATCAACAGGCCCTGAAGGGAATCCCAGCTAGCTCTCCATGCCCAGGGGGATGGTAGCCCAATGGGGCAGCAGATTCTAGTTACCATACAGATAGGCTTGGAAGGATTAGAGTTTTATTGGTAAATGTTGATAAACGTCACTTTTGTCTGTGTGTGTCCAGTGAAATAATTTCCATCAATAATAACTGACATTTACAGGCACATTCTGTATGTCTAGGCAAAGTAAGAAATGCTGCCTGAGAACTTAGAGGCAAAAATCCAGTGATTTAGACTTTTGAATTAGGCTTGTTACAGGAGTAGTGAAGGAACAGTAAGAACAGGTTTGATCTGTTGATTTAAGGATATTTACTTTGTCTATTTTGACATGTGATATTGACAGTTTGTGTGTTAACAGATTGTAAAGCTTTAACTCTGAGACTCAGCCTCTACTTTTGTTAAATAATTGTCTGACTCCTCCAGAATTTCTCATAGACTCCTAGATGTTAAGACCAGAAGGGACCATTATGATCATCTAGTCTGACCTCCTGCACATGGCAGGCCACAGAACCCTGCCCACCCAATCCTGTAGTAGGCCCATAACTTTTGGCCGAGTTACTGCAGTCCTTGAATCCAGATTTAAAGACTTCAAGTTACAGAGAATCCATCAATTACTCTAGTTCAAACCAGCAAGCGACTTGGGCCCCATGCTGCAGAGGAAGGTGGAAAACCCCCCAGGGTCTCTGTTTATCTGACCTGGAAGAAAATTCCTTCCCAGCCCCAACTATGGCAGTCAGTTAGCCCCTGAGCATGTGGGCGAAACCCACCAGACACACACCTGGGCAAGAATTCTCTGTATTACTCAGAGCCTGTAACTGTGAAAATTTAAAATTGATACTCTCAAAAATTGCTTAAGAATAAACAGACATTTATCTATCTATCAAAATTATAAAAAAAAAATTAAAAAATAAAATCAAGTTCTGCTAAGCCTTCACATAGACAAGTCTGCATGAGAGATTGTAGCATTGGTGCCTGGAGATGTACATGCGCCACACCCACACTTAATAACCTACAGGCTGCCTTGTTGTTTCCCTGGGCCTGTGTCTCATTTCACTAGAGCCACAGCAGCAACTCTTCCTACTTTATTCTGTGGCCCTCCCTTGCCAGGATGCATTAGTTGCTAGAGTGAGTTGAATACCCACGTTGAACGTGTAGGCTACTATCTTTTTCCAGCGTCCTGCTCTATAGTGGCAGGTACTTTCCTGAATATCTGTTGTGCCACAGACATGTTTTGTTTGTCAGGGAACAGAAATAATAGCCCCAGCTCCCGTGGGCTTCCATACGCTATACTCGAGAGAAACCCCGCTGTCGCAGGCGCTTACCTTTCTGCAAGGAGCTTGCTGCCTCAGTCGCGAGCTGTAGCTGATCTCCGTCTTGCCACAGCATTGTGTTCCCTTGTGATGGAATAACATGGCTCTCCAGCCAGACTAGAGATTCCTCCCCCTTCCAGAGCAAGCAAGAGTCCCAAACAACCAAAATCCATTCTGCAGCCCCCTGAGGCAGGAGTGTGCAATAATCCTTCAACCCTTTGCGTGCTTAGCTTTCCCCCTCGATGCAGGGCTCAGGTCAGAGTCAGCTTCTTCACCCTTCCACAACTAACAGCTTGATAGTCCTTTTCCCACCGGGGTCTCTCTAGGGGAGGCAGACTGAGCTGATGGTGTGACTTCCTCCCTCCATTGGTCCAGCCTGGGGCCTCTAAACAAAGACAGGGGCTAACACCAGGCTTCAGACCCTCACCATTACTGTGGTCCCCAGGCCTCTTCCTTCACTCCACTGTTATATCTTGCCCCTGTGGGACTTGTACAGTTTGTCCTCCTTTACATCCCCTCCTCCCACTGTCTAGAGAGAACACCCCTCTCCTATGCTCTC
The DNA here is from genome assembly GCF_002925995.2 of Terrapene triunguis. Lineage (NCBI taxonomy): Eukaryota > Metazoa > Chordata > Testudines > Emydidae > Terrapene > Terrapene triunguis. The sequence goes on from NW_020664589.1 coordinate 14,952,535, forward strand.
AGCAACTCCAGCTCCCTGCCAGTCTTTTTTGACTGAGCCACAGGCCACTTTATATAGCGTTACCCACTCTTACCCAGCATGCCTTGAAGCAGCCTACTATACCCAGGGTCCTTCTTGGGACTACATCTCCCAGAATTCCCATAAAGGCCAAGCGCCAGGAATAGTGGCAGCTGCTCTTAAAGGGGCCAACGTGTTCTATTACACTCCTGCTGAAGACTTCCTTGTTGTTTAGCTGGTAGCCCATTACGCACATGGATTGACTGGAGTGTATTTCAGATACAAGCTTCCTAAGTAGTTTTATGGTGACATTTTCATTTCTAAGCTGATTGCAGAAAAAGTTTTAGAAACCTGGAAGGTATCTCTGAAACCATTTGGAACTGCCTGGACCATATCTCAGACTAAACCTAGAGCAGCTTATGCAACTGCTGCTTTTGAGAGGTAGTTAAGATACCATCATATTGTCATAAGGCAAAGGGAACAGGCTTTTAATTAAACTTGCATCTGCAGAGTACACCCAGCCTTATATAGCTGCCAAAGAGAACAAACTATTCCCAGCTCATAAATCATGATGGGGGAGGGGAAGGAAATAGACTGCTTTTGTATACGACATCAGGAATCCACGATAAAATACAACCTTCTGTCTACCCTTTGGGGACATTTAATTATGGTATGACACTGAGGTACAAGTGAAAAGCTGCCCCCGCAGTTTTCACGTCCACTGGTCACCTCACTGACTGTTTTCCTTTGTCCCTTAGGAGCACTTACACATTTCTATCCTAAAAAAACCCAACAAAAACCCCGCAACCTTTTGGTGGAGAATAGTAACTGACATTCTTTTTAAACACTTAGGCTTGTAATTTTCAAATCATTGAGCCTAATTCTGCCCTTAGATACACCGCTTTACTTCTGAACTTTTGCCGCTGTAACAGAAAAGAACTTGGACCCTTTGCTGTAGCCCCATTCTGTGGCCTAATTTTTCAAAAGTGACTAGTGATTTTTGGATGCCTTAATTTTTAGATCATGTTCAAAGAGGATGCTAAGTATGACTGATAACAGATGGATGGAGGCATCAGTAAATGAAATGTGTAATCTCTAAACAAGTGACCTTTTAATGCCTTCCTTGGATTGCCAAAAACTGGTTGGCTTCTCAAATGTGGGGGATGGAAATAGACATGTTAACATAGTTTTGCATGGGAGTCATGCTAGACTGGGGTTAGTTTAGAGCAGTGGTTCTTAACCTGGGGTGCTTGCACCCCCTGGGGGTACGAGATGCCTTTTCTGGGGGGGTGAGACATGCCAGATTTTTTTAGAAGGTAAATCATCGAAAACACAAATTAAGCACAGGCACGTAAGTACAACTACTTTGTTTCATCAAACCTATGTATTTATTAACATTATACATTTTTAACGATTACTGTAATATACAAACAAAATATATCTAGGTTTAAGGAGTGCAAGAATATATTTTGATTTTTGATAAGGGGTGCGAGAACATATTTTGAGAACCAAAGGGGTGCAGACTGCAGTAAAGGTTCAGAACCACTGGTTTAGAGGCTAATAAAAGGAGCAGTTAAACAGATAAAAGTTAAATTGAACTGTTAATACCAAACTGAGTAAGAGAGAGCTCTTTAACTGGCAGTGCTACAAGGCAGGTGCCTTTTTATTCTAAAGCAAAGTGGTTTTAACAGTACAATCATTTTATTACACCATGTACTAGCACTTGGATTCATTCAGTAAAATGCTGGATAAGATCTCTACAAGGACTTTTAGCTGGTTTGAAATAAAGTGGCTTTTTCAACAAATTATATTACTGGGTAGTAGAGACGTGTAGAGATGAAATATAATGGCCTTCAAATTACATTACTGTGTAGAACTGTGTATCAGCCTTGCCTTAGATCTTTTTTTCTATCTGGATGTCTGAAAAAGTGTAATTGAGATGGCAACCAGAGAGGGAGCAAGCACATTCGATTAACTCATTAATGAGAAGGTACCTTAATCCAAGTGACAATTGTACTGGGAGACTGTCCAGGTTAACCAGGACTGACTGGTTGTTTAGCGAATGCCTCAGCTGTATTTCTGTAAAGCGGTGTGGCCCTTGCTTGTAGACCAGATCTGAGCTTACTAGCTGGTTTCTTCTGTAAGAATTATTGCCCAAGGCGTGTTACCACCACAGCAACTTGACACGATCCAGAGATGGGAACAAAATAGAATGGTCCATGAAAACACGCAGACTTAAACCTGCCTCTTTGGTGAGGCTTATAGAAATGAAGGGGGAATTTTTTTCATTGTGTTTTTTTTTTTCCTGCACTCAACATGAAATTCTTGCTTCTCTAAGCCAGCTACTAGTCTTAGTGCAAACTACTGCCTAGACACCCCCTCCCTGGCTGTCTGTTAAAGTCACATTGGCTCTTCTCCCTACACATGGGAAGTGCTAGTCCTGATGCTGTGGGGATGGGGACCTTTATAGATTAGTTACTGTTGTTATCTGTATGTCCGTGGTACCTTCGAGCCCCAGTTGTGGCCCACGACCCCGCTGTGCTAGGTGCTGTGCAAAGCCAGTCCCTGTCCCAGAGGTTGTGCTGGTTTCTGTTTAGGCTCCTATACCTCACCTGGCATCTGAGTCCCTTATACTTTACAGGGCCCTGTTAGTTCTGGGGGGTTCTCTGGGGCCACAAAGCCGACTGGTGGTTAACCAAATATGTGACTCGCCAACAAAGGCTTTGTTCCACACTTACATTCTTCACTTGGGGTTTGCTCTGTACTAAATGAGGCCTGAAGGGAAATGGAATCCATGCTGCTTAACATAATCATCTGACAAGCTACTTCATGTTTTGACCAAATAACTCTGTGATAAATCTACACAATAAAAATTCTTAATGGATCCCTGGAGGAGGGGAATGCTTTGGCAGGGGAGCAGCGAGTCTTAAAAGGCTTTAAATTAGTTTTCTTCCTCTTCTGCTATGATTATTAGACTCTCTAAATAGCCTTTCCTTAGGCCAGATGGGCTCTTTGGACTAATTGGCAACTGCTTGGCTGTTTTCAGAACACCTGAGTCACTTCCCCTCCCCCCTTTTCTCATTCCATCACCGTTGGTGACTAACTACCAGCCGCGCTGTGGGAGTCGTAGAGAATGTGGACTGACCCACATTGCAAACTGTGCCATAATCCTAGGGGATCTCTGTATCGTTGCCCAGTCTGCAGGGCTGGGTAGAAAATGCATCCAGGGGATCTGTCGCTGGGCTTCCAGAGCTGCCAGCCAAGCCAGCTCTGGCTTTGTTGTATTGTAGCTCTTGGCTTCAGGAGAAGCCTTCTAAAAATAAATGTGTCTTTCTTTTTTGTCATGGGGTGAGAGAGCGGTGAGATGTGTAGGGCTAAATTGTACTCTGTGTGCTCGCTGGAAGAAGCTCTGTAGTGGAGGAGGGGGTGTTGGGTAGCTGGGGACTTCTGCTCTGAGGTTGGGAAGACCTCACCACAGCTAAGGGGCACTGGGCATGCCCTTCACTTCATGTTGCTGCCTCCGCCGGGCAGCACCAGTCTCGGGCTAGTCCTAGCAGCCCAGGTTGTGAGGCGCCACAGTCTTGTGGCAGGGAAGCACCCTGTAAAGTTAAGTATTGGTGGGTAACTGGACGTGCTGCCAACACAGGCCATTAGCATCTTCAGCTTTGTCTCCCTGTAAGAAATGATAGTAGGAACTCTGGGCCAGATTTTTCAAGGTATTTAGGTGCCTAAAGATTCAGACAGGCAGTTTTGAAAATCCAACTAGGTGCTTACCTCCCACTAATGTCAATGGGAGTTGCTTGGTGCTTTTACCAGTCTGGCCCTCTGTGCTTATTGTGCTGAGGAGGTGGCACCTAGCAGCAGTCCGGGGCAAAGGGAGCCAACTATTTGCTAAAGGAAGGGCATTGTAATGCGGGCATTCCAGGGCCGAACTCCATCTGGGAGTGCTGGGAACCAGTGGCCTGATCCGGTGTGTTGCACCATCAATATCGAAAGATGTGCACACCCATAGGCATTTCCATCCTTTGCAATGCTTGGGGCCACGGCTAAGTTTGACTTTCCGGGCCTTCTAAGGTTGTGGTAAATGTTCTCTCCAGTGGAAATGCTCTTATGTAACGGATACAGATTGACAGTGTTAAAAGCAGCTGAAGATAGTTCTCTTGCCTGGGAATAAATGAAATGGTTCCGTGTCAAGGTGCACCAGCCCTGATCTGACTGAGACCAGGTAGGTGTTGGGTTTGATTGCGAAGGCTGCTGGCTTAGGAATTGAACAGTTCAGCTGTACCCAGGGTTGGAGTTAGCAAAGGGCACTCTGCCATGAAATCAGAGAATGAAGCCTAATAGCACAGAGCCAACGGGGCATGAAACGCAGTGTGAACATTGTCATGTGTCGAGTGCCTCAGCACCTCTGGTGGCTCTTGCTGATTGTATCTGTCAGTTGAATGCTGGGTTATGACTGTAGATGGAGTCAGGCTCTTCAGTGCTAACCTGCTCTCCTCTGAGTTATCTCCACCAACCCTCTGCTTGGAGGCAGAGCGACAGATGCCTTCGCCTGGCTTCAGACCTCCCCCGGTGGCCTAGTTAGTCTTCATTGCATTCTGCATCGCAGGTTGAGTAATGTGTTTTGCTCGCAGTTGGAGCGCTGGGTGTGGACGCTTGGCAGTTTGCAGGCTGAAGCTCTGTCGCTTGGGGAACTTGATCGACCTTGTGTTCTTGTTTCTGACCGTTGCTTTTTCTGTCTAACTATTTTCGTGCCTAAACGTCGCTACACTGCTCAGCTCCTGGGAGCTCAGCTCGATGCGTCTGGCAGCTAGCCAAGCCACTGGCTCCCCTGGCTCCTCCCTCCTCTAGGGCTCCTGCCTTCAGATTGCATTTATTGAAATCAACTGTTTCCTTAGAGAAAAGAGCTTGAGAGTGGAAGAGGAGGGCACTGACCTTCTTACCACGTCACCCCACACGGAGACTGAGCCCAGACTGCCCTGTAGGGGGAAACTCCTCGAGTTAGCTGGGCCGTGTCGTATCTCACTCCCTTGTGCCGACTTCCTTGCCTCGCCACCTCCCCTTCCATACGAGGAAGATACGTGCGACTTCCGCTGTTCTGGGAGTGGGAAGCCCCCTGGGGCTTATATCTTTTCCTCCCGGGAGCTAATTAATGTCAGATTAATTGTGTTAAACCACTCTAGCCAAACACAGCTCTTTCCAGAATGTAACGCAGGCTGGTTATCCGTCCCGCCCAACCAGCACTGCGGATGGCTTCGGTACTTTGCTCCTCCACTTCTGTGGCTAGCAGCAGACGCTCTGCTGTAACGTCAGAGGGGACAGCCCACTGGGGGTGAGGAGAAGGCACAGAGCACTTCTCCCCACTTGTAGGTGCACGTAACAAATACTGCTCTGAGGGAAAGGGACGTGGGGAGGCGGTAGCTGAATGGAACTTAATATGGGAGGTAGAAGGGGCTGAACAAAAGCCTAGAAAACATGGGATGAGCGTATCTCAGAGTGCAGATACTTCTCAGAACGTCTGAAGTCTGCAAATGGGGATGGGGGAGTCAGGAATGCAGACCTGCAGGCTTTAGCAGTTTGTAAACACGGGCCTGAATCGGATTTTGCTTACACCAGCATGAGACCCGAATCAAGGCCGTGTGGCATTGCCCTCTGTTAGGATGGGCGAGTGTTTCTATTTGTATACGTTTTGCCCTTCCAGCCCTTTGGCAGTGTATCATGTATGCCGAGAAAGAGGTGCTTCTCTCTCTTGCAGAGGGTCTCTCCTGTCTGTGTGCTGCTGGCTAGGGGTTCTTGTTCCCTACGCACAGCGTGCTGGCAGAGCAGTGACAGACATGCTGCTGGAGTCCCTGGGCCGATAGCATTGGTTTCTGGAAATTGTTCTATCGTGCGCTCTCAGGATTCCTGAGTCCACATGGGAACACGGCCCCACCAGGCCTAAAAACTGGCAAGCTCCATGCCGTCATATTTCACGTCTTGCCTCCTCTGCGCTCTACTGTCATTGCAATGGGAATTCTGGTGGGGGTGGTTGGGGAGGGTGATGTCTGCGATAAACTGGTCCTAGGATGAGATCATAGTAGAACTTACAGCTCAGGAACAGGCGCCTGTGAAAGAAGGACTTAAGCTCCTTATGCGGTATTGCCCCAAAACGTCTTTCATACTCCGCTCTCTGGTGAAAGCATCAAGGGTCACATCATCTTCAGAGACAGGATTCTCTTCCCACAAGCATAGCAAAGCAGAGAGAAGCCACAGACCTGCCGACTGCTAATGCAGAAATTCACCCCGACTACAGATGAAAACCGTGAGATGTCCATGCCTGCACTACTTCATCTAGCACCCAACCCGCACAAGGCCCTTCAGAGCAAATAAAAAGCCATGCCATGTCCTTGCCCTGAAGAGCTTAAAAAAGAAGTGGGTTTGTTCTTAGGGTGGTAGGAGCATCACCAGCATGAGATGAGCCTTGCAAACAAGCCAGACTCTGCTTTTCCTTTGGGTAAATAGCTTTGCTCCTAGTGGATCTGGGATTGGACCTTCTCCAACACACCAAATTCACATGCTGCAAGAAGGAGGTTGCAGCGGTGTGGAGGGGGTGCTGGCAGCCTGGGCCCTCAGCCTGTGAAGGAGGGACACCGCAGCCAGAGTCGGGCCCTTTTACCTTAGGGCTTCAGCTCTATTTCTTCACACTAAAGCCATTCCACACACAAGCCCAGTCATTCCCCCTGCCCAGGGTCTTCATTTCCCACTGTACCAGCCACTTGTCTGAGAGATGCCACCTGTTCCTTCTCTCTCTCCACATCAGCTGAGCTCTTTCAGCCTTGAATAGGAATCAGGGCTCACTAGGCAATCCCCTGAACCCTTCCCAGCTGGATCTGAGGAGCACCTCTAACAGGAGTCTGAAAGGGACTCTGCATAACCACAGGGCTGGCTGGCCCCAGGTCCCCTGACCGCCCGGTTACATAGGGACCTCCGAGCATCCTAGAAGTTAGATCTGGAAAAGAACTCTTAGGGCTGGTCCACACTACCCGCCTAATTCGGTGGGTAGAGATCAATCTTCTGGGATCGATTTATCGCGTCTCATCTGGATGCGATAGATCGATCCCAGAAGCGCTCCCCCGTCGAGTGCGGAACTCCTGCTCACCGAGAGGAGGAAGCGCTGTCGACGGGGGAGCCTGCCTGCGCCGCGTGGACCCGAAGTAAGTACTTTTAGTTTGATATAGGAAACGTCGACTTCAGCTACGCTATTCTCGTAGCTGAAGTTGCGTTTCCTATATCGATCCCCCGCCCCAGTGTGGACCAGCCCTTAGATGATGCAATGTGTCCCCCTGTGAAAGCAGGGTGTAGTTCCAGGGCAGCTAAACTTCTGATCTGATCAGAAAGGCCACGGCCCCTCTGGCTTGCACATTCTTTAGTGTCACTCTCCATCTCGCGCCTTTTGCAGCAACAGACACATTGGCCTCCTGGCACCTGGGTTGGATGGAGTCTGCCGTGTAGCCCAGTGACTCTGCGTACCTCCTACGTGTCACACTCAGTCCTGCCTGGAGAGCACGAGGCCAGAGCTTTCTCTCTGGCTGCTCTGGTTTGCCAGAGGAATAAAAGTTGTGAGTTCTCATTTTGAATATATGGCCTAAAATAGCACCATTACCTAAATGTACAGGGAAGTGCTGCATTATTTAGTGTTCTGAAATCCCAACGCCCGCCCTCCCTCAGAACCGTCGCATCAGGAATTCTCACTGTATCTGTGGCAGCGTGCTCATTAAATACCCCCGAGCGTAATGAGCTCGGCCTCAGCCACCCTCCCCTCGTACGCTGCTGCTCTCGCCGTCTCTGAGAGCATCCAGATAGGAGCAGACACGGCAGGGCCCTACCCACTCCCACGTTAATACCGACTGCTTGAAGTCTAACTAATGACACACCTCTCTGCAGGATCAGTGACATGAACATTCCCGTGAGGAGCCAGAGAAGAATTAAAAACGTCTCTTAATTTATATTCTGTCTTTCCAAACAAGTCCTACCATGTACAAGCAATAAACTCTGTCTCCCTCAGGGATAGGGATGACACAGTCCCATTAATCACCGCTGTGTCCTTCCCTCCCACCTCCCTTTCCCCTGTGCAAGCCACAGCTCCTCTCTGCTGCCAGAGGGAGTAGCTGCCAAGCATAGCCATTGTACTCGCCAGTGAGGAATTCAGCCAGGAGCCTCCCAGAGGCTCCCACATCTTGCCTCGTATGTCGCCCTGTGACTAGGCTTGTAGGGCACAACGTGAGAGGGCAGAGGAACTGACTGGACAGAGAGCTTTGGAAGGAGTAACAGGAACCCGGGGCCAGCGGCACTGTACAAACACACAGCGCGGGACGGTCTGGGCTCTAACACAATAAACAGACAAGACCGAGAGTTATCCTCACTCTTCAGATGGGGAACTGAGCCCCAGAGAGATCAGGGGACTTGCCCAAGGACACCCAGGGAGGCTAGAGCCCCTGAGTCCTAACACAATGCCCTAACCACAAGCCCATCCTCCTCCCACGTGTGCCAGTGTGGAGCGTGGCCCTCTTGCCTGAGCTTTGCCATGGATCTGTCCCATCCTGTGGCGGGGAATCGGGCGTATTCTTATCCTTTAGGCTTTTGTTGTTTGAACATTTAGGGTTAAAGTTGCAAGAGCATCAAACCCGACGTCTCGCCATTTGTGCAACGCGCGGTGCCAAAGGAGACACCGCAGGCCGAAAGGGGAGCGAGAGCGTGAAGTGCCCCGTGTCCAGAAAGCGGCACAGGGATGAGCTGTTCTCCCTGCCTGGGCACCGCTGGATCCCTGTTCACAGAGAAACGCCGGGACGGGCTGGCATCCCAGCCTACAAACGGCAGCATCCGTTCAAGGGGCTGGGTCAGGTGAACCTGATCTGCTTCTCCTCAGATTAGCATCTCTTGCCATGTCTTTAGCGTGTATCAGCTCTTTGAGACAGGGACGGTCTCCATTTATGTGTGTGCACTACAGTGAGGCCCGGATCCCTGACTGGGGCCTCGAGCCACAACCTCAGTACAAGTACTAATGAATGCTCCTGGCTGTCCCCGTCCACCGTGCAGCCTCTGAACAGCTCTCCTGGGGGCATGAGTCCACACAAACTGCCTGGGTCTCCACTCGCTGAAAACAGCAGGCATTGTGAATCCGCGGAAGCGGATGCAGTATATAAATCCGGAACAGCTTGGTACTCAGACTGCAATGACAGCTAGCCAGGTCTAGTGTTTGACCGATGGGGCACAGTGCAAGAGATTGAAAGTCTAATTCCAGTACAGAGAGAGCAAAGTGTGTTTCCAAAGTCCGGTCCTTCAGCGCTCGCCACCTGTCTGGAACGTAGAGATTGCTGCACATGTACGGGCCCGGCGTGGATTCTCTACCCACAGGAGAAGGTGCTGAGTTCACATGTTTGGCCGAGAACTAGCCTGTTCTGCTTTCATGCCAAGCGATCCACAAGCTGCTCAGACACCGCAGGACAATCTAACGCCGCCTTTGCAGCCCTGCTCTCCAACCCACCCAACGTGCATGCACTGGGTCGGGTGAGTATCGACGTTGTAGCAGCCTCGCCGAGCTCCCTGCACTCTCCCCCCAGTACTCGTCTCTCGTCGCCAGCCCTGCCTTGGTGAAAGGTCCCATGCGGACGGCCCTGGAGCACAAAGGCCTCTCTTCATCCCCTGAGCAGGCACAGCGCTGGAGCAGGAGGGCAGCTTCCCCGCCACGGGCCTCCCTCCGGACTGGGTCAGGATGCTCTTTTGTGGACAGAGGGTAGTTGAGTCTTCATGGGCCCGTCACACCGTGGCCATCTCAGCTGGGAAGCCAGGAAAGGGGTGGGTCTGGGATAAGCATGTGTCCACTGGGAACTAGACATAGGCCAGATTCATTCACCGGCCACTGGAGGGTAACTTTCGGGCCCTGGGCTGGATTGATCTGGGGCTCTAGAGGTGACAGGCTCATTGGCTTGCACTCCCTGCCTTCGGCCTGGCTGTCCCCAGCGAGAGGAAAGGCAGGGCCGGGATAGCACAGCACCCAGGAAAGGTGCCCTTGTTCCCTTTCAGTGAGTGAATGGCGCTGGGCTGCCCTGGTGAATTGGGCCTGGCCCACCCCAGCAACAGAGCAGCTGGGTGTGGGAAAGTTCCCTGCTCAACCTGGGCACGCCGGGGGGTTCCTGGAGATGACAGTACATAATGGTGCCTTTGTTGGAGAGGCCCCAAAGGGCAGATGATGTCACCTTGCACTGGGCTGTGCGGCCGCTCGGGTCGCTGGGGGAGAGCTGCTGAATCTCTTTGGCAACGAGGCAGCCAGGAAAAGGCTGCTTTTCTCCCGTCCCTTTCTAAAGCGGGTGAAGGGGTTTTGTTCCCGAACAGCACACGTGGTTAGGAACGGAAACGTCCAATCGGAGCTGTCGCCCCCGCCCCCTTGTGTGCCCTTGGCAGCTCCCTGCACTTGGAGACCCACTGCCCACGTCCTTTGGACCGACACCAAGCAAGGGTTTGGGCTCCAGACACATCTTTTGCCTTTGCTAGCCCCCCTTCCAGGTGGACGGGGTTGGCGGCAGTGGGGGCCGTCTGCATGAAAAGCCCAGAGGGCAGGAGTTTTCTTAACACCAGATCTACTGAAGACAGAGAGCACCAGATCAAAAGAAAGGGTTTGCAGTGCGTGCCCATCCGAATGCTCTTCAGAGCCCAGACAGGCAGGCTCTCCTCAGCCTCCGTACAGAGAAGAAAGGAAGGTCTGGTGTGCCTGGAAATAGTTCTCTGACCCCCCCAGGTCAGACTGACCCCTCCCTCCGCCCGCTGTAATCAGAGAGCTCATCACGGTGCGCCTCGCTATTAACCCCCTCAGTCCAGGGCAGGACCTCCTCCTGTTTTCCCAAACTGTTTGCCTACAGTGTTTGCCTTTTCCAGGAGACTCTCGAGGGAGGGGAAGGAAGTTCTTTAAAGGAGAAATAATTATTGCCTTTCAGATGCTTAAAGACTGAACTCAAGGACAGGCTTTCGCAGTTCATCTGGTCTGGCTATCTCCAGTGTCTTCAGCCCCTTTTTTAAAAACCATCTATCAGTTTTCTCTTACCATGAAATGTAAATGATTGACAATCCCCCTCTCCCAGGAGCATCAGCCTGAACTCCACCCCAGGGGAGTGAACCTAGGGGGATGCTCACTTACATTTCTCCTGCTTTTAATTTAATCTCAAATATCTGACCCACTGGCTTTTCCTTCCTCCCTGTTAGGAGCTGCTGAGCCTCTCTCCAGATCGGTCTGAGGCTTTGCGTGGGCTCTTAGGCAGGGCACACATCAATTGAGATGCCATGCAGCCCTGATTACCCCAGGGTGCTGGGCATTGGACATCACAGGGACTCGTTAATGTAGTTAAATGACAGACATTGGAGGATGGGATTCTTCTGGGGAATAGCAAGTTTGCACACACTGTACAAGAGAGCAGTGTGATCCTAAATACGTGAGCAGGAGCCAGGAACTCCCAATTCCTAGTCCCAGCTCTGCCATGACTTGCTAAGCGGGCCTTTGGCAAGCCACTGGGTTGTGGTTTCCAAAACCATGAAATGGGGCAACGTTTCCCTGTCTCGGAGAGGTGCTGCGAGGATCCGTGTTTGCAAATGACGGAAAACCTCTGTTTCAGCAGGAAGTATTTGGCTCGGTCACTTTCCGGTTGCTTTTGGATTCTGAGGTGGTGTGTGTGTGAAAGCAGGAGATGCTCAGGATCTTGGAGGGATTCTGCTGAGCTGTGCAGAGCAGTGTTCCTGCAGGATCTGTTTTCAGACCTAAAGCCTCACTTAGGCACTAGCCAATGGGAAGGCTTTGGCAGTAACACGGGACGATGTTTTCTGGAATGGATTTTGGAGGTTCCTTTAGCTATTTGGGCTGAAACCAGCTGGCAGTGCAGTTTCAGCAGCAAAGCGGGTGAACGGAGGGCGTGTATTCTGGAAAGCCCTGGTCCACAACTTGGCCTCCTGCCGTCCACGAACTGTGCTTGGTTGTGGCTTCCAGAATTGTACAGGGAGGGAGGGGGTCGGTCTGTACTGCGGTGCAGGAGAATTTTGCAAAACTCTGGGAGCTGTATTCTGGCTTCACACACCTGCACGTGTGCACCCCATCAGGAGGCTGGTTTGTCTCTGAGGCCAAAATATGAGTTAACAGGAAGCGGCCGGGGTGGATTTCACCCCGAATGTGCCCAATGTACCTACTATAGCTGCTGGCAGAAGCTTTTCTGTCCCCTGCAGGATGCCCCTAAGGGAGACAGAAAATCCCTGTGACTCTGCGAGGATTTGGAGTATGGCAAAAGGCTGAATTAAGAGGAGCTGTACTGAGCTGTTGCTTCCTTTTACAGGCAACTTTCAAGAAGCTGGTCTCAGAGCTGCATTCACAAGCTGAGCACACGAACCGCCTACGCCTGGCCAACGTGACCTGCTCATTTAAGGGTCACTGGGCTCAGGGCCAAGAAAACCTGAGGGTCAGATCAATTAGAAACAAAACGTTGCTGGGAATGCCAAGCTGGAGGCTTTAGGAAAGGCAAAATGTTCTACCGGCTTAATCCCTGGATTTTGCAACACTGGGCCCCTCAGAGTGAATCAGGCAAGCCCAGTCTGCAATGTCGCTTGCAGCTTTGGGTTCAGCGGGTATTGGCTTGAACCAAAACACTCCAGTCCAGTCATCATTAGCTTAACTCTCCAATGCTCCAAGGTGATTGATTGTACATGCTGCAAGCCAGTCTCCTCCTCACATATGTTTCCATGCAATAGGATGTCCCTTTGGTCATAATATACACAAGCTGTGCAGGATTGGATGGCTTGTGAGTGAGTAATGGGCTGCTAAGGCTCTCCCTTCTCTCTCACCTGCTCAGATACCCGTGCGTATCAGTTCGTAGCCCATGTGAAAAGAGCTGGTGCTCGCAGTCCAGTTCCTCGTGGACGGACATCTGCAGAGAGACTGCTCAGCGCCTTGGTGACGGGCTTGGCAGTGAGGCTAAGGGTGGAGGGCTGGCTGCTGGCTCGAGCAAGGGACAGGAACTCAGGTTTCCTGGGTTCCCTTCCCAGCTGTTTGACTGTCTTGCTGTTACTTCCACTTACCAGCTCTGGATCTATCTACGCTTCTATTTCCCCATCTCTCAAAGGGGGGTAACCACTGCCTACCTCACAGAAGCATGGTGAAGCCACCTATTTAAAGAGCTCTGAGACCCGTAGGTGACATGGGCCAGAGAATTTCTGGGCTCCGAGTCCAGATTCCCTCTCACTCCTGAGGCAGTGTCTGCACTCAGGCTCCCACACCATTGCTCTAACACTACAGCTGCTCCCCTAGTGTTAGCATCGGCAGGGTTCTGGCTCTGGGCAGCTCTAGGTGACACAGGTCAAAATGCTCCTCCTGATCAGGGCCGGTGCAACCATTTAGGCGACCTAGACGGTCACCTAGGGTGCTAGGATTTGGGGGGGCGCCATTTTCTTCGGCGCCTCAGGGCGGAGGGGGGCGGCGCCTCAGGGCGGGGGGACGGGGGGCGCGCAAGGTGGAAGTTTTGCCTAGGGTGCGAAACATCCTTCCACCGGCCCTGCTCCTGATACTAGCGGCAGTGGGAAAGCTGGAGACGCCGAGGCCCCAGAGCGAGTCCCGGCAGACCAGGGCTGTGGCGGGTGAAGCTTCCGCCCATGCTGGGCTTGATCTGGGCATAAACATGAGGCTTTTTAGTGGGTCGAAGCCTAGCTGTGAATTTTGGTTGGAAGTGGAATCCCCGGTAAAGGGGGCACGTGGGGATCCCACGCCTGATCCAGAAAACGACCCGCCTGCTGCTCGTCTGCCCACACAACATATTTCCACGAGCTGACTGCACAGAGCAAAAGGCTGTTTGTAGGACCGGCTGCTTCCATTGAACTAGCAAGAAGTGCAGAGGAATTACAGACCTTCCTTAAGGGGGGCAAGAGGCTCCTGTTTGTTCTCCCCGTATGGGGCATATGGATTTGGAGGTGCTCTGTAATCATTTGTTAATACTGTATGTTGTCTGTTTATTGGGATGTTTATGGTAGATGGGGTTAACTCAACAGAGGGCTGGCTGGGAAAACAGGCAGGAAGGAAAAGAATGGCTCAGGATAGTCACCTCTCAGCAAACACTGAGGAGTTGTTAAGGGACAATGCCAGAACTAGTAGCTTTGATGGTTTTACCTCCTCTCCAGCCAGCCTACAGAACTAGTTCTGGCCAGGACAGGAAAAGGCCTGGAACGTAGAAGAACAAAGGAACTGTGGCAGGATTTATAGGGTCCCTCTGAAGAGAGGTTGAGTACTCATGGGAAATGAGGGTGAGATCCAGCGCCCCATTGGGATGCTCTGGAGAAGCTTGGCTTGATTAGATCGCCATCACAGGATGGTAGGCCTTCAGGGACGACAGATGTGCATGTAGACTGTTGGACCCTTTGGTTTGAGACGGCTGTCTGAGTACGATATTTGTCATTAGTCGTAGATGGCTGACGCAAAGAACCCCAGGTGTCCGAACCCAGTCAGCCCTGCAGGGTAAGCACAGTGGATACCTGGGGCCCGGTGTGAGAACGGGAGGATTGCGAAATTCCGCCCCAGGAGCGGTAAAGGCACAAGGTCTGACACCCGGCTGGTGCCTTCTGAGAGGCCTGCGAGGGGACAGAGGGCAGCTAGCCCTGCACTGTGACATATGCCCCAGGGGGCAGCTATCCAGGCAGAGCAGGCGTAGGTCTGCCAGAGAGCTTTGTGTGGGGAATGTGATAAGTCAGATGGCGGAATGAGCTAGCTTAAATTAGAAAAAAAGCGTATTCAGGATATTTTGCCAACCTCGTCCAGTGTATTCCCTGCTCGTTTTCTGCTTTCCAGTGGCCACTTTTATGTTTCTAAGGATCATAAATCCTCATTTTTCCACTGGACGGGAGGTCCGACAGTCTAATCAACAGCGATCTGTGTAGTATTGTTTACATGTTGCCCCGTTACCAGGAGCACAGGCCCAGCTGTGCTCAGCTACATTCAAACATGCCAACTTCCTGCGAATGTTTGACCTCTCTGGCGCTGCTCGCAGTCCACGGGGCTGGGACAGTCGTATGCTGTGAAAGGGGAAGAACCAAAGCCCTTCCTTCCCCCTCCGCACCCACCCACCCCTTTGCAGGTCTGGTGCACTGGTAATGCTCTAAGTCGGTGCTAGCTAAGATGCTGAGAGGGAAACTCATGGGATATTTAAAAATAGAAAAGTAAGAGTTTAATTTTCTAATCACATCAGTTTCAAAGATCGGCGCTTCTAATAGCAATACTGAGATGAATAAAGAGAGCGCGAACGTGGCCTCCATGTGCGAGGGAGGCAAATTTGGTTTGAAACAAGCAATGTTCCATACATTTACAATATTCACTCTCCCTACATTATTAATGCTTACAGAGCCACGCTCCCAGCTTCAGAAGCTCCAGCCTGCAATTGCTGTGGGAGGGAAAGGTACCTCATTAGGTTGCGTAGATCAGCTACTTGCTGCATCTAGTTTAGGAGCTGGGGCATGGAATAGCTGTCCCGCAAGCCATGCAAGTAGGATACTGTGACTACCCGTTCTGTCAGTGGAGCAGAATTGGTCAGAGTTCCATATACTTCCTGCGTCTGTTACTTCCCCTGCAATCTCGAGTAAGGTGTGTTTTGAGGAAGGAGGTGGAGCGATTTATTTTTCTAGAACATAAGGGTCCAGAAACAGCACATTTACGGTTGGGAAGTAGTGGACACACGCCACGGTATTAACTTTACATTTACATTCTAGCTCCCTGCACCCCGGTTCTTTGAAAGGTAAATCTGCAGCTAGACCGGCCTCAGTTGGGATCTTGATCTCTAGGAGCTAGATAAGATCAGTCCTGCTACTGTTTGGATAGGAAATCCCACAGGAAAATCCTGGTTATTCAACGGGGTGGGGGTGGGGGGACTTTGCTCAGCCGTAATCCTATATCCAAACCATTTCCCCCAGTGTCAGTGGGACACTGCAGCTGGAAATACTGTCTTTCACCTGACATTTAAAATGGAGGTCCTGGTCATATTAAAAATCCTGTGGCATTTCCCCCCCCCCCCCCCCCCCTGTCTGGGCTGAATTCCCATTTGGGTAATTACAGCCTGCCTCCGTAGACTCCTCTGCAGTGTTATCTGGACAGAGGGTTCTTCTAGACTTCTTTCCTGAACTGTTCTGTGCTCCTTTCAAAGGATGCTACAACACAGTGGTAGTGATTGTATGAGATTAGATTGTAAACTCTTTGGGGGAAGGCCCTTGCCTGGCCTTTGGTGCAGGGCCCAGCACAGCATTCCTGATTGGGCCTTTTGGGGTTACCACCCTGTCAATGATAATATGGAGTCTGTACAACGTTTGGATTTTTTGCTCTGAAATTGGTCAGACAGGGGAGCTGCAATTTTCTCAAATTGAGGTGCAGAGGCACAACCGCTGCAGTCCTTGTAACTGACAGTGAATGAGAGAGACATTCACGGCTGCAGTGCCTTTGACCGATCATTCAGAAAATGCTAGAGTTTCTGGCTCAGAACAAGTGCTATGATCTGGTCTCTGTGGAGAGGCATTTTCAGGCTCTCGTGTATTCCTGCTCCAAAGAGCCCAAGCATCTCTGCTTCAGAAACATTTTTCTCTTACTGTGACAGATGTGACAGGAGGACAAAACCTCAGGTGTTATGTCAGTGATCCTGGCCATTCCTGATTCTGGGGGTTCTCTTCTGGCTGCTCTTTACTAGCGGAGAGGCTGCATCTCGCGGAGACCAAGTCAATTTCAAAGACCCACAAACCTTTCCATTTTACCGTGGTTCTTCATTTACATAATAAAGGCCCCAATACCTGGAGTAATTAAGGCACGTTAAGAATTGCTTTCTCGAATAATTCTCCATACATGTAAGTTGTTCCTAGCTCTGGATACTGCAAGTGATTTCAAATGTGCATTAACCAGTCTCTTTCATCAGCAGATGGAAGCCAGTATCTGCATATGTAATTTATATCTACTTGAGTGGAATTAGCAGATGAAATATGCATTACACGGCTCCATTAACATTTTTTGCTCATACAGCTTTTAGCTCTTGGTAAGTTAATATTACACACCAAGAGTGTGCAGGCCCTTATGCAAAGCAAGGAGTTGCACAGAGGGATTTAAAGCAGTTACAGAGTGTATTCCAGATCAGGTAGGTTTGACTGTCTCTAAATAGAATAAAATTTAGCTGCTAAATTACAAGAAAGCAGGCCAGAAAGAGGCATTGCCTCTTCTTTGCAGCATCGTATGTAGGTTCTTTAGATCAGACAGACCTTTGTCTGTGCAGTCTCCCCCTTGAATCTTCCAAACCTAGGGGCATCTTCAGAATCATTAATATCCAAAAGTATTTCTACCCCTCCCTGTATGATTATCAAAAGACTAACTATTGAAACCTGGAAGTCGGCACAAAAACACCATGTTGCTGAATAGAATTTGGTCCTCGGTACCACTGGCAAATTTGGGGGGTAGGGGAGGAAACAGAATAAATAAATAAAATAAAATTAAAAAAAGGCAAGGAACATCGACCCCTTTCTTAGAAGCCAGTGTAAGGATAACCCATGAACCATCTGCGTTCTTCTCGGTTAGTTTACACACTAAGCATTTCGTCTTTGCTAGGTTATAGAATGTAGTCGTCTGAGTCCAGCGTGGGGATTTTTTTGCATTTGCTTTTTCCTCCAAAAAATATAAATGGTTATTTAAAATATAACCCCATTGATTCTTACTAGAAAGGAAGTGATTAAATGACTCTGCAATTGGATCCCATCTGCCACTTGTGCTCAGAGATTGAAAGAGGAGTATTGACAAGAGCTGGTGCGTGGCTTTTTAATGGGATAGTAATGACCTCTCCTAGGCGTGCCCTGTGCAGTGATGATCTCTCTTACCCAGCTGGCATAGCTACTCCAAATGCGAAGTGGCCCAAAATGGCAGGGCCATCCTAATGCCTCCTGGGCTTTGAAGGATTTTACTTCTTGGAGATGCACTTCAAGGCCCAATGAGTTTTAATGACTTTGAAGCCAGGCTAATGCCTGTCGCTGGAGACCTATTGCCTCCGCTGTGCGAGAGGTACATTGTGCACTAGCCCGTTCGAGGTGATCCAGCAGGAAGGCTGTAGCCAGGTGAGAACAGGAATGGCCACAGCCAGTGTGAGGAAACTGGTACTAGCTAACACACATGCCAACACATGGTAGATCCACAGCCAGAGAGCCAAATCTGGGTCCGGTGAGTGAAGCCTGATCAGGACTTTGCTGCCAGAATTACGACTCACGCCAGGGCTTTCGTCCCTCATCTCTGCGACCATTAACGTTCACGCCTCCATTTAAACACAAACGCCCCTCTTGTACGTTTAGCTCCTGCTTCGCACGCTATGGCGCGACAGGTAGATTTTTAAACAGCTTGTCTCAGAGTAATAATGCATGGAGAGATCAAAAGGGTACAGCTTATCCGGGGTTTGCCTGCCATAAACAGTGTGAAGTGCTGGAATTTTATGAGCAGCAGCAGAAGCCTGATAGACAGGAAGGCCACCTAATGTTTCTGGCTGCGAGGCTGATGTGGTGTGTAATGGGTTCCGGAGGCTCCTTTTCTGCAATAGGTGCTCAGAGACCTCACTGCTCGGAGCCATATGTGAATCTAGGTACCACATGCACATGTCGATGCAAGGTGTCCACACTCCAGGGAAGGTGTTTAGCTGGCCCCATCTGAGCACCTCACACTCGTTAAGGGACTTCGCCTGGCAGTGACAAAGGGGATCTGTGGCAGAGCAGGCCATTGAACCTGGGATCCCCACTCCCAGCTAATGCTCTAAGTACTGCACCCGCCTGCCATGAGATGTAGGCTTCTCGTGGGCCTTTCCTGGGCAGCTGCAGCTCCCTTTCAGGAGGTTCCAGCACAGAAAAGGTGGTTTTCACCAGGGGTTCTCTCAGCACTTGTGGCACCTCAGTAAGGGAACTGCCTGGCTCCTCCACCCTGTCTGCTCTTGCAGATCAGGGGCTCTCAGCCTTTCCAGACGACTGCCCCCCTTTCAGGGATCTGATTTGTCTCGCGTACCCAACTTACACCTTGCTTAAAAACAACTTGCTTACAAACCAGACATACACATACAGAAATGTCACAGCACACTGTTACTGACAAATTGCTAACTTTTTCATTTTTACCATGTAATTATGGAATAGATCTATTGGAATATAAATATTGTACTTAATGCTTCAGTGTATAGAGCAGTATAAACAGGTCATTGTATGAAATTTTAGTTTGTACTGACTTTACTAGTGCTTTTTATGTAGCCTGTTATAAAACTAGGCAAATCTCTGGATTAGTTGATGTACCTCCTGGAAGACTTCTGCATACCCCCAGGGTACATGTACCCCTGGTTGAGAAGCACTGTTGTAGATCATAGTTAGACCCAGACCCACAGTTAGGAGGCAACATTCTCTGGGGGCAGGTTATCCCAGGGCTGCCTACTGTGTCTGGGCTTGGCCCCTGGGCTGCTGCAGTATGACAGGCCCTTTGCGCCTAGAATACGTGTGTTCAAAACTGACCCTCTGCACCAGGAGACAATGGGGATGGCAGCCCAGGAATCCTTCTAGCAAAGTAATAGATTGAAAGAGAAGTATTGACAAGTGCCTGTTATTTTAGAATTCCATGAACTATGCTGCAAATCCCTCTGGGAGCCCGTTCGCAGTTCGTTCTGGCTGTGGGAAGGGGCTCCACCACTCTCTGCCCTGGGGCTGAGTCTAAGCAACATGTGGCCCACCAGAGTGCCCAGAACTACCCAAGCCCTCCGCCCATGGAGGGCTAACCCCTCTCCACTGGTGGCGACAGAGCAACTGATGGGGCATGCCAGGACTGCCCCTCCCAGCTGCAGAAACTACCTCTGCCCAGCCAGGTGCTTGGGGTAGCAGGCTGGCCCAGGAGGTGACCATGATGTGTCCCTGCCCAGGGCCTGGTTCTGCCTGCACTGCCACAAAGGGCCTTCTGGGATCACCCTAGTCTGTATTTTAAGAAAAATGAGAAACAAACCAACCCTGATCTTGCAATTTCAGAAACAACAATGTCCAGACTGACCCACTGCGGCAATCTCACCGTACCCCATGCAGGGAACGAACAAATCTAGCCCTCAGGCCCGGGTCATGTGTCTCTTGCTATTTTTAGTTGCAAATTAGCAGCAACCAGGTGTGAGTTCTTTTCCTTTAAAAAAAAAAAAAAAAAAAAGGTTTTAAATCTCTTCCCCTTTAAAAGGAAAATGGAGTAGGCCATGTAAGGAGGGGAGGGACGTCCCCTTTGGAGATGGGAGAGCTGTGGGGGTAGCAGCGCTGCCTTTGAGTGCATTGCCAGCATCTGGATACTACCCAGGATTGAGACAGATGCGCCTGCATCGGGGCCTCCATGACTCCGGCAGGATCTTGTGCAATTTTGAAGTGTCTAACATTAATGTTCCCAGGCTCACTGCTGCTGTTTACAGGGCTATGGCTGTCAGGCAATCCGTGCAATGACTCCCTTGCTGATTTCACCAGCTCCGTTACAGCTGAGTTGATGTTATTAGACTATTAAAACAAGGATTTATTCTCACTGCTGTCAAGCAATTGTAATTCTTACACCAAGTTAATCCAGAGTACTTTTTTAAATAGATGCACATGGCCAGATTGTCAGCTGGCGTAAATCACTGAAGCTACACTGACTTCAATGGAGCTGGGTTGGTTTACAGCAGTTGAGGGTCTGGCCCAGGCATGGAGTCCATTGTTCACACGGGGCCAGCTAAATCCTGTGTAAAAATATCAGCAGCTCAGAACGAAGCCCAGAATGGGGGCGTAAGGACTGGGTCCGTAATGTAAGTGTCTGGCTGCTGCCCCCCTCTCTGACAACAGTGCCTCCCCGTGACTTTATCCAGACTGCGTGTGCTGTGTCCTCTCCCTGCATTGAAAGCCCATTTATGTCACTTGCCACTTAACTAGTCATTAGCATCAGCAAAACCCATCCACCATGTGCTTCCCTCCCCCACACTCCACTGGCACTGTCTCTCGGGCTTGGCAATCACGTGCAAGTGAGAGTCTACTTGTCAATTCGAGATTTGACTTGGGTAGATGCCAACGCTCATGTTCCAGCCACAGGCCTCAAGAACATGGCATTTGTGGCCAGACTTTCAGTGCTCAGCTCCCGTTAAGAGCTGGGGAAACTGTGGGCTTTGAAAATAGCCCACCAAAGTCAAGCTCAGTTTGTCTCCTCTACAAGGGTCATTTTTAATTAACACACACACACACACCTTTGCTAGTGTGCCTTTTGAACACGCTCCCCTCAGTGGCACAAAATGGCTCCTCCTTTAGCTAGAACTACGCTAACAAATAGATTTTTTAAAATACAATTTAGGCTAAAATTGCCTGTTTTGTCTAAGTCCATCCCAGCTGTTAACTATTGACCTGAAATCTCTTCTAACTTGGGATTCTTTCCCCTTCTCCCCTTAGTATGAATTCAAAGCAAAGAACATCAAGAAGAAGAAAGTGAGCATCATCGTTTCTGTGGACGGGGTGAAGGTGATTCTGCGCAAGAAGCAGAAGGTGAGACTTCACACTGAACGTGTCTAAGAGATTAGCCACGGCTGGATCAGAACCCAAAGTCCAGCAAGCCCAGTCAGACAGTGGCCAGGATCAGCTGCTTCAGAGAAAGCTGTAAGAACCTCACAGTCACCAGATGTGGGATACTCCATCTCCCACATTAGGTCTCATCCTAATCTCTAGTGGTTAGAGATAGGTTTAATCCCTGCCAAAATCTGTGTAATTATGGAAACTGAGGACGCTCTGCTATCCATATAAATATCCAGTCCTCTTTGACTCTTGTGAAGTTGTGGCCTCATTTGGCTGACATCAGTAGATTTGTTTCCTACAAAGGAGCTTTTTGTATGTGGTGTGAAGATAGTCAGGGAAGTGAGTGAGAGGGCGGAGGGAGGGGTTTGCACTGCCTGGAGTTGGCAGTTAGCTGCTTAGTGGGAAATTCTGACAAGAGTGAAGGATTCTGTGAGGCCAAATCAGATTCATTTTGCATACAGGGTTTTCTGTGGTACCAGTGCTGTGTCCAAGTGCTAGAGCTGCTCACAATGGTTCTGGGGGAGCAGAATTTTGATGAAAAATGACTGTTCTTGAAAGAATTTTCACCAACATTTTTTTCTAAATTTTCCATCAAAAACAATTGATTGAAAAACAGTTTTGACAGTTGAAACTGTTGGGTGGTAGAGAGGGGTGTGTGTTTTGTTTTGTTTTGTTTTTTCTTTTACTAAAAAAACAAAGAATTCTCACAGGAAGTTTCAACAACAATTATTTTTTTTTAAATTTCCCATAAAAAATAATTAGCGGGTTTTTGACCAGCTCCACTAAGCGCCTCACGTACATTAATACCTTAATGGGCTAATCCTCCACACCCTGGGAGGGCAGGAATTACCATTATCTCTATTTCACAGATGGGGAATTGAGATGAAATGATTTCCCCATAATCACACATGAACTTTGAGGTAGAGCTGGGAATTGTACCCAAATCTGCTACGTCCTAGTCAGTCCAGTGCCTTCAATGCCAAACCTGCCCTTCCTCTGTCTGCGTGATGACCAAGTTCTATCTCATGACCATTTTTCAAGCCTGAGGGACGGCTAAATGATCCGAAGTATGCACTTACATCCGAGGCACCAGCTTTTCTTCAGCCAAATGATTGTCAATAAAATATTCAAATCCTGGTCTAGATCCTGGTGAGGTAAAACCCACTGTTCTCCTTGGGTTTGCATTACAAACAGTTCATCAGGCAGAGCAGTGTGGCTTCAGCTCCTGAGGTGTGTCTTATTCCTTTTTTCTCTTCCCTGCTTACAGAGAAAAGAATGGACCTGGGACGAGAGTAAGATGTTAGTGATGCACGATCCTGTCTACAGGTAGGC
Organism: Terrapene triunguis; assembly: GCF_002925995.2. Taxonomy (NCBI): domain Eukaryota; kingdom Metazoa; phylum Chordata; order Testudines; family Emydidae; genus Terrapene; species Terrapene triunguis. Next base: position 14,975,449 of record NW_020664589.1, read on the forward strand.
TGCGGAGGATTGCGCTAGCTAGCTCTAGAGGCAACTGATCAAATGTAATCGGATGCGTTCAGCATGGCTCCGGTGTGCCGAATTATTGCCTGGCGACGGTGGTGCTTCTCAAAGGCCTGTGTTAAATTAACAAGGTGGCTGCGTTACTTAAGAAAGGAACTCTGATTCCCTACATTTTTGGAGAATTCCTCCGCCATTTAGGAATATATTAGTTTAAAATAGATACGTATTATTTGTGTTAGAAGAGGAGGGTGACTGAAAACCATTGTTCTTAGGTGCTGAGAACAGTCAGTTGCGACACAGACTGAATTAAGGAAAAATCCACCCCGTTCCCCCTTCTAACCTAGCCTCGGTGCTCTCTGCCGCGTGCTCCCAAAGACAGCGTTCGTTAATCGGCCTTCTAGCATGGACAGGAATAGGGTGAGGAACCGGACCCATACAGAGCCCAGTACGATAACAGTGCCTTTCCCTACAGTCTACCCCAAGATCTCCAAGCCTTTGCAGGCAGGAAGCTCCCCCAGGAGGCAGGTGTTCTCCACGCTTTACAGATGGGGGGGCGGGGACTTCAGTGATTTACCCCTCCCCCCACAGCAAGTCAGCGGGAGAGCTGGGATTAGAAACCAGCGCCCTGTCTGCTAGGTGGCTGTTCTAACCACGGCACCACAATGGTCCGTCGGGTCTGGCCATGTGGCCACGGCCAGATACAGTCACATGGTTTTAAAGCCAGTGGGATTCTTTGGTCTATGAAGAATGGGTGGGTGGGTGCAGGCTGCCTTTCGGCTATGGATGCGTCCGCAAGAGGCAGGGAAGACTGAAGGGAGAGACCGGGGGGCTGGAGCAGCCCCTTTGTCCATTAGTTCTTTGTGACCGCAGCCTAGGCTGTGCCTGGCTCTGAGAGGTTGAACAAGCGGAGCCCCTGCTGGAGGGTTTCCATCCCAGTGGATAAGGAGTTAATGCTGGGTGGGATGAGCCCCCCAGCTAAGAGCAGACCCTTTCTGTACAATGGGAGGAGAAGAGATGACTGGTGAATCCACGTCTTGCTGTCGGGCTGGGGAAGAGCCTGCAGGTGTTGTCTACACTCACTGCCTGGCGGGCGTACAACGGAAACCTTCCCCTTGTCATAGAGCTTTGGGCCATTGTGCTTGGCACGAGAGCAGCATTCCTTCCCCAGGAGCCGAACGTGGTCCAGTTCTCGATCCCTAGGCAGAGCTACAATACAACACCTGGGCAGTCATTCAACGCCGGGGATTGGAACACATGGGGAAAGTGGGTGTCCTTTAATTGCTTCTGACACTGGTAACTGAATCTCAGGTTAATCTCTTGAAAGGACTAAAACCAATCACTTGCCATCCCCCCGTCCCACATGTCAAGTGGGCAGACTAGACTCGCTAATGAACATCTCTGAATTCTGGTGTGTGAGCTGTCTCTCGATTCTGGCTGCCTTAGGACATATGGTCCTGGAATTCCTTCCTTACCTAGCATCATTATGGCTGCAGGGGATCTATAAAACTAACTTTCTAAAGGCCCTAAATTGGTCCAGGCTGTTAAATCTGTTAAGCCAGTAATTGCATCGTTAGAGCAAAGCCCACAGCACTAGGAGCCAAGATACCTACATTTTACATCCAGCGAATGGTGGGGAAGAGTTTCCAAGGCGCACGATTGATATTTGTCTTATTCTTGTCCCTCTCCCTTCTGGCATTCTTAAAGGAGACGGGTCTGTGTGCCAAAGGGAGAGGGTAATTTCAATAGACTCTCTAGAAAGGAGCTTGATTGTTACTAAAATAATCTTCAAAGAAGACGACTTGCTTATTACAGGGCCGGGTCGGTGTTCTTGATAATTGTCCTGATTGCGAATTCAAGGCAGAATTCAAAGGCAGAGAACTGGAGGAGGAAGGAGAAACGCGTGCCTGTCTCCCTCGTTTCCTCTGCATTCACAGCTGAAATCACTCCGTGCATTTTTACCCAACGAAATATCTGTGGGGAATAAAATGGACAAAAATTTGAGTGGAAAAAACGTAACATGGTCTGTGGAAATGGATTTTGTCAGGTGGAGGAGGGGAAGGATCCAGGGCTAATGAGGGTAGTGGGGGCAAAGGGGGGCTGAAAATCCCTTGAGTTGGGAATGGGGTGGAGAGTGAATTCAGCATCCTTTGCAGAAGCATCAGAAGGAAGCTGGCCTTTGTATTGTACCCTCGGTCTGTCATTCATGATAACGGGCCTCTGCTACCACTTGCTGCCTTGTAAGCTAGGACAAACTAGCTAGCGGCTTTTGACATCGCTCATTGCTGAGTGTTTTCCCCAAACTGTGGTGGGTTCCTGGACTTGGGAACCCCTGCCCCGAATCTGCCCCTGCCAGGCAGGTGGTCATCTGTGGTCCCTTCAGTCGTCCTTGACACTGGGTAGGCCTGGATCTTTCCTCTCTGGTTGAAAGGGTTCCGGTTCCTTGTCCGCTGCGTGGCAGAGCTCACTCAGCGGCCGAGGGCTGAGGTAGAACCGGCGAACACGTGGAGGCTAATGGCTAAAGGTTAGGCGAGGAAGGGCTATTTCTGCTGCCATAGGAGAGCAAAAGGCAGACTGCTCCTGTTCCCTTTGATGCGACAGGAAGGGCCCGAAACACCCCCTGTAACTTCCTAGCCCAGATGTCACTGGGTTGAATGAGTGCTAGGCACAATGTGATTTTAGCTGTTCGAACAGCATGACTGGTTCTCTCTCCCGATGCTGCAGCGGGAGACTCGATTCACTGTCAGGAGCTAGGGATATGCTTGGTCTCTAATGCTGTAGCTTTTTAGCTGCTTCACAGAATCTCATAAGAGTTTATACCTGCTTTAGAAACCGGTGATTTGCTCTCTGACATGCAAAGTGCCATCTTACTAGCTGCTTGCTGGCCTGGATCATTGTGGAGGAAAGAAGAATCTCTCTTCCAGAAGGTGCTAGAACCCATGTGACTGTTCCTATTTTCCCTTTGCCCCAGGATCCTTTTGACTGGCCACTCTGTGCCTGACCCTGACCTTGGATGGTTTGATTCACGTTGCCTATTTGCTGTACTGGAATCTAGGTTTCTGCCACGCTTAGTGCCTCCGATTCATGCTGTGTCTTTTCTAACTAGGATCTTCTACGTGTCGCACGACTCGCAGGACCTCAAGATTTTCAGTTACATTGCAAGGGATGGCGCCAACAACTCGTTCAGATGCAACGTTTTCAAATCCAAAAAGAAGGTGTGGTGGGTCATTCGCAGGGACTAGCTTTTCAGAGGCGTGTACCCTTTGTAATGGTCTGGGTTATCCCGGGAGAACCCCCCCATCCCTGACGGGTACTTGGTACAGCAAAGGGGCAAGTGAGTCTTGCTGGGAATTCATCCCGGATTTTACCCGGAGATCTAAGGACATATTGTAGGGTTAATTATCCCATTTATGGCAGACTACTAGGGATGTTGAACGACATCAGTAGGCTCATTAACTTTGGCTTAAACGTATCTGCATCACGACCAACACTTCCCAGTGCAGTGGCTGCAGAAGTTAAAGTTGATCCGATTCAGGCTTGCCTGCACTCCCCCCAACTCTCTCTAGCAGGCAATCGTACAGTGCAGATCTAGGAAGGACTCTGCCCCAGCCCCTTCACACAGATAACTGCCCAGAGCACGCTCCAGTCCTAGCAAACCAAGGAATAGAGTCTGTCAGGGAGCCAGGAGTGAAACTCCCTTGTCTGGGGAGACAATGGCACAAAGGGATGTAGAATTATCTGTGCAGAGAAGTGGGAGCTCCAGCCAGAGGCAGCTGCATTTCAAAATGGGACGTGATTAGCGCTGTTCTAGTCCCCATTATCTGATGCCTCCTAAATGCCGTTGCCCCCGAGCAGCCTTATGGAGGTTCCTGGGGCCTGCATGCTGATAAGTGGGCCTAGAAGGGGGGAGTTTGGCTCTCCAGGCAGGCCCAGGCTCTGTTTTGGGATGTGGAGGGATGGCTCCCCATCAGCAGAGCCGTGGTGGGAGGCAGGGAATAGCAGGAGTCTCCTGGGAATGGTTGGTTTCTGCTCCGTGATGTAACCTGTGGCAAAGCTCCTGCTCCAAAGGGCTCTAACCTTCTGCTCCCCAGAGCCAGGCCATGCGGGTGGTGCGGACAGTGGGTCAGGCCTTCGAGGTGTGTCACAAGCTGAGCCTGCAGCACGCACTGCAGAACGCGGACGGCCAGGCGGATGGCGCCAGCGACAAGTCTGTGGAAGAGCAGCCTCTAGAAGGTGACTCAGCTCCCCGGGGACACCTGCAGAGCCCCCTCCCGAGGCAGCTGGCGCACTGGGTGCTCTTGGGTGGGGGACAGTCTCTGGCGATGCATCGCCGGCTTGGTGCTAGCCCTGACCGTGGGTTATGTCCGCAGCAGGGCTCGCAGCCCAGAGAACGTGCGTTTTACGGACTCTGCTGCTCCAGCCCCTTCAGTGCAACGACAGCAGAGTGCCTTAAAACATCCAGAGGAGGGAAGTTTCACCCGTGTGGACACTGAGCCACTGAAGGGCTAAGGAATTGGCCCAGCGCTGCGCTGACCCTCCAAGGCACGTTTCCTGTCTGTTAACTTGGCTCCAACACATGGAGACAGCTAAAGAAAGCCAAACTATTCTTTAGCTGCTCTCCTTTCTCCTGCCAGCCCAGCCCCGCCGCTCAGTCTCCTTGCTCTGATCCGCTCGCATTTTGGTTCCTTCATTTATTTTACTCTCTCATTTGAAGTTCACCAGCAGGGAGGAGCCAAGATAGCGGATGTTGATGAGGCTGACGTGGACTCCGATGGCATCGGCCTGTCTGACAGGGGGACTGAAGAGTCGCCCTCCCCCATGGGGGAGCTGGGCATCCTGAAATCCGGACAGATCGTAACAGACAAGAGCTGTCAGGTAATAACGGACGGAGCTGGGGGGAATTGGAGAGTGACGCCCATTCGCTGATATGACTCATTTTCCTCTGGGGGTTGGTTCCACAGCCTCGCTCGGGAGGCCAGTTCACAGCAACACCAGTCATGGGGTGCTAAACTGCCTTGGTTTCGGCATGTCCCTGGGAGAAAGCCAGCGGGAGAGCCCATTCCTTTGAAAGCTGCAGTAGAGAGGCAGGTCAGGTAGCCACCTGTCCAGGCTTCCCCAGCTCCATCCTACGCTCTGCAGATCTTGCCTGCAGGACATGCACTGTCTGGCAGATCTGAGGCTCCATTAATGTCTCTAAAGCATCCTGAGCTCCTCTGATAGAGGACTGTTCCTGTAGGACTTGCTATACAGAATGCAATTCCCCTATGGCTCACTGCAGCTGGCCACTGGGAAATGAAGAGGAGCAACAAACAGGGACTGCAGCAACTGCAAACAGCTGGCCTTCCCGGGTGGGCTTGCAGCATTAACCTGTGGAACTTGCTGCCACAAGATATCACCAAGGCCAAGAGCTCAGCAGGATTTTAAAAGGGGTTCGATTTTTGTGTGGCTACAGAGAACACCCACACTGTTAATGTTAAACAGGACCAAAACCAAGGACGATAAACCCTCAGTTTTTAGGCAATAAGATGTCCAACTAATTGATATAATGTAGGAAAAAGCTTCCCCTGTAAGCAGATTATTCTGTGGTTGTCCAGTCTGGTTTTCTTGCACCTTACTCTGAAGCATCAAGTACTGATCACTGTTGGAAAAAGGATCCCAGGCTGGATGGACGACATCTGATCTGCTATGGGAATTCCTGTGTCCCTTTCCTAGCCCAGTTGTTAAACAGTGGTGTCCAAAGAGGTGCTGGAGCAGCTGTGTCACAGTGTTGAACTCACACAGTGATTACGTTGCTATTAAACCGACATAATGTAGTAATGAAAAACTGAGCCGAAGATTTGTTTCGGTGAGCATTTCCTGGCTGGTTGAAATGCTCACATCACTTGCTGAGTCCGGCTGAAAGTGACGAGTGAAACAGATGAAAATGGGATGTGTGTCATTGGCTTGGAATCTGGGTATTTCCGAGGGTTTGGCTTCCAAAGGTGCCTGAATGACTGATAACCGGGGCTGGCCCTAGTCCAGCTGGGCACTGGAGCACCTGCATCGCGCCAGCCCAGGGAAGGAAATGAGTTTTAAATGCAAATTCTTCGGGCGAGTGGGACTGGTTGGCCGTGGCTCCATGCACTTCCCCAGGACAGAGTGGGTTAGTGGGAGCTGCTGCAGGCTGACAAGACTGGCTTTTCTCTGCAGGGAGGTCACTGTTTTCTCCCAGGTGGAATGCGATTTTGTTTTACACCCTTGACTTGCAGGTGTTCCACTAGAGAGGCGCTGCGAAAATCCTTCGTAGCCAAGAGAGGAATGGCACCGCCGCCCCCCGGCTCCCTGAAGGGTACATTAGAGAGCCTGATCCGAACCGTCTCCCACTAGAGAATGCGCAAACACATCGTGTAGCCCAACGCTGTCACTCCCACCCCGCCTGGAAGCTCCTGTGCCAGAACCATGCATTTGCATGGGCCTCCTCTGTAGTGCCATCGCATCAACCTCCCTATTGATTGTAGCAGGGTCCCTCCCGGAAGCGCCTGTTCACTGCCATACGTGGCATGTTGGTGGTTTAGCGGTACGTGGCTCGTTCCCCTCCATGGAGAGCATGTGCTGTTTGAGGCATCGCTGTCCGGGGGTACGACTGCCCACTGAAGACACCCAGGAGCTTTTCACAGGAGTAACGGTGTTAACCTCAGCCCTTGCTAAATGAGGTATTCCCTCTGAGAGCTACACTCTGTCTCTTTACATTCTTCCTCCACTTTCCCTGGGCTGCGATAGTCACCTCCTGCCTCAGGCTAGCGTGTAGCATTGCTGCGTGCTCGACACCCCGTGGCCATTGCGTAGTCGCTGTGTGTCGTCGGGAGGGACCCTCGCAGCCTGTGCAGGGCTGGCTTCTTTGCGAAGAGCCTTGGAGCCATGGGGATGAAAGGTGCTGCCGAGCAAAGAGGGGACGCCCTCTCTTACCCGGCTGCAAGTTGACAGCTGTGGTTCTCAATCACCAACGAACTTCTCCCCTCTAAATCTGGGTTTCCTTTCAGACGGCGCCCAACGGGCTAAACCTGACAGTGTGTTGTTAGTGGGCCGTTTGACTGGGGTTAAAAGAGTGACCCTAGAGTGTTGTGTCCAGAGAACCAAGCTTTAATTGATTGCTGATGCTTTGAAGAGTCAGCCACTCCGCAGTGTATTAACAAGGGCTGATTTAGGACGGTTACGCATGAGAGCATTAACCCAGGGGGCTAGGATTTAAGTGAGAGAGAGTGTAAAACTCCTGTGGGCTCGGACACTGCCCAGCACGAGAGAGGGAGAGATTCACCTCCACTCACCTACGAGCCAGAAAGGCAGCTCTGAAATCAGTCAGACTTACTCTCCAGCATCATTTTAATTTCTAGTGATGTGATGGGGTGGGGGCTTGGGTCTCTGAGGTTTAGCGGAGGGGGAGGAAACCTGCTTTGCTTAATTATTAATGGTGTCTGCCTGCAGTGTTTTAATACGCTAATGGATCTGGCTCAAGTCCATCTGCTATCATTCAAACGTTTCTGGCTGCCAAACAGCAAAATTCCTAGTATCTGTCGGTGATTCTGGGCAGCTGGAGCATTTTGGAGACTAGCTCCCATTGGGTGGTTGCTGGGAGATTTGAGCCACTTCCTGCCACTGCTTCCCAGTAGGGGAAGATGCCAGGGGAAGTAAACCCTGCTTCCTGTTCTGAGCGCCAGATACACACGCACACAGGGATATTACTCATTGCAAGTGGCGTCACTGGAAAGCCGGGAGAGCGTGTGCAGGCACCTGTACAGCGCCTAACACCAGGAGCCTGTTCTTGCTTCAGCACTTTGTTCAACATACTGAAGGCCTTGTCTACACTAGGGTTTTCAACTGTCAGTAGCCAGGCACTGGTGCAAACCCCTACTACGGATAGGCAAGACCGTTCTAAGCTGCATAGTACATTAGTGCAGTGCTGCTGGGGTAAGCCACACCCGTGCAGAGCAGCTCTGCCTGCCTACGCTAGGGATCGGTACCAACGACTCCAGCCAGAGCAAACCCTCTGGTAAACAAGGCCTAAGTCTCACCAACAGTGGAGCTGGGAACTGCTCAACTTGTGTCACTAAGCCTGTTTCTTTGTGCCCAGGATGCTGAAAACTGCTCCATCTACCCCTCCGTGTCCCAGCAACTGCTGAGTGCAAGCAGCCCCTGCTCCTCTGCCTCGGCAACCCCGCTGGCATCCCAGCACTGCCTGCAGCTCCTCCAGCATCAGCTACTGCAGCAGCAGCAGCAGACACAGGTGGCTGTGGCACAGGTAAGGGGCTCCACAGCCCTGTTTTGGGGGGCGGGGGGAGGAAATCACACACACAGACTCCACCTAATGACCTTTGACTGGCAACCGCTTCCCCTGCCTTGTACGAGGTTCCTTTTCCTACTAGCCCAGGTGAATTAGCCCTTGGATAACTCAAGCCCTTCACTGCTCCTTGCTCTGTTCCCTGGCTGGGGCCCGTGGGAGTCTTGCACAGCAATCCAAGGTAGAATGTGGCCCGTAGCATCACATGCAGGTAGAGGCAAAGCAGCAGGATTGCATGATAAAGACTTAGACACAATACCGGCGCTCTGCTCTGTGACAGCATTGCAACTCAAGCACTTTACAGACCTTCGCTTCATTGTCTCCCAAACCTGTTGCCAGAAAGGGAAGGACTCTGAACACTTTACATATGGGGAAACTGAGGCACAGTCACTCCTTCTCCCCCTTCGGCAAAAAAAAGTCATCCATGTCAGAGGTGGGTCTGGAACCCAGAGGTCATAATTAAGGCTACGATTTAGTCAGCGATCATGGCAGTCATGGATTACATGACTTTACCGGACCTCCACGACTTCTTCAGCTTCAGCTGGAGCCGGGGCTATGCTCCCCACATAGCCCCGCGGTGGGGGCCGCCACCGGGGCTGTGAGCCCCTGCCCTGCGGCTTGCGGTGGGGGCTGCAGCTGGGCACCTCTGCCGCGGCTTGTATGGTAAGTTTTAGTAAAAGTCACGGGCTCCGTGAATGTTTGTTTGCTGCCTGTGACCTGTCAGTGACTTTTATTAAAAATAACAGTGACAAAATCTTAGCCTTAGTCATAATCCCCAGCTAGCTGCCGTACCGGGGGGCTGCTCTTTTTTAAACCTCTTGTTATTTGGTTAATCCAGCCAGTGCTTGACGGGCACTGACCACCTTCCAGCACCTACTCACCTGAACCAACTTGGTGGGGACCAGGCTCCACTAGAGCGGCTCTGACATGGCCCATCAGGGGAGGGGCTAGATTTAGCTCAGAGGGAAGAGTCCCGGCTCCTGCCTTTGCGCCTCTATTCCACGTTGTGTGGCTGTTCCACAGCATGTTCCCCAGCCGTTACAGCCACTCGGCCTGACACCACGGCCGCCAGGCGGGGGTCAATGAGTGTGCCTGGTTTCGGCTGCTGACAGAGAAAGACAGGGCTGGAGCAGCCACATCTGCCCTGGTGTGCAAATGTGCATCTCACCGTTAGCACGGGGGGGGCGGGTATGTACCTGGAGGGGACAAGGTATTGCAGAGGGGCTGACTACAGCCTGCAGAAGCTGCCTCTGTGGGGCTGAAGTGCCCCAAAGCCTCTGGAAACCCAGGCCCTCTGACACGTTTCATTGTGGATTTCCTCCCTTTTGTAGGGGGAAGGGAGATGAAACGAGGGATTCCCTGCAGGGGGGCAGCCAGTTCCCGTGGAAGCATCTCCTGCGATGTGCTCCATCCCTATAGCACAAGGGGCTTTACAACCTCCGTGCGTGCTGCCCCCTGACATGCAGCCACCTGTGGGGTGGGCCCTAGTTCACGGCACAGCCAGAGGGAGGGGGACGTTTTGGACAAGAGCACGCTCCTGCTTCCAAAGATCCTGCCCTGGGACATTTAGGGGGCAGACAGGGCCCTGGTTTTTAAGCTGGCAGCTGAGCGACCCATGCTGCATGAAGTGCACAGTGGGAGTATCTGCTCTGAAGGCAGAGCTCACCCGGCTGGGACCGGACCCGGGGCTGTCAGAGGGGGGGAGGCCTGAGGAGAAAGAACAAAAGCAAGTTTGGCCAAAAAAAGATCCTAGCCAAGTTACAGGTACTTTCCCACTCTGCAGACTCAGACGGGTTGGGAGAGAGACTCCGACAGAAGGGAGCCAAGGTGCAGGTCTGGGTTGTTGCCGGGCCCCCCTGGAGCTGCGGGCAGTGTAGCCGCGGCCTGGCCGCTCCCCAGGAGAAGGTGACGTATCGGCGTCTCCTGACCCTGCAGGTGCAGCTGCTGAAAGACCAGCTGGCTGCCGAAACAGCCGCCCGCATCGAGGCTCAGGCCCGGGTGCGCCAGCTGCTGCTGACCAACCGCGACCTGCTGCAGCACGTCTCCCTGCTGGTGAAGCAGCTGAAGGAGCTGGAGATCAAGGTGCAACACAGGCAGCCAGGTGAGGGGGGGGTGGGGGGCGAGGTTCTTATAGAGCCGCCCCACAGGGGTGGTGCTGAGAGGCCAGGACATTTCTCCAGCCCACAGTCAGGGGGAGCTGCTGAGAACAACCCAACTCGCCTCCTACAGGCAGATGCTGAGAGCGAAGGAGAGGACAGCGCTCTCGTTGGGGGCACCGGGCACAGAGCCCTCCCCAGCCCACATGCTCATCCGGCCCAGAGCCCCAGCATTCCCCTGAGTCAGCCTGGGAAGCACACGCCACTGGGACCGAGCTGGCTCCAGCCGAGCATTGCTCTAATCCAGCACCCTCCCCGCCACGCTGGCTCTGCCCTGCCCCAGCATGTGCTGCAGCATGGCATAGCACCGAATCAGGGCAGAGGGCTCTTTGCCAGCTCCCTGCCAGGGCCCAGTTAGGACCAGGAGCCTGAGCAGTGACGGCGCTGGTGACGCTTTGGCCTGGATGAGTATTTCCTGCTTGTCGGTGGGGAAACGTCTGCTCCCATTTCCAGCCCCTGCGGATGGGGCTGCAGCTCTCGGGGGGGACTGGACGGTGCTGCAGGCAGCCTCTGGTAACCCCCTTCCTTCCCTGCCAGCCCAGGAATACCCCTGTCCCAGGCAGGGTGGCAGCCTGCTATGGAGAATCCCCCCCTCCACCCCTCGTGAGGTGCTGAGCAAGGCAGGGAGGCCGCTCCGAGCTCCAGCCAGCCTTTGTGCTCTCAGCTGGGACGCAGGCAGGGGGGTGCTAACATGGGAGAGGAAAGGTGCCCCCCCTGCACTGCAATATGGGTACGCTGATCCCCGAGGAGCCCGCTGGAGGGGGGGAGATCTGACCTCGTTTCGTAGATGGGGAACGGAGGGAGTCAGATCAGACCTTAGGATGGGAACCAAACGCGAGACCTCAGCCTCACCGTCCTGGGTCTAGCCCCACGGTCGTTCCAAGGCCAATTCCACCGAGGCCTGAGACGACCATGGGCCTTGTGAGCGGCACTGGGCTGGCAGTTCTGGAGACTGCTGGCCTCTGTCCACAGAGCAGAGCAAGCTCCCCTGTCTGCCCTGCCCGCGCACCCCATCCCGACCCCGAGGGCAGGGCAGGGCAGCCTGCACGTCCTCCAGCCAGGGGACAGGCAGCCCCCACGCCCAATAGCTGATTGTGGGTTTGTTTTCTTATGCTGCAGACAGATGGCTGCTGCGAACTGAGACCCAGCACAACTCAGCTCATAGAGCCTCTGACCGGCCCCAGAGGGGCTACTGGCAGAGTGTGGGGGGGAAACACGCAAAGCCCACTCTGGCCCCAGGCAGCCATCCTCTTCCCCCCTCTCCCCATGCCGGAGGAGGGGAGTGGGCCTGGCTAGCTGGGGCTGGGGCCTGTGTTGGCTTTGGACCATCGCTGCCCTCATCACCCTGCTGCAGCTCTAGCCAAGAGCCGCGGAGTCCAGCTCCCACTGGTTCTGGCTGCTGTCCCAGCTGTGCCAGCAGAGGCCCAGGCCTTCACTGCTAGGAGCCCGGGCCCCCAAGCCCCCTCTCTCCCCGCCCCGCCTTTGCTGGGCCTGCTCTGAACATCGCAGGGCCCCGACCAGGCTCTGAGGGGCGTGGCTGGGCCTGGGGGAAGCGCCGCTGCGGGAGGCCGGTAGCACTTCACCCAGGCTGCTTCTCTTTGCCTTGGCAGTTGACAGATCCTTGCAGAACCTGTCCCTGGCTCAGTCCGTGTCTCTGAACCTGAAGAACCATTACAGCCTGGAAATCAACCTGCCCTCCACCTCCACCCCAGCCAGTGTCCTGGGCAGCCCACTGGCCCCTGGCTCGCTGGCTCTGCTGGGCACCAGCGCCTCCTACCTCAACCTCCTGAGTCTGGAAGGTGGCAGGGGCCCTGTCGCCACGGACGGGGACGAGCGCCTGGTGGTGCTGGAGGGGCAGGATGGTCTGTACCGGCGGGTGGAGGGCTCCGAGGTCAGCGACCAGGCTCTGCTCAATGGTGGCGGCAGGCAGAAGGCAGGCGACCCGAGCAGCAGAGCAGAGGACGAGAGGTAGGTCGGTCTCCCCGTTCCCCCCTGCTGGTTAACAGCCACCGGCACTTAGTGTGAGGCTGCGGGAGGAGCAGGGACCCTCCCCTACTTGCTGGCTGGTCTGTTCAGCACGGAGGCTGGGCCAGTGGCCTTGGCAGGCCGGGGGGGTGCACACAGCCGCTGGGCCAGGCCGCGCTCCCCAGTAGCCTGCAGCCCACAATGGAGACAGGCAGGCGAGTCTTGCCCGTGGGCCAGGCAGCTGTGACCACCCCCGAGCGCTGCGGGCTGCAGAGCACAAATTACACCCAAAAGGAAGAGTAAGAAGACAGGGTGAGCGCGTTCCTGGCTCCTTCACACCGGGCCCTGTGGGCGCAGCTGGAGCTTCCCTGTCTCTGCCCAGAGCTGGGGACAGCAGGGGTGGGGCTCGGTCCCCAGCCTGCTTCCCCCTCACACTGTCCCCAAGGGCCCAGGAGCGACCAGGGGGCTGGACGGGAGGTGCTGCAGGTCCCCCCCACCCACGTAGCTGCCGCAGAGTTGCGAGAAGGCAGCTGGCCTCTGAGATCTCTGAGCTGAGCCCAGAGCCTCAGCAGACTTGCTTAGACACGGACGTCTCTTTGCTCTGTGCTCTCAAGGTCGCAGCAGCCCATCCCCAAGCTCAACCCCCCCCCGTCCATCCTGCGGAAGAGGTTGAGCAAAACGTCCCCGAGCCTGGAGGTGGAACCCAAGCCTGAGAACGCTGCTCCCACGACGCTGCCCAGCCCCAACGCATCCAGTCTCACCAACATCACCACCTGCTCGCTCGCCAGCTCGGAGTTCGAGTCGGACGCCAGGACTTCTGCCCCCGGCACAGAGCTCTTCCCCAACCAGGGGGCCCGGCCGGCATGGGGCGAGAACAGCCATGTGTCCCCCATGTCTGGCACCTACCGTCCTTCGGAAGGGGCCCCTGCACCTGGCGAGATGGCTAGCAAGAACCCAGCGAGACACCCGGCAGGCACGGCCTGCACCATGGACAGCACCTTGCCGTTCTCTGCCGCGGGCACCGAAACCTGCTTGCACATCAGCTTCTCGGAGGATGAGCTGCTGGAGAACGAGGTGGATGAGGCCAGGGGGCTCAGCAGGGTCCCTGCTTAGCTCCCAGTTAACTGGCAAGCTGTGCCGGTGCCATCATTACCCGGTGTTAGAATTTAGATTGGCACAGACTTCGGGGTAACTAGAGTTCTTAGTACTTAGCCCAGGAAGCAGGTTGCTTCCCCTGGCTTCTCTGCAACACGTAGCAGACAGGCTAGTTTTGTAATGCCCTCCCCAACAGGCTGCTGGGTGCTACAGGACGAGGCCAGGTTAGTCCGAGCCCCCCAAGCCGTCACAGGCCATGGGCTGCAGACCCCACTGTGCAACAGACATTGGCTTGGAGAGCAGATGGCAGAGTGTTGCTACAACCGTCCTCCAAACCCCCAGGTGGCCGAGGGCCTCTCCTCATCCTGCTCCGTGCACAGTCCAGTGACACACGCAGCAGGGTGCCTCTCGGAAACGCTGCCCCGCTGCTCTGGGAGGGTGGTGCTCATTCACTGCCATGACTCACTGCCCCAGTCATGGTCGGCTGCGGTGTCTGCCAGACAGCGCCATCCTCCGCCCAGTGAGCGCCACACCCCACCCTGCCATTCCCACGGCTCTCCGGCCAGGCTGCTGCGCCGCTGAACGTGCCTGAACAGCTGTGTGCCCAGTGCAGGTGACGCGTGTTTACCCCAGCCAGAGGAGGCAAGTCCGTTCCAGTCCGTGTTTGCTCCTTTGCTGCTGAGCCCAGCTGGGGCCCAGGTCTAGCCTCCCCCCTTCCCCAGCACTGGGGTCTGACTTGTGACAAGCGTTCCCCGCTGCTGTGCAGTGCGAGTCTCTTGGCTAGTGGTATTAGATCCTGCCTAGCGAGCCGCAAACAGAACAGGGGCCCAAGTGCAAATCCTCAGATGCTCCACTCCTGACCCCTTGGGAATGGAATCAGCTTTAATATGTATTAGCTGCTGGAACAGGAAACTGCATCGCTGGGGCTGGGAGCAGGCAGAGCGGGACGGATGCTGGCAGGCTCTTTGAAACGCCCAAGGCAGCCCCAGCTGCGAAGCGGGAGGCTAGGCTGGAGAATACCACTGGAAGCTGTCCAGGCAGGGGTGGGCAGAGCACAAGGACCCTGGGTTGATTAACAATCCAAGTCCACCGGTCTCCCCACTCCGCAAAGCATTCTGCATCTGACGGGGACAGCCGGGTCCAGGATGTGGTCCTGTTACGCTGGTTCCAGGGGTCTGTTCCCTTCTCATACTGATCCCCCTTGGCTAATGGGACAGGAAGAACAGCCACCATTTGGTAGGGGGATAAATAGCTGGGTACAGACTAGTTCAGACACCTTTCCCAAGGCTTGAGAGTTCACGGTATCCCCCCAGCAGAGATTGGGACCATCCGGTCACTGCACTGGCTTCAGGACCCATCTAAGGGTTTGCTTGGGAGTGGTGCTGATGCTAAAAATCCATTGCACTTCCCCCATGCCCAGGCCCTCCTGGGAATGGAGGGGCAGGAGGCACCTGGCTTCATGTTTTATTTGGCCACCAGACCCTCCCAACCTTGCAGCCCAGCTTGTACGCATGTGACGGGGGCTGTGGATCCTACTGGGGACAGGAGCGAGGTTTCTTCCTGCACGCTGGGGAGTCTGCTCCGAGCACCTCACCATGCAGCGTTGGCTTCCAGCTTCCCCGGTGCACACTGTGGAAGCAACTCCTACTCATCGAGTTCGGCCGTGTTCCCACTGGTTGCTACATGGGAGGAACTCAGTGCGGTGTGACTCCGCTCTCTCTAGTGCCCAGGCCAGGCTAGCTCGGAAGTGGGGGGCACTCACCCAGGAAGATCAGTGGTGGCTCGTTACTCTCCCCAGACACGTTCAGGAGAAGATCACAGCAGCTGGGTAGTCTCGGCTTTCCCTACCCCGCCCGCTCCTCTTCTGCCCAAGCTGTGCTCTTATGCGCAAACAGCTGCTTTGCTGCACGTTCTGACCGTGGGGGGAGGGATTGGTCCAAGGTTTGTGCGATTTACCAGGTTAGGGATCAGTTTTTAGGAGTAATGAAATGTGGGGGCGGAGGTTAGGGGCTGCCCGTAACGTTAATGCTGCAAACGGGTACCCTAGGCCCAGGGCCGGGTTAGGTGCAGTTTAGACAAGGTGGCGTGAAGCAGATGTACCCCCGCCCCCGAATGAGTGGTGAAAGCTTCTGCAGGTTGGGGTAAGGGAAGTGAGCAGGCTGGTGTGTTGCAGATGGATGGGCCGTGCAGCGCGGGGCAAAATGCAGCCCTGGGCAGAGGAGTCAGAGTAAGGCTTAGCTACCACTTCATGCTCCCAAGGGCTAGGCGCCGCAGGGGCCCTCCTTTAGGCTGGAAGGAGACTCACGCAGTGCCCAGCCTTGTGCGGTCTGTGCCCAGGGTGACAGTGCCCTGGCTGAGTGCGTGCGGGTGCTTGAGGAGGGGTGTGTGCGGGTGACCAGCAGAGGGGAGAACTAAGCGTGGCAGCTGTTAGATCCAGGGGACGGTTCGGCCCGACAGCTCTGGTGACGTGTGGACTCTACAGCTGGGACGTATTTCAGTCTGCTAGGAAACACACTGACCTTGTACTGAGAAAACACGTGTAGGTGCAGTTTGTTACTGGACTTCGAAGGAAATAAAGGCTGTGTCCTGCTCTCCCGGGGCCGTGGGATTTCCACGCCGTGCCCTGTTGCCGGACAAGCGGCCGGGAGCCGGCGCTGTAATTACAGATTTGTTTTCCACTGGTGCGTGTGCCTGGTGTGTTTATTTATTTTAAATACCACAGCCCTGAAAGCCCCTCGTTCCACGCTGGGGGCTCTGCGCTGGGGACAGGGGATCTGCCCGCTGGGATTCTGGCCCCTAGAAGCAACGACAGAGCCTCCCATCCCCCTGTCAACCTGCGGCGTCACTGAGGCCGTGTCTACACAGGGAGCACTACCCCAGCAGAGCTGCACTTTATAGCAGTGTAGTAATATCCTGACCCCCGCCAGCCCGGGACAAACTCCGCTGTGCCAGCGTGTGGGGGCTACAGCAGGGACGGCAGCCAGCACAGCCGTGGGGTCGGGTCACCTCTCTCCCCCTCGCCCAGCACAGCGGTGGCAGCAGAAGGCTGTAGCGTAAACCTGGCCCTGAATTGCTTAGGCCTGAGTCGCCCTTGGGGTACGTCCAGTGTAGACGCTGCAGGGAGCATGGTCCCTCGCCTCTAGCGAGGTACAGCCTCGGGGTGCTGGGCGTGCAAAGGGCAGGCCTGGTGCGTCACCTCGTGGTGACAATTGGTATTACACCCAGCAAAGACCCCGGGCCCTCCCCTGCTCAGGGATCGGTCCTCCGAGCACGGCTCAGCAGGACGGGGGTAGCTTAGACAGGGCTGGTGGCAGCATGCAGTGGGCTGAACAGCTGGGGAGCAGCAGCTGCTCTCCCTGACACCAAGGGACCCATAGCGAGCCCCGGGGGGTGAACGCAGATGATCTTGGAACCAAATCCTGCAGGTTAAAGCCAGCCCATTTTCCACCCTATCGGTCTCCGCCGACTCCACGCTGGTTCCTGCTCCTGGCTAGGTCCATGCCCTGCTTAGAGCAGGTGTAGTGCAGGCTCTCTCCAGTGATGCTGCTACAGTTTTGTTATTGTTACCGTGGCGACCTACCTTTGGGGAGCGCTGCAGGCCCAGCAGAGATGGCTGGGGAGCCTGAGCATTGGCACATAGTCCATGGCGCAAGCAAAGAGGTCAATACGGGGCAGGATGTGCAGTGAGGTGACCTGCCTACGCCCAGGGAGGTGCATGGCCAGAAACAAAGAGCCAGCCGGGTCCACAACCGTCCCACCCTCAGCACTACACCCTTGCTCTCCGCACAGCAGAGAGGGCTCTACAGCAGCCTGCCAGTCCCTCCGAGCGAGCCCAGCTCTGTCCTGCAGCACGGACTGAGCCCAAGCACTTCCCAGGCCAGTGTCAGCCGGAGTGAACTATCCGGTCTACTTCAGCAGGCGTCACCTCGGCTCGGAATTCATCCGACGTCCACTCAATGGGCAACGCCTGGAGACCTGCTATGGCCCATTGTTAGGGAATCACAGGCCCATGTGCAGGCCTCATTTTGACACGTCAGTAGTTTGTGGTGAGCCAAGGTAGGAGGCTCAGACGTCCTAAGGGGCATAAGTGCACCGAACTCTTACATGCTGTTGACAACCTGCCTCCCACCCTCCCCTGTAAAGGGCCAGTGGCCCCCGGCTCCACCCCTTCCAAGAGCTGTTTTTGGCAATAAAAATGAAGTGGAACTTTGTCAGATTCACTCTGGCTCCTGTCTCGTCCACGTTCGTTTCCGCAGCTGGAAGAGCCGGCACAAGGCTGCCTGCTGATCTGCTCCCGAACGCGGAACAGCCCGTGAGATCAGGGCACAAAAAGCTCGTCACCCTGCTACGTTCCCTCCTGGGCAACAGGTATCTGTTATCCTTAGCAATGGTGCATAGTCAGGCAAGTGGTCCCGGGCTGCCTTGCCGGGGTAATTTCCTCCTGCGAGTAGCCTGAACGGGGAGGGACTTTATGCTGCTGTCTGTTCCTCACATTCTGATGCCCCCCTTCCAAACACCAGCGTGATTCAAAGCGAGTCCCTGCAGCAGGGAGGGGGCAGGTTGCTAACTGCCTTCCATGGCTGTAGTAAGTGAAGGCCCTGATAAAGGCCCAGTATGAGGCCTGAGGCCTGAACTAAAGAAATGGTCAAGACTTTGCTAACATAAAGCAAAGTTAAGCTGTGAGCCAAAGGCAGGCCCTGCTCACAGAAGCTGGCAAGGAAAGGGCTGATGCTGCAAAAAGAGACATACCTAAAAGGTACTGGACACCAGATATCAGAACACTCCTATACTGGAACATTCCACAGATAACATGGAACAGGCCGACCCATCCCAATGACAGGGGCAAAAGGGTAAAATGATGGATAGAGTTGTTTTGATCGAACCAACATGTACAAGGTGAGAGGCGGCACCTTACTACGTAGAGGGGTTGTACCTCAATACGTCAGGAGTGATGTGTAACTTGTTTGTACCTGTGTATAAGAGTGTATCCCTGGGGCGGTGTCTTTGTCCGGCCGAGGGGGGCAGTGGAAAGTCCCGCCACTGACTGAGCTGAGTCCATTGCCAAGAGGCACTTTCTCGTAGTATGCCCAGTAGACTAAGTAATCTACGGGGAACTGCAATTGTGTCAGGGTCGCAATAAACCTGGCCGAGGTGCCTTCGTACCTTACTAGACTCTGTGGTTATTGGGGGGTTCTCTTTGGGTCTGCTGGGTTAGCAATCTGCGCAGAGCTGGGGCAGCACACAGAGGGAACACACGCACGCAGCCGAGTGATATCAACAGGAGAAAGCAGAAACACCACACCGGTAGCATCTGACAACCATGGCCACAACAGTCCCACCCAGTCAGTGAGAGAGAGGAGTGGGTTTTCCCCACAAGACCACTAGGGGTCAGCCAAACTTCATTTTCCTCCACTCCCTCTCCCCAGAGCTGCGGCCAGGCTCTGTCTGGCCAAGGTTCGGAGTCGCACGAGCAGTGCCCCCGGGCTCGTCTGTGCTGGGGTGTGCATGAGCCAGCTCCCTGTGCAGACGTGCTGCCTGGCCCCAGAGCTAAGCCACCAGCCTAGCAATAAACCGCGGGTGCCACCAACCCACCCAGGGCAGAGCAGGCCTAGGAACGAATGCACGTAGGCTCTTCCTGCCCCACCAACCCTAACCCCGCGAGGGCTGCTGCTGTAGAGGTTACTGCTCTCCAGGCCGCTGCAGTACGGAGTCCTCCCCATGCCACGAGCTGGTTCCCCAGAACGTCTCCCTGTCAGGGACGCTGTCCGCAAGGCCTGGGCCCTGGAGTATGAGCCTGACCGGGGAACAGAGTCGGGCTGCACACAGCGCGGGGAGGCCTGCTGGAGCCCACGGCCAAGTGGCCCACGTGGCCTGCTCAGTAAAGGGACGAGGCCGAGCACCCGTCACGGAGGTCTCAGAGCAGGGCTGGAGCCCA
Organism: Terrapene triunguis; assembly: GCF_002925995.2. Taxonomy (NCBI): domain Eukaryota; kingdom Metazoa; phylum Chordata; order Testudines; family Emydidae; genus Terrapene; species Terrapene triunguis. Next base: position 14,994,914 of record NW_020664589.1, read on the forward strand.
CGGCAGTGCAGGGGGGAGCTGGCTGTGCTGTGCCTGCGCTGCTGGAGGCGCTGCCCTGAGCGAGCAAGGCAGGGCAGGCTGGAGAACGGAGAACAGCAATGCCTGCGTGTTAAGCAAATGGCGTTCTCATACTGCACCCAGCGCGGGGCTCGCCCAGGACAGCCTCACAACCTCACCCCTCCTTGGCTACAGCTACCTGGCCGGGGTGCCCAGGCCTGTCCCCCAACCCCGGTACGTTGCCTGCTGCTCAGAGGGGATAGGGCAGGAGCAACAGGTGGGTTGGGAGTTTGCTCAGCTTGAATAGCAGCAGCCACTCGCCCAGCTGGACCCCGAGTTCCGCGGGGTGGGGCTCTGCCTTGTGGGTTTGGCAAGTGCTGGCCGCCGCCTAGATCTTCACACTGTGCCTACCACCGTGGGCTCTGGGTGCCTCAATCTCGCCTGCCCCAGCTGGTGCTTCCAAGGGGAGCCACATTCCCCACAGCCAGTTCCAAAGCCCCATCCCAGGCTAGAAACCAGCCACGAAGCTGACAGGTTATGGGGGCGACAGAGCCAGCAGCAGGGACAGGGCCATCACCCCCTGGGCCTGGGGGGCAGCCGAGGAAGCCAGGGAGACAGCTGGAGGCCACATTGCCAGCAGCACAGCAAAGAAGCCTCCAGCCTCCTGGTGCTGCCCGTAGAGGCCACGCTCGGCAGGGACGCTCGAGGGACCCGGCAGGGGGCTGGGTGCACACAGCTCAGCTGCTCTCCAGAGTGTCGCGCTAGCTAAGCGATGGATTATGTCCAAGAGTTTCCTAAACCACACATGGTCCTTACAAGCCCTGCACCTCCATGGACGACCCATGTCCCCTGGCCAGTCAGTGCAGGGTGCCCTTTGTTTGATGGGTGTCTGGACAGCATCTCTGTCCCCGCCATCTCTCCCAGCTGCTGCGCTAGTCCCAGATTGCAGGCGTTCAACACACCCCTAATTGCACACTGGCCTGGGGTCCAACGGGTCCAGACGATGCCTAAACCTCAAGGCATCTCTGCCACCACCTGCCACCCCCACACAGCCCACTGGTACAGCTACAGCTCTTGGGACCAGCCTGTCGGTTTTAGGTATCAGCTTCACCCCCTGGTGCTCACTCATTCAAATTGCAGCTGGGAAAATTTGGCCTGCTCTGGCTCATGAGATCCTTGGCAGAATGGGGGGATGCAGGTTAGGGGGCTGGAGCGCTGAGGCGCTGGGGGTGGAGGGGAGGTAGCCCACAGCTGGCACCACATCAAACAAGCCTACCCAGACCCATGGTCCCAGAAATGAATACGGTGTCTTTGGGCGTGGGGGTTTGCTCACCCAGGCTGCCACAGCAGTATCAGAAGGGCCACTGGGGAGTGGGATGGGATGGAAAATGACAGCAAACCCCGGTGACAGACAAGAGGAGGGGGGTGGGGTGAAGGGAGTGGGATTGTTATGGGGGAACGGCCATCACGGGTGAAAAACCCCCGAGTGATTTCAGTAGAGAAACCACGACTAACTAGGGAAGTTTTATCCTGACTAATGGCATGTCAGAACTCCAGCCCTGTCCCACAAGGCAGCAGGCTCCAAACGCTGCAGACCGGGTCCCCTCCCTCGCTATTCAATACAGCTTTCTCTAGCACCTAGTCGGTTTCATCCCCTATACAGTTCTGTAGGGGTGCTGCACTGGCATTAGGGAGACTTGGTGATCTCGGGTCTCCCTAGCACAGCAAGGTCGGTAGGTGACACTCAACAGTCAGTGGGAACAAGTGGCTCCATGGGCAGGTGGGGAGTGGGGTGTTTATTTTTTAACTTCCTGTTCAGTACATAGGGCCTGACACAAAGCTCAGGGAAGTCAGAGGGCATCTTTCCATTGACTTCAATGGGCTTTGGATCAAGCCCCTAAGGCAGCGTTTCTCAAACTGGGGTCTGCGGGCCCCTGGGCGTCCACGAGGGTACTCCAGGGGGTCCATGGGCCCTGACAAATAACTCCTCCCCCTCCCTCAACTCCTCCCACTCTCTCCCAGCGCCTCCTGCACTGGGGCAGAAGGGGGATGGGGGCGCTCGGGGGAGGGGGCAGAAAGAGGTGGGGAAGAGGAGGGGTGGGAAGAGGTGGAGTGGGGGCAGGGTTTGGGGGTGAGCAGGGTGCTTGCGGTCCACAAAATTTTGTAAGTCAAAATGGGGGTCATCGGTTTGCTAAAGTTTGAGAATCGCTGCCCTAAAGCATAAAACATGCAATCACTCTGCCTTTAATCGCTCTCCCCCGCTTTCCCAGGTACAAGACCGGACTAGGTTAGGCATTAGTTAAAGCACTTTGCATCTTTTGGCTGCTCAGTGGCTAATAGGAAATGGTCCCCGTCCAGTTCAAAAGAACGGCCACAGGGTCAGACCAAGGGTCCATCTCGCCCAGTATCCTGTCTCGGACAGTGGCCAGTGCCAGGTGCTTCGGATGGAATGAACAGAACAGGGCAATTTCAAATGATCTACCCAGTCATCCACTCCTAGGTTCTGGCAGTTGGAGGTTTAAAGACCCTCGGAGCATGGGGTTGCATCTCTGACCATCTCCGCTAATAGCCATTGATGGACCTGTCCTCCAGGAACTTACCTAGTTCTCTTTTGAACCCTGTTATACCTTTGGCCTTTACAACAGTCCCTGGCAATGAGTCCCACAGGTGGACTGTGCGTTGTGGGAGGTACTGCCTTTTGTTTGTTTTAAACCTGCTGCCTGTTAATTTCATTGGGTGAGCCCTAGTTCTTGTGATATGTGCAGGGGTAAATAACACTTCTCTGTTCACTTTCCCCACACCGTTCGGAGTTCTATAGACCTCTCATATCCCCCTAGACTGAATAGTCCCAGGCTTTTTAACCTGTCCTCGTAAGGAAGCAGTTCCATACCCCTGATCATTTTCATTGCCCTTTTCTGCACCTTTTCCAATTCTAATATGTTTTTTTGAGATGGGGAGACCAGAACTGCAGTATTCAAGGTGTGGGCGTACCATGGATTTACATAGTGGCACTATGATATTTTCTGTTTTATCATCTATCCCTTTCCTAATGGTTCCTTATATTCTGTTAGTGTTCAATGGCCAAAAAAAAAAAAAAAAAAAAGCAGAGTGGATGTTTTCAGGGAACTATCCACAATGACTCCAAGATCTTTCTTGAGTGGTAACAGCTAATTTAGACCCCATCACTTTGTATGTATAGTTGGGATTATGTTTCCAACGTACATTACTTTGCATGTATCAACACCATTGAATTTCATCTGCCATTTTGTCGCCCAGTCACCCTTTGTAACTCTTCACAGTCATTTTTGGACTTAGCTATCTTGAATAATTTAGTATAATCTGCAAACTTTGCCACCTCACTGTTCATCTTTTTCCAGATTATTTATGAGTATGTTGAACAACACTGGTTCCAGTACAGACCCCTGGGAGACCCACACCATTTACCTTTCTCCACAGTGAAAACTGACCATTTATTCCTACCCTTTGTTCCTGTCTTAACCAGTTACTGATCCATGAGAGGACCTTCCCTCTTATCCCATGACTGCTTACTTTGCTTAAGAGCCTTTGGTGAGGGACCTTGTCAAAGGCTTTCTGAAAGTCCAAGTACACTAAATCCATTGAATCACCCTTGTCCACGGGCTTGTTGACTTCCTCAAAGAATTCTAATAGATTGGGGAGGCATGATTTCCCTTTACAAACACAATGTTTACTCTTCCCCAACACATCATGTTTATTATCTGTGTCTGATAATTTTGTCCTTTACTGTAGTTTCAACCAATTTGCCTGGTACTGAAGTTAGGCTTACCATCCTCTAATTGCCAGATCGCCTCTGGAGTCTTTTTTAAAAATAGGCATTACATTAGCTATCCTCCAGTCATTTGGTACAGAGGCTGATATAAACTGTAGGTTACATTTACCACAGTTAATAGTTCTGCAGTTTCATATCTGAATTCCTTCACAACTCTTGGGTGAATCCCATCTGGTCCTGCTGACTTATTATTGTTTAATTTATTGATTTGCCCCAAAATCTCCTCTATTGACACCTCAATCTGGGGCAGTTCCTCAGATGTGTCACCTAAAAAGAATGGCTCAGGTATGGGGATCTCCTGCACATCCTCTGCAGTGAAAACTGATGCAAAGAATTAATTTAGCTTCTCTGCAACAACTTTGTCTTCCTTGAGTGCTCCTTTAGCACCTCGATCATCCAGTGGCCCCAACGACTGTTTCTGATGGACTTAAACAGCAAAAAAAAAAAAAAAAAATTTAATTGTTTTTGTGTCTTTAGCTAGGTGCTCTTCAAATTCTTTCTTGGCCTACCTTATACTCTTACACTTGACATACCAGAGTATATGCTCCTTTCTACTTTCCTCACTAGAATTTCACTTTCAATTTCTAAAGGATGCCTTTTTGCCTCTAACTGCCTCTCTTATTCTGCTATGGTCAGGGCTGCCGAGAGCGGGTTCGGGCCCCGGTGAAAAAAAATGTTCGGGCCCCCCAGCAAGGGTCGAGGGCGGGGGGGGGGGAAGCCGGGCCCCGGGCCCCCTTCCGGACTGCCAGGCCTCGGTAATTTATACTGGCTTCCCCCCCCCTCTCGTCGGCCCTGGCTATGGTGGCATTTTTTTTGGTTCTCTTACTGTTTTTTTTTTTATTTGGGGGTTTACATTTAGTATGAGCCTCTATTATGGTGTTTTTAAATAAATATTCTCCATGCAATTTGCCGGCATTTCAACCCTGTGGCTGTTCCTTTTCGTTTCTATTTTTGTGTAGTTCCCCTTAGCATTTTTCCACCCACAAGGATATTAAATTTAATGACATTAGGATTGCTATTACCAAGAAGTTCTGCTATATTTCAACTCTTGGACCAGATCCTGTGCTCCACTTAGGACTAAATCAAGAATTGCTTCTCCCTATGTGGGTTCCAGGACAAGCTGCTCCAAGGAGCAGTCATTTATGGTGGCTAGAAATTCTCTCTGCATCACATCCTGAGATGACATACACCTGGTCAACATGAGGATAGCTGAAACCCCCCATTTTTATAGTGTTTTCTGCCTTTGTAGCCTCTCTACTCTCCCTGCGCATTTCACAATCACCATCCTGGTCAGGTGGTCAGTAGTATATTCCTACTGCTACACTCATTGTTCAAGCATAGAATTTCTATCCAGAGACACATTTCTATCTATCTAGGGGGCAGTTTAATTCATTTAAGATTTTACTGTATTTGACGCAATGCTTTCTTTCACATATAGTGCCACTCCCCCACCAGCACGACCTACCCTGTCATTCCGATATATTTTGTACCCTGGTATTACTGTGTCCCATAGATTATCCTCATTTCACCAAGTTTCTGTGATACCTGTTCCTCTAATGCCAGGCACTCTAGTTCACCCATCTAGTATTTAGACTCCTGGCAGTCACATATGAGCACTTGTACATTTTGTCAGGGGTCCTCATCTCAACTAGCACTTATGGGCAATTTTGCTGGCAGTCTCAGGAGAGAGCTACCCAAGGGCTATATGAGGCTGGGAAACTGAACTCTTTCTGCTCTCGAGCTGGTCCCCTCCAGTGCTGGGCCGGGCACACTGGCAGGGCAGTGTGGTGAAGCTGGCCCTCCTACCACCTACATCCTATGCACAGACCAGGGGCCCCAGACCCCTGGAATAACAGGTCAGCACTTTCCCCACCAGTACAGTCACAGAGAAACATTTGGAAATGCTTTAAAATCTATTCCGTGATCCATACTTTGCAGACTAAGCCATGCCAGCACAACTCCGTTCTCACGCAGAGCCTTCCAGGGGGCCTTTTCAACGATTAACAACGTCCAACTATTATTATAATTTCAGCGCATCAGGATGGAAGCTCTTGGATGAGATGGACTATTTGTCTGATCCAACAGAGCGGCAGGCGAGAGGCTGGACTAGATGGGCTGTTGGTCTAGTCTGGTCAACATCTCTCTCATTCATATTCTAGGAACACTTGAGCTATTCTTTAATCACACTGCACCTATAGGAAAATCCTATGGAATGTAATAGGGATTAAACCGACTAGGTTCTATGGAGGTCACGCTGAAAGTGTATTGACATTAATCGGTTATCTCGATATAGGGTGACCAGACAGCAAGTGTGAAAAATTGGGACGGGGTGAGGGGTAATAGGTGCCTATATAAGACAAAGCCCTGAATACTGGGACTGTCCCTATAAAATCAGGACATCTGGTCACCCTATCTTGATACCTTTTCAATAGGATTTCTATACCATGCTGTATAGCTCCATAGTAGGGACACGGTTCTCTATTATTCAAGCATCCTATGGAAAAAGTGCACTGTTTTCTATTGTCGGTATGTAGAAGACCTATAGAATATAAGTTCTATACCGTCCAGAAGACACCTGGGCTGTAGGGGACACATTGCAGAAATGAACTATTTGGTGGGGAGAAGAGGAGGAAGAGACACTATTACTATTTAACATTTTTATTATGCTTCCTTCATAGGAAGAAACTTTTCCCCCCTCTTTGCTGTCTGGTGAGCTGCTAGCAATCATCAGGCAGACAGGTGGTAAAGATTCATACCCATCAAACAATGCCATTTAGTTTGTAACCTGTGACTAAATCTGGTGTTAGCTTTAATTTCAGTCTGCTTTAGGGCTCGCTTGTTAATCTCTATGCAAAGCAGATGAAATGAATATGCAGCATTTTGGATGTAATTGTACAGCTTCAATTCAGCACTATAATTTTCCAAACAGGATCTTGCAATCAAGCTTCTATTCATTAGTGTATAAACAATTTAGTTTCTCAGCTCTCCAGTATGCCAATCATTTCAATGGAGTGAGCATCTCTGACAAAAAAGGAGGAAAGTTTCCTTTGTGTAACAGAGGTAAAAGTTGCTGGGTAACTTTAGCCCACTTCACACAAGAGAGAGACTCTAGCGGTTTTTAAAGAACCTCTTTGTTTTCCTGTGCCTGGCAAACTGGTTCTGAAGGACTGAGTGGCATTTTCCCCCAGGTAAGAGCCCCCCAAATCTGGCCAATAACGAGCCCTTTCATGACTAGACACAACACCAAGGTCCTGACCACATGTGACCATTAAAGATCCTCTGACAGCTTTTGAAAATGGGGTCCTGAGCCCCAAGAACAATTTCCCCTTAGATCATGTTATCCTGCGGATCTTCCTTCCTCCTGGCATTTCGATCAAAGGATTTTCTCCTTCACTTCCTGTCCTAAATCATCACGTAGCATTGCTGCTCTTTATTAAAACAGCGGTCACATTTCACCCCAGAGGTGGCTGCATGTCAGTGGTGGAAGCGATCCTTCTGTACAGGTGGTCTACGGCATTCTGTAGAGTAGGTCTGGATTTCTGCTTGCTAAGCCTGCTCGGCTCTCTCTGATGGGATTCCCGGGCCAGTGTCAGATGGTGACCGTAGTAGGACCATACCGAGTTTATCCTGGGAACTCATTGGGGCGCTCAGAATCGGGGTAGATCCTCCCTGCAGCGTGACAGTCCCAATGCAGAGACAGAGCAATGCAATGCAGAGCTGCCCAGCCGAAGCATCCCTGTGAAGACTTCATTCAGCAGCCCCCTCCCCCACCCACGTGCACAGCACTTCCCTGGGACATTCGGGTCTGGAAGAAAAGATTCTTGTCCCCTCTGAGAGGGGCTCAAAATGCCCTCCCCCGCTCTGAGGCCAGAATTGTGTCTCCCCCGCAGCCCGCTTTCTCGGTCACGGTTAATAGCAGCGCTCCCCCCTTCCATGTTCTCCTCCAGCTCCTGCAACTTCTCCTTCCTGTCATTTCCCCACTGCCCCCTCCAACCCCACCCACTCGCCCGCCACCCCCTTCCCCCACTCCATGCATGGGACAGAAGGGGCAAGCAACTTGGTGACGCATTTCTCTACCTCTCCGCCCCCTGGTCAGCAGGGCCATCTCCCAGGCTGCACTGCTTTGCTTGCCCTCCTGGAGGGGCTCCGGGTGCCCAAAGGGAACTGGGCCTGCACCCTGGGCTGGAGGGTACTTTTAAATGTCATGCCTCTAAAATCTCACATCAGCGACGCCGGAGGTTTCCGCCCCCTTGCTTTGGGCTCGCCAATAAGATAGAGCCTGAGTTCATGACGTTTGAGAAAGAGGAATCATTTAATTTAGGAAAGTGTTAGCTTCTGGGGGCTGGATGGCCGTCATCACTACGGCACCAATTCAAATCCAGCCCCGGGGCAGTACTGGACAAACATCCTCCCATGGGTGGCACGTGAACTGCCGGCTGGGGAAGGCTATCCCTCAGCCCTGTCCCTTCTGCCCCCGCGGGAGCCCAGAGCCCCCCACTGCGGCCGCAGCGCCCGCCCCAGGTTAGTGCCCCAGCCCTGGAGCTCTGGGAGGGCAGGTGACGGGGCCCCAGTCCAAGCTGGGGCCATGGCACAAGGGGAGCTGCAGAGCAGGAGGGGGACTGGGGGTGGAACATGGGTGGGGAGACACAGCCTCCCCCAGCCGATGATACCTGCTGCCCATGCATCCTCCCCTTGAGATGGCTGTTCGCTAGGCTACGTGAAGCGGGCTTGGGGGCGCTCAGGCAGCTCCTAGCAGACAGCTGCCAATAGCAGAAGCACAATCAGCAGCACAACACCGAGACGAAGGGTTGAATGGACTAGTGAGAAGGCAGGATGGCCCAGTGGTTAGGGGCTTATCCTAGGAATCGGGAGACCTGGGTTCAATTCCTTACAATACCACTGGCTTCCTGTGTGAGCATGGGCAAGTCACTCAGCATCTCTGTGCCTCAGTTCCCCTCTGTACAATGGGGATAACAGCCCTGCCTCGCGGGGCTATTGGGACGATAAATACATTGAATATGGTAATTGATAGCTAGTCGTTTGTTCTATCTCCCCAGGCCTGGCTGGAACACACTGAGGGGTGTAGCCTACACAAGTCCTGCACTCCAGGCCCCTGTTCTGGAGGTAAAACATTTCCGGCTCCAGGGCTGTTAATCCACCCAGCTAGGTGAATTTTGTGTTTAAATGTTGCCGGGCTCTGTGGGCGTTTTATCTACTTCAATCCATGCGCCAAGCATGCGCGGCGATCGACCGCATGAGAAACAGACAAATCCCACGCAAGCGGGGCCAGACCTCACCATCAGCTGGATGGATGAATACGAACTCCTGGCCACACACCGTGGTGCTCCCCATTCAAGCTCTGCGGCGACATGACCAACACTGCTAGCCTCCTGTTCGCTTACAGCAAGCTAGGGCTCGCGTGGCCCAGGCATTGCTGAGAACAGCCACAAACAGCAGCGCCGTCAGCGGCCACGCTTAGCGTAGTCTCCATTTCCAAGTGACTATCGACAGGTCTAATTACAGACTATCACGCAGACAGCTTGTTCGCTTGTCACACAAAAACCGGTACTGAACCCTAAGCCATAGTATTCACAGAACGCAGCAAGACACTGCTGAGACCGCACAGGGAACTAGGCAGGCAAACCACCTCCAGCAAAACTAATTACTTCCTGATTGTCTCAGGCCACCCACTGGGTATAATAGTATAGACTAAATTCAGCATATACATAACTAAGTACTTGGCACCAATTTGGAATACAATAATCATCCTCTGCGTTGCATAATTAAAATCTGATCACTCGGAAGAATTATTTCCTAGTCCAAGGATTGGGTAAGGATTGCATAATGCGGTGTAAGAGAGGAATGCAGTCTAGCAGTGACACGCTCCAGTACTAACGGTATTCAATCACACACTGGCTTTCCAAAAAGGCAGGTTTAAAACTTGGTGCAGTGTGAAGTGACAGGGGAGGGGGAGGGTCGTGTGCAGACAGGAGGGTTTATGAGCCTAGTTTTAGCAACCGGTCTGATGTCATCTCAGGTTTCAGCAGAGATGCTGCAATGCCCGGCCAGCAGCATTTGATGCAGTACAAGGGACCTGCAACAACCTTAACTCTGCCCTTTTCTGTGTGTGCAGCACAACAGGCTGGGCCCTTCTACACATCGGCAGCTTCTGACACTGGCTGCCTGACAGAGAGCAGTGTGCAAGCCAGCGTATTCCTCAATCTCCCGGGAGAGCGGAGAAGAAAGACTGTTACTGATCAACCCATTTTGGCTTCTTTTGTAACAACACAGCAGAACCACATCACTTCCTTACGGAGGCCACTGGACACCAGGCCGCTTTCACTCCAAGCCACGCCGGAGCATGGGAAAGGCAACAGGGGAGAGGACAATGAGTTTAAAAAAAAAATACCCGGAGAATGCGAAATTGGAGAGGATTCCTTGGCGTGCTGGGCTGTAGCAAGAGCCACGCGCACGGCAAAGATCCAGTGGGGAAGTGATTAGAAGCCACTGGAAATAAAGGTTTAGAACTGGCCCCACGAAAGCACTGGGGGAAAATAACTCCCCAGGAGTGTTTCACAAATGTTGGTTCCCATTTATAAGTGAATTCACTTTGGCCATGTTTTCTTGCATTCTTTTTCATGCACACGTCGCCCTTGCTAGCTTTCCGTGCAAGCATCAGGGCTAACGGTAAGCTCACCCGCTCACGTACCCCCCACCCTGAGCCTTGCAGTAGATGCTCCCTTGGCATCACTGGGGAGCTTTGGGGCCTGTCACACTGGTGTAAATCTGGAGTAATACCACTGAAGGCAGTGGGGTTACTGCAGCAGCAAAGAGAGCAGATTTTTTTCCGTTCACTTCATCCCACTGGATCATACGCTGGCCATGCAAGCAGGGGTGGGGCTGCTCGGCTGCTCCCAAAGCACGCGCACATTCCTTTGCATTGACCCTTTGCAAGCAGAGAGTTGACCTCTATACCTGCAAAGCAATGAGGCTTCATGGCCGGGTCTATTGTGATTGTGCGTCTGCTAAAGGCGTTTGGAAGGACGCAGTAATAAGAAATAAAATAAAACGGAACGTGTGTGTCTGATCCATCGGCTTCCCTTTGAGGCCCCCTGGAGACTCAGCAAGAATACATGGATATTGCATGAGCCCTGGCATTTGACAGCAGGCCAGCCCTTCGGTTGGCCGCTGCCATGGCTTGCACTGTCCAAGCTCGTAAATCACCCGCCGTGACATCCTTTTCACAACTCGATTCCCAGCCAGGATATTCCTATTCCTGCTGATTACACATCAGTGCGCTCGGGGGAAGTTGTATCTCCCATTTCCAGGAAGGGAGGCACCGCAAGGAAAACGCATTGATAAAAAGGAGAATGAAATCAGCTTTGTTCATGCTGCGAATCCTCTATTGTTCCTGCTGAAATCGTCAGCCATCACTGGAGAAAGTATTTCCTAAGCGATAAATCTCCTGGGCTCCTCTGCAGCCTTTGCCTTGGCACAAGCGCCTTCTTGGGTTGTTTTGAAAGAAAAGCGGCCTTCGCCGCAAGGCTGCCTTTGCGAGATACAGACTTTATTTGATTAACACTTTCACCTTCCACCCCTGACCCTTTGCTGGGGCTACACCTCTGCAGGACGGATGCCAAGCACTTTGAGAGCCCCTGAGTGCTCCTGGGATGGAGGTGCTTAGGTCTTCAGGACCGGACTTGCATTGGCCTGTAGCTATGCCACATTGCGTCCATCAGAACTCACAAGGCAAGCGGGGCCAGGCCAAAGACCCCAAAGGGGCACCTAGAATAGCAGGAGGTGGAGTTGGCAATTGCGTAGGTCAGCTCCTTAATCAGCGCCTCGCTGTGATGCTAGGAGCCACCATGCTGCTGGTGCTGTGTCTGCACAACAGCAAAAAACCAGAGCGTGTAGACGTTAGGCCCAGAAGGGATCATTATTACCACCTAGTCTGAGCCCCTGCGAAGCACAGGCCAGAGAACTGCACCCAGCGATTCCTGCATCGAGCTCATAACTTCTAGATGAGAGCAGTTAGAAGGAGACATCCGATTCTGGGGCCACTGAGAACACATGGCACTCTTTGCAAGATCAGGGCTGCTGACCATGCTGTTCTGCTTTCTTAAATTCACCAGGCAAATCCAATTAGGGACAGCATTCTTCATGTCTCATCCTAGACCACAGCGTTGTGTTGCTGCACACAGACGGAACAGCTACTGCGTTTCAACCCACAGGAGGCTGACTCAGTAGTGGGGGAGGAAATGGCCGCATGGAGGAGTGTGACAGCTGATATTTTGGTAATTGAGATCATCATCTCTGAGACCAAAGCAATCAAACCAGAACCGTTCCGCACTCCCCTGGGGAGAAGAGCACTGTGAAATTCACATTGTAAGAATTCGGACACTGAACCTTTCCAACAATCTGGAATTAGGACCATATTATCCAGGCATGCACAGGAAACGCTCTATTAGGCCCCAGCTTTGCAGCCTCTCCGTGGTCCGATCTCCCTTTGATTCCTACGGCGTTCCACAGGCAGAGTGGGCACGGAACTGAGCCCTTGGTATGCTAGAATGGGCTAAATTATTCAGTATCCCAGTTTTTCTGCAATTCTTCCTGTTAAATACTTATTCCTGGCACGCAACACATTACAGGAGAACATCCGCCTGGTTTAGCTTAGGGGATACTCTAATGCAGGGGTAGGGAACCTATGGCACGTGTGCCGAAGTCGGCACGCAAGCTGATTTTCAGTGGCACTCATATTACCCAGATCCTGGCCACCGGTCCGGGGACTCTGCATTTTAAATGAAGCTTCTTAAACATTTTAAAAACCTTATTTACTTTTACATACAATAATAGTTTAGTTATATATTATAGACTTGTAGAAAGAGACCTTCTAAAAACGTTAAAATGTATTACTGGCACGCAAAACCTTAAATTAGAGTGAATAAATGAAGACTCGGCACACCACTTCTGAAAGGTTGCCAACCCCTGTTGTTACAACACGGGTCTTACAGTAAACTAGCAGTCCAATACTGGGATTGCATCAGAGGCTCAGTGGGAGTGGTCGACAGTGGGAAGCCCTCGTACAAAGAAATTGTTCTGACGTGAACCCAAATACGCAGCCCTGTGCCCTTTGGAATTAAACTAGGCTCACAATACAAAGAGCTGCATTTCACCTAGATTCCTCACATTATCTGATTACAGGTAAGGATCAGTCATCACCAGAGATAAGCAAACCACAACCGTCACCCACTGAATCCAAAGAAGAGACCATGCTAATCCATCTTTTCTGGTACTCTCAGAGCTGACATAAACATAGTTTGCTATGGCCAAGTATTTAAAATGCAGGAGTCAGGCTGACAGTTGTACAAGAAAAATAGATCACGTTTTAAAATAAATACAAGCAAAATGATCTGATTTTCATCAGCATCATCAGCTGCCTTTCAGGAAGCCACAGTCATCCCCCTGTTCTTCATTTCTGGTTTACAAACTACTTCATTCTTTGTTGCTTTGGAAACCATCACAAAGACCCTCTGCATCACCCAAAATAACTAGCAACAGATGCTGCTTTGACCTTAGCAACTTCCTGGAAACATACATTTGTCAAAATGAAAATAAAAAGATTAATGTGAGGGAGGCGCTTGAAGTTACAAGGAAATAGCGACACACAAGCCCAGACATGGGAGCCTGCCATTTGTAATGGCAATGCAACGCTTGAGCAAGCAAAGGACAAACAGGCTCCAGACTCCAGCTGACTGATGTTGTGTCACCCCCATCCCCACATGGCACGCGCTGGGCGGTTCGCCCACGTTGGAGAGGTGACCATACAAAGCTTCTGGGAGTTTTAGGGCCCAATCCTAGGAGATGCTGAGCACCAGTTGGAAGGTAATGAATGCCCTTAAATGTCACAATACAGGGAATCATGGATTCTCCGGGTATGGTTATGCTAGAAATGCTGCAGTGCTGTGGCGTAGAACGGAAGAGCTACTTCCTTCACTGCAGTAAATCCACCTCTCCGAGAGGCGTGGGTAGATTGCCAGGAGAATTCTCCTGTCAATCTAGTGGTGTCTACACTGGAGCTTACACTGGCTTAGTTATAGGGCTTAGTTTTCATAGCCCTGAGTGATAAATAAATAAATAAATAAATAAATGGAGATATCCTATCTCCTAGAACTGGAAGGGACCTTGAAAGGTCATCGAGTCCAGCCCCCTGCCTTCACTAGCAGGACCAAGTACTGATTTTGCCCCGATCCCTAAGTGGCCCCCTCAAGGATTGAACTCACAACCCTGGGTTTAGCAGGCCAATGCTCAAACCACTGAGCTATCCCTCCCCCAATGTAGTTGAGCCGCCCTAACTTTGCAGTGTGGACCTGCCCCTCAGCCCCTATTAACCAGGAGGCACCTATTATGCAAAGCTATGCACCATGCAAACAGGCTTCTACACACAGTACCACCTGGGTCTGCCTTTGTTTACCAAGACCACCCCCGTCTGAATCGCCAACAGAGCACACAGTGACATCTAGTGGCTGCATGATGTTACTATAAGAAAACAGGACATTACGCGTACTGGCTTCAACGGGAGTTGAGGATGCTCAGCGGCACCTCCTGCAAGGAAGACCCACCTCAGGAGTACAGGCCATTTCTTGAGTATTCATGACCAGCCCAGGAAGGGGTGATGGCTCAGACTCCAGCGTTATAAATCTGGCATTTTCCATGTTCTCTCACCTCACTTGAGAAGAGAGACACCAGCCACCTGTTTGAGCTTCATATTTACCATCTTTATCCAACATGGCACACGAAACAGAGTAGGAAATGGCCATCTAGTCTAGCTCCATAGCAATGCAGGATAGCTCCCGGGGGTACGTTTACTAGTGCTTTGTGCAGCCTGGTTTTACATGTCCCAGGTCATGGAGCTTCCAACACTTTCTTTAGAAAACTATTTCACAGCTTCATATATGTCGCACTCAGGATTTTGTTATCACTCAGTGTCCCAAATCATCATGCTGCGTTACTGTGCAACTGTTAAAGAGCTGCCACATTCCACCTCAGAGGTAGCTGCATTTTAGGGGTGGGTCAATCATATCCTTGCTCCAGCTTTATATAAATTTACAAGATGCACTGAAAATAAGTGTTAAACAATAATAGAATGAAAAATTCTTTAGCAATATGTTTATCAATAGCATTTAATAGAAAGACTACCTGTGTCAGGCTTATTCTTTGCTGAATACTGTAAAAAAAATTATGAGACAAGGTGGATGAAGCAATATCTTTCATTATCTCTTTCACCAACAGAAGTTTGGCCAATGAAAGATAGTATCTCACCCACCTTCTCTCTCTCTAATATCCTGGGACCCACAAGGCTACAACAACACTGCAATCAATCAATAAATCAATAATGATTGCATTTAGTCTGGGTTCTCATTCTAAATGCCCTGTGATATTTATAGGTTTATTTATGAATATCTTCCTTTGCATTGCTTCAAAACTGCATTGTGTAGATAATATTGAGACTGAAGCAGCTTAATTATGTATAAATCACGACGTTTGTATTTTAGGATGCTTACAAAAATATGGTGTTAGCTTAGAGAATGTTTTTTTAACCCGTCTCTAGCGCAACAGTCTGTTTCAATTGCTCTGCAGTTGTCATCTCCTCTCTTTTTGGTTGCTCTCTTGCCTTTTCTTTCCTACAATATGCAGAAGGCTCCATTTTGGGAGGAGGAAGAAGCGGTGCTACTAACCGTGGTTTCTGTGTTACCACCACCACACGCTAGCTAAGGGTATGTCTACACTACAGGATTAATCCGAATTTAGATAATTCGAATTTGGGAAACAGGTTGTATAAATTCGATTGTGCGCGGCCACATTAAGCACCTTAATTCGGTTTTAAACCACATTAATTCGGTGGTGTGCGGCCACACTACCCCATTAACTTAAACACAGTAATTCGGTGGTGTGCGTCCACACTAACCCTAATTCGAATTAACAAAATCGATTTAGGCTCTACTCCGTTCGTCGAGGTGGAGTACAGAAATCGATTTAAAGGGCCCTTTAATTCGAATTAACTGGCTCTGTAGTGTGGACGGGTGAAGGGTTAATTTGGATTAAGGCAGCTAAATCCGAATTAAAGTCCTAGTGTAGACCAGGCCTAAGTGTGCTACATCCACAGGGGATAAGAGCTTATTACTGACCCCAACTAATGGAGTTACTCCTGTATCTCAGGTGCTTAGAGGCCCAGGCTTTTAGTGTTGAAGGCTGTAGGGTCAACCCCCCTTAATAACTTTGTAAGAGGTGGGGGCTTTGTTAATGAACAAATTGAAGTGTTATTTATGAAGCCCTTGCAGTGCTCAGGATTGGGCACATCACAATCACATGACTGACGCTAGAACTAGTCCAGAAGTAAACACATACTGAGACTCTGGAGCCAGATCAGAACTTCCTGGCTCTGGCCCATCTTCAAATTCGACTACAATGAAAGTGTAATAAAAACCCACCCTCTTAATAGTCAGAACAGTAAAGGCCAGCCAGCAGGCTCAACACAGTGTGAAAGGCACATGGGGGAGGTAATAAATGTGGAGGCAACAGTGGGCATTGTGCAGGAAAGCAACAGCCTTGGACTGAAGAGCCTGGAGGGATTTTCAGAAGCAGGGAAGGAGGAGTTGAGAGTGAAGTCTGGGACAGCAAGTGTCACATCCCTGGGGCCCTCTCCGCGAGGGCACGATTGCCTGCCAACCTGAGACAGGCTCCCAAAAAACCAAACACAGCTGCGAGAAGCCATTTGGTTCAAGGAGGACGAGGAGCGCTCAGCTATAGCAGGCACCTTTGCAGTTAAGATCTTAAAAAACAATCCCTCTGATCATTCTCTGTGAATTATAAAGCTCACGCAAAGGCCCCCCCGGCCCCCAGCAACAAACTATCCACAATAGGAGCCAAAAGCACTCACCAACTAGAAGGGAAGGAGACAGTCTGCTGCAGCCAGATAACAACTTTGAGCACCCACCCTCCAAGTAGAAGACCTTGTCTCTCCCTGAGTTACAGGGGCAGCCGGCAGATGAGCATGCTGGGAAAGGCTCCTGCTAAAAGAGGGTGGGCCCAGAGTGAAGTGAGAACTGGACTGTTGCTGAGACACATTCCCAGGGTAGGGGCGGAATTAAAGGCATGGGGAGAGGGAAAGTTTCAGGGCTGGAGATAGTTCTGGCCTTTCATTTCCCTTGGATAGCATGTTTCCATAATACGGCACCTGGCTGTGAGCTGCTTCTTGGCTGGAAGGGCCTCACCACTGCATCACAAGGACTAGTATTTCCTTTTGTATTTAAAGAGAAAGTGCATGAAGGAAGAGGTGTGTTCTTGCCCCTTTGGGGGCTTCTGTATGGCATATCTAGAATACCAGGAAGGGATTCGCTTTTGTAACAAGATGAGTAAGGGTTTTTTCCTGCCTATTTTTCACCTTTCAAAGATCAGGTGTGTCAAGTGTGTGCTCCTCCTCCTGGAGCAGTTAGAAGCAGGGCAGCCATCTCTTGTGATTAGTGGTTTTTCTTAAAGGCCCAGCTCCTGGAGTCATGTGATATGTGAGAATCTGTTTTCATTTTTTCAAAAATGTAAGTTTCCAGCACTGATAGAGAAAATCTTGATAATGTGGCCCTGAAAGGCTCAAAAGGCAAATAACACCCACCCCCTCCAAAAAACAAAAACAAAACTCAACCCCCCAAAACCCTTATTGTTTTTAAAAGCTCTTGATTTAGGGCCTGACTCACAATTTTTGACCACTTGGCAATACTGCAGATATGTCAACTGGGAGCTTTCACAGCCATTCATGGAAGGAGTGGTGGGATAGCTCAGTGGTTTGAGCATTGGCCTGCTAAACCCCTGGTTGTGAGTTCAATCCTTGAAGGGACCACTTAGGGATCTGGGGCAAAAGCCAGTACTTGGTCCTGCTAGTGAAGGCAGGGGGCTGGACTTCATGACCTTTCAAGGTCCCTTCCAGCTCTATGAGATATCTCCATATTATTATTAAGGAGTGGGGTGGGCATTCTCGCTGGGAGGAAACAGCTTTTCTCCTCTGTATGCAAGTTAAATAAGTGTTAACAAAAATAACTGAGCAACCGAGCATGCTAATCAGTCTGAATACAAATCCCTCCCCTCCTGGGGGTCAACCCTATTTGTGGGGGTACTGAGAAATGCTGTATATCCTGTATATAATGGAAACCACTTGAAGGCAGGGGGGGCTCCTGCACCCCTAGTTCCAGCACCTATGCCTGTTCATTCTCTGGTTGTCCAAGGGGGCATGCAGGGCAGGCAAGAACTGGAATTCAAGCTTTTATAAAAGAATCAAGAAAGGGACACAGACCCATTTGTTTTGCCCTCTGCAGGTCACTGTTAAACCATGTCATTGGTCTCTGCCCCGGCGGGCGGACAGATTTCTACCCACTCTCCCCTTTCAAAGCTGATGCTCACGCCACAGCTGTAGCTGTGTGAGGGGCCTGTTGATCCACAGCCCAGACTCACACGGTCCCTCTGTCTACACGGTGCCAACGAGCTGGCTGGCTTTAGCACTGTTGCGGGTAAGTCAGTCAGAGCCAGAGTGTAGACCCAGATGAAGGCAGCCGGACCCAGTCAGGTGTCTTAAGCCTTCTAAAAACTGGGTCTTTGCCATGACGAGAACCAATCTGAAAAGGGGTTAGACAATGCCCCAGGCCCATAGCCAGAACCCAGGCACCCCTAGCCCTGTCTCTGGGTTTTCTTATTTGAGGGCGTTTGAAGCTGCTTGTTGGGTCTGAACGTCTCTTCCTTTGGTGGGTCGAACGGTTGGGTCATTAACGCTCTACCAATAACTGTCTCTAGGGCACATCATTTGTTTGGTTCAGTGGTGGAGACAGTGGTTAGATAGTGTTGATGAGCCAGATCTGTTACTCAGAGCACATTACTCAGGGGCTGTTCTCCAGGCACCCCAGGAACTAATGAATATTGAACGCTGGCAGCCGGCAGCTCCTGCCAGTAGCTCCGCAGTCATTCTGCAAACTCCCAACGGCGGCAGCTAACACAAACCCTCAATTCACTGGACTTTGCTAGTGAGTTCGACCGTCGCTGTTTATTCCTGGCTGTTTATTCTGCTCTGATCCTTGCCAGAGCTTGGCCCGCAGGCCCCCAGGTCTCACACTGACTTCATCCCGCCAGAATGCGTTTCAAAATAACGTCCAGTCAAAGTGTTTGATTGGTCTCAGGGCCTGTTGGGAAGGTTCCAGAGCGTCGCAGTCTGAACAAGAGCGCTGCTGAGAACGGCGCTTGTTCCGTTACACCGAGGCCTTCGCTGCCGATTGATCGCCGCTAATCCCTCCCCTCTCCAGGACACGAACCCTTCCTGTATTGCAGACACTGTATCCTGCGCTGGCAGGGAGACGGACTTATGATCTTAGTGGGGCTTTTCCATCTCCACAGCTCCAGCCAAGGAATTCACCCCCTTCAGCTACAGCTCCTGCCTCGTCGGCTCTGACTCAGGCCCTTCCTCGCAGTACTAACGGCTGCATTGTGACTGTTGTCTTAGCCCCGCAAACACTTCCACGCGCGCTTAGCTTTAAGCGTGCAAGCCGTCTCCTTGACTTCAATGGAGTTCAGACGGCGTGTAAGCGTTCGCAGAAGTGAGGCTGGGGGTGGGATGAAGGGGGTGTTCAAACAGATGCAGATGACAGGAACGCTCACATTTTCACAGAGTTCAAGGAACTCTGTTCCCCTTAAGGGACGGGTAGTTTTTAACGTCAGGGAAGCTAAGATCAGCCCTATGCCCCCCACCAGGGGTTGACCTCAACTAGCTACAATGAGGTAAAGGCTCCACAATAAAGAATTAGTGCTGTCAGCTCATAGGTGAGTCAGATGAATGAAGATGTGTTGGGGGGGGGGTTCTCCCTGCTGCAAAGTCCTAGGGACGTGATTGGAAATTTGGGGGACATCAAAGCCAGAGCTGCTGTCTCCAGTTTCATGTCAGCAGTTTAGTGGCACTTGACCAAAACAAAAGGGGGAGGGGGAGGATTTCTGTGATTACTGATTGTAACTCCGCCTGGCAGCTTCATCTGGGAGCAAAGCAATTGTCACAAATGCAAATCTTGACCCTGCTGGAATTTTTTGCCGTTTCCAATATGCTGGAACACTAGCTGTAATCCAGGAAGTAACTATGGCAACTGACATATACATTTACATATTCTTCCAGTTAATCACAGGGCCATCCAAGGCAACTATCTTTGCTGGTTTTTTTTTTTTTTAAACATAATGTATTGTTTTCATTTTGCTAAACAAGCGCCATAATCCAGGACCCTTCCCAGTTACATTATCTGCAGGTGACTCATCTAGAGTCACTCACTAGTTTAAATCAAATTCTTCTCTATCAAAATACCTTAGATTCATCTCTAACCAAGGGAGCCATGTAAGGAGCCCTAACATGGGCAAAACTTTCCAGGCCCCACCCCCAAAGCTAAGCCTTCAGACTGATCAGTATTGAATCAGACACACACGCTGATCATCGGAGCCATGGGCGCATGGGACCCCATTAACGAGCGAGTGTTGAGAGAATGCGGAATCGGTCAGCGTGACGCTCAGCTGATGCAGCAACTCAGGGTGTCGGTCGCTATCAGGTGGTCAAGGGACATCTACATAGAACACATCACTGGACATCGGCAATACCAGGCGGGATGAGCTGGAGTGCTGATGAGAAGCGCAGTGGGGAAAGTAACTGAAATACTTTCCTCATGGCCTGTATTTTCCAAATGGACAACCTACCCTAAATTCTCAATTAGTGAGGGACAATCTTCACTTGTTGCTGTATTTGCTTTCCACAACCAACTCTCTGTATAACTTTTCATGAGTGATGTACCCGAATACTTGGATGCTAATATCTAAACTGTAGTCTTAAATTTATTCCCCTAAATTTGGGTTATTGCTGAAAAAGCCATAAGATACATATAGTGCATAAAAAACAAACTTTATATTTCTGGATAATCTAAGCACTATACCCAGATGTACAGACATGCTTTTCTTAACCTGCGTATTATATAATTTTTTAATATGAGCTTTAATAAATTTTTACATCCACCTCACGCAGGGCTGTATGCGTGCAGTAGAAGCGCACTGATCTAATAGGGCTTTGCCAACTTTTCAGCTAGGTTTTGGCATTTCAGGCTGAAACATTGGGACAGCGCATGAATCTCTCTAGGAGCCTTCACGTGCTTACGCTGACAAAGAAGCAATAGACATGGAATTTTACAACAGTCAGTGGCATAGCCAGCATTAGAACCCAGGAGTCGTGACCTCTAGTCCCCTGATCTAGCTATTAAACCACAGTCTTTTCCAGAGCTGGGAATAGACCCAGGAGTCCTGACTGCCAGTCTCCCCTGCTCTAACCACAAGATTACCCGTTCCCCTCTCCTTGGGGAGGTGTGCAGAACTTGGATAACAAAACCAGGTGGCAAAAAACCTGGTTCTGGTTTTTGTTATAAACCCTCCACTTGGGCCAGGTTTCTTGGTCTGGGGGTTCCTGGAGAACCTGGGAACATGTATGTGTGAGGCTGGGGGCTCATTTATAGTCTGGGTGGATACTATGTATCACGCTCTCTCTCTAGGTACTTAAGTGACTTCCCCCCCCCACATATCAGTCTTGTGCCTGAGTGCCTAAAAGCTGGTGGTTTTAAACGAGTTTTACTTAGTGCTTGTGCTTCAGTCGAACCTGAAACTCCTAGTGAAACTTGGGGCAGGAGAGTACAAACCCCAGATGAACTGAAGCAAAGCAAAGGGCTCCCCAGAGACAGTCGCAAGTGAAAGTGCTGAGTTTCCCACAGCTCTGCTGAGCGTGCAGGTTTCCAGTTCCCAGCCTGGAAGGAGCAGGAGTTGTATGCTGTGATGTGTGTGAAATGGTTCTGGGGTGACACTGCTCCAACTGCTTTGCTTTAAAAAATAACCTGGGGAAAGCAATTAAAAACTGATGAGATCCAGAGTTTACAAAAATTTTGCTGCAGCCCAACGGGCTGGGAGCTAACCTCTCCAGCCTTGTTTTTTAACCTGTCAGGGAAGAGCGGGGGTGGGTGGGCATGTGGGTGGTTTGCTTTTTCATGCTCTTGCTTTGGTTTTTTTACATGAAATTAAATGATCAATTTTATTGTTGTTTATTGCAGCGCCGTCATTGCTCACGGATGGCAGAGACAAAGGCCACTTAGACAAAAACTCCACAGGGCTCAGAGGGGATCATACGTAGCATTATCCCATTTTAAGCAGAGACATGCTCAGGGAGTGTTAAGAGGCACACAGCCCATCCAGGGCCCTAAATCAACATGTGACTTGCCTGGATTTCTACTGCAGGCCAATGCTCAATTCTCCTCCAGTGCACCATAGACCAAATCCTGGTTACCAGATGTGCATTGGCTCTCACCAGAATCTCTCTGCATAATCAAGGAGTGTGCAAGGCATGGGTTTTCCACCCAAATTTCAGCACGTTCTGCAGGCTCTCCATGATGGGAGGTGAAGAGGGGTGGGAGTCTAGGCATCGTAAGGCATGTATTTGTATGTGCACCCTAATTACTGTAAACCCCGCAGACTGTCTGTGCTCCAGCAGATACACGGTGCAGGGAGAGGAGAAGTGTACACAGGGCTGCTGTTAGCCAGAATAGAGCTGCATGTTAATCCCACTTTTGCAGTGCAGCCTACACCTATATTCAGGGGCATTTAAACACAGGATTGGAATTTGGCCCCATCGATGAAAATCTGTGATAGGCAGTTGGTCATGAACCGCCATCCCACGCTGTCTCCTGCAGCTGTTGGACAGCATGGGTGGGGCCCGTCACTTTGATTAGGGCAGCAGGCCAGTTAGGGCAGTAAGCAGGCGTGGGATCCTTTCCAGGGCACAGGAGGGTGGTGAGCCTGAGGTTTCTCTGAGCACCTTCTGCACAAAATCTGCAAACAGGCTCTGAGCAGCCACCCAACTCCTGCTGCTCCCCCCGCCTGAAAGATTTAAGACCCACCAGCTTCCTCTGCCCTCTCTACTGAACCAAGCATCAGAAAGTTTTATAAACTCAAGGAAACACAAGTCAAAGCAAACGGAGCCCAAAGCTGAGCCAAATTGTGACCTCAGCAACCTCTTCTCTTTGTCTCGGCTGGGACCTCATTATTATCTGTCATCATTTGCTGAGGCTCCTCCTTCAGGAGAGACAGCCAGGCCCTTCCTGGGGAGCAGGGCCTTGCCGCGGCTTGAAGCTGATTTAATGAATGTGTTATCTCTGTCATTTCCATCTCCACTTCCCTTCAGCCAGCAGGGTTAGTGCCCTATTGTACCCTGCAATCTCAAGGGGAGTTGAGACCCCAGCCCACTCCTACCTCAGAACCCGCATCACAGAATGGATTCTTGCCACTGACTTCGTTGGCCTTTGGATCAGGCCCTGACTGCTGGGCCCCAGTAGCTGGATGGGGCTTTCCCAGAATGGAATGGTGTAAAGAGAAGGGGCGGGGAGTTATAAAGTGCTTACAAGCCAAGCCTAAGGCAAGGGCATCAGGTGGGTACAGCCAGGCAGGGGCGCGTAAGGAAACAAAGAGACAGTGCTGATGAGTATGACAGGCAGAGGTCACAGCACATCCGCTGGCTAACACGGACGGGTGTTGGCATCACGGCCGAGGAGAGGTTTGAGAAGGGATCTGAAGAAGGACAATGAGATGCTTTACCGAGGTTTACGGGGAGCTTGTCCCATGCAGCAGCCGTGGTGGGAGGAAACACCAAGGGGCTTGTGGGGAAATTTAACAAAGGATTGACAAGGGCTGGCATTATGGGCTGATGGGAGACTTCTGCACTCACTCCCCACTTCTGCCATTGGCCAAGAACGGGGCCTGCCTCTGTTTGCAACCCCCTAAGCATGGGCTGTGAGGGTCTAATCCTGCCCTGGTGTAACGCCCTTGGTGCTGCCCCTGCGTGACTGTGTGGCAAGACTGTCGATTCGGTTACTCCTTCCCCCTTTCCTGAGCAGGGAAGAACCCTGCTTGTCACTGAGCGGGGCACTTCCCAGAATCCCTCCAGCCAGCGCTGTTACAGGTTGCTGAGTCCCACCCACCCAAAGGTGCAGCCCCGTGAAAGTCCGTTGAGAGGGGACCCCGCCCCGCCCCATCACACACACACTGAATGCCGGGCTTGGAATAAAGGAGCCACGTGATGGGGAAACGAGCAGAGCGAAGGGCTTGTTTGCTTTGATAATTTTTAGTTTTAACTAATTTTTGGCAGCTCTGCAATCAGTTTAGTCCCGGAGATTAAACGGGTTGAGCTAGAATTTTACCCCAGCAAACCCAGCCATGTGAACATTAACTACACGACCCAGTTAGCTAATCTCCTGGAGACCTTCTCTTTGGGCCAACTCCTGTAGTTCTTACTCAGGCCAAACTGCCACTGACTTCAAACACAGGATCAGGCCCTTCGTAGGTAACAGAAGAGTAGCAACAAAGGCAGTTTAGGCAGTATCCTCTACCGATGTCCTTATGCAGTGTCCTATGTCAAGCCCTCTCTGCCGCTTACAGATTCAGAGTCAAAAAGCCACCGTCTCCCTGCTGTCTTGGGACACAGAAGGTGCTAAACTGTGGAGCCAGTCACCAGACCGGCACCCTGAGAGGCAGGGGGACAGTTTGTAGAGACATGTGCCCCTGCAAAGATAAATCAGAGGAATGGCTGGAGCTTTGCAACACTGGGTCGAGAGCCACAATTACCCACAGGTCCTGCCTCTCCATTACGGATGGCTGAGAAAGGAGCTAATACTAAAGGAGGCAGAGAGCATCATGTACAACAGAGGCTAAAGAAAGGCGGAGCATAATTTTATGTTGGAAGAATCAACAACTTGCCCCTCCAAGCACAAGCAGCTTTGTGACAGGCAGGGAGTGTTTGGTACAAAGGAAGGAAATGGAAGAATTACATCCATAGAACTTCCCAGCCTTTGTTCCCCTTCTTGCCCCTTCTCTGGTCTTCAGTTGTTTGCTCTCCTTGGATGTATATGGCTTGATATTACCCAAGCAGGCTGAAAATGGGGTATATCAGCTGAAAGCAATTTACTTTGAAATCCAGCTGCCAGATTTTCCTTCATTCGTTTACTTTTAAATGCTTTTTTAAAAGCCAAAATATACAAGGCAGCCAAATTGCTGACATGTGTGCTGGGCCAGTACCCCAGCAAACGCTGCATTCTTTCATGTCCTCCTGGACTCAAATCCACTCTTGTTTATTTAAAATACATAGAACACTTCAGCACTATTAAGGAACACGTTTTATAGTAAATGGAAAAAGGTTTCCTTGGCGGCAAAGGGGGGGGGGGGGGGAGGGAATCACTTTGATTCATTTTTGTTCCTAGAATAGTTTGCCTGCCCCATAATGACCCAACCACCCACATCTCCCTTCATCAAAGTCTACTTGCAAATAGGGTGGGCCCAAAAAGCCCATTAGCCAGTAGTTCACCAGGGCTTCACCAGCACACAAGGGGTCTTGGTATTTCCCTTCCATGTATCCTGGTGGAAAGTTGCCCTGACAAGGTTGAGTGATGCTCCAAGGCCGAGCTCTGGAGCAGATAGCAAGGCACTCTGCTGCTTCTGACTCTCATGAGAGAGAGAGAGAGAGAGAGAGAGACTGAGACTCAGAGGGACCTCCATCAGCTTGCCAGCTTGTTTGAAATCTGGCCCCCAATCCTCTCTTTTCTATGCCTATTAATTTCCCTCTCCACCTGTTACAGTCTCATACATTATATATAACTGACCGTATTCGACACTTCTGTAACAACACTTGGCGCTTTTATAGTGCGTGACCCAATGCACATTGACTCCAGGGGCACTGGATCAGGTCCACAAAGCTTTCTACCCAAGGAAATCAATGTGCTTTGGAATCAAATCATTTAGCCTCATCGCACCCCTTGGCATCATTATCCCCATTTTACAGATTAAGAAATTGAGGCCTGGAGAGATTAAGGGGCTGATTTTGAGAAGCAGTCTCCATTTTGGTGGGTACAATTTTGAACCTGCAAATGGTGGATTCCAAAGCTACCAAGTAGACAGCAAATTACCTGACTGCACCTGCACACGGGGATTTAATTTTACTGTAGATGCAAAATTGCACCCTCTAAAATGGAGAGCGGCTGAAGTCTTTTTAAAAGTCAGGCATGTCCTAAATGACCCACTTAAAGTCAGACAATGACTGCAGAAAGCCCCAGGTCTCCTGACTCCCACTCACGCCTTAATCTCACAACCACCCGCCCAGTCCTGCAACTACAGCATCAGTTCAGTACGGCATTAGTGATTAGCTTCCATAACAAAGGATATGTACACTCTTTCTATTGTTGGTCATTTTATAACTTTTGCAAATCAATTGGAGGAACTGAGCTAGTAACAGAGCGATGGATAGGTAGCCAGGTACACAGCTGCAGAAGAGACCTGACAAGGTAGGCATGCATACAAACACTGAGTGAGAAAATATGGATTCATTGTTCCATGCAACATCAACCTTTCAACAAACAAACAAAACAACAATGCCACCACCAATAAAAGAAGTAGAAAATACTAAAAGGATGCTAAATAAAGCCATGACATAAATAAAGCAAACAGTAGGTAAAGAGGCAACAAAGAAGTTTAGACTCAAATGTAGTATTTGTAGAAATAGTGTCCACAAAATCCCTTTCATGATTTTTTTATACTTAAATCATCCTTCGGCAACAGATGCAACCCAAACATTACAACAAACACCTGCCCCACTAAGTGAAATTATCTATAAACAAAAGTGAAATTCTACTTTTACTGCCCAAGCTTTCAGAAGTGCATAAACGTAACCATGCAGCATAAAAGATTAAAAGTGAATATTTTTAAAATCCTGTCATTTTAACTGTATAATGTATTATTAACAACACCAGGAGGAATAACTGTTTTGTTAAAAATATTATTTTTAAACTGTCAGTATCCCTTTACCAAACCCTCTTTCTAAATGAAAACTCTGCTGGCTTTGCTAGAATTGGTCTGGTTTCTTTCATAGCAGAAAGTACGTGGGAATCATGAACCTCCACTTAATAACTGTTAATCATGTAGACTGCATCACCATCTCATCATTTTATTTTGATTAATTAGCTGGAGTATTAAATCTTCCAAAGCTTCTCAGATGGAATTTAGAAGCCAACGCTGCATTGTTCCAAACTCAGATTATGTCATAGATTGATCACAAAAATCCCACAACTGGTTTCACTCATTCCTAGCAGCACCAAAGATGCCGTCCAAGTGATAATAGGAGAGCAGAGCAGTCTGCAAGCCAAGCACTTTGCACAAGCTGTACATTGGCCTTTGGGGACTTTCACTTCTGTTAACTGACTCCATAGCTCTTTGGTGCCCTGCACCTCATACTAAACAGTGTTTCCAGTGTGAGCTGAGACTCATCGAGTGGCTCCAAAAGCAGGATTTTGCCTTTGCTGGCTATACCCAGACAGCAGTGATTTTAGGGTTATGGCTTCAGTGCAGCACTCTCTGGAGACCCAAACCACAATGCTTCCTGGCTAGAGCACCATCCTCTATTCCCATGCGCATTCCCTCAGACATTAAGGTCTCTAGCTGCCTTCCTTCCTGAGCTCTCTGTCTGCCTGGGGCTCACCAGAGCTGTGTGGAGGCAGCTGGGAAAGTTGCTCAAGGAGTGCCCATGGCTGGAGGGACCCTGTCATAGATGGAGGGAATCGTGTCATTTCTCGTTGGCCCGCTCTACTCGCACCGTCTCTGGACACAGCTCCTACCATTCAGGGTGGCAGGGCACGGGGAACAAGAAGTGCTTCTGCTTGGGACAGGTTAGGCTGTAACTGTTCTAGGATTGTGGGTAAGCGCATGGCCAGGGCTCACAGGGCTCTGGCTGCGACCCCTCCAGGGTGCAGTTGTTTCTAAGATCAAAACAGCTAAATATTACCAGGGTTCACCTCTGTCTGTAGTAGGATTCTGGGAGTGCTGTATGGGGAGGAGGATGTCGCACTGACAATATTTAACAAGGGGGAAACTGAGGCACAGAAGGGCAATGACTCTCCCAAGGCCACAAAGCAAGTCAATGGCAGAGGCTGGAAAGGGAAGTCGGGTCTCTTAACTCTATCCATTGAGCTACACTGCCCCTGTTCTTCTCTGTTTGCTGCTCTGCAACATGCTGGGGTGAAGGTAGAAAGCAAACCCGTGAATGCCTGAGACAATGAATAACCCAGCAAACGATCATATCGGCTCCTTGGCTGTCGGGAGCCAAGTGCTACTTAGAGGGACCTGGATCGGAGCTGAGCCTCCCTCCCTGCTTGCATTGTATTCCTTTCCTTCGCCAAAATGTGCTTCCTGAGACTTGGGCAGAGCTCACCGCCGCTGACCCTCACCTTCCTCTGTTTAGCCTGGAGCGCAGGCTTGCCACGAGCCCTGAGATTGCACCTTGGGGCAGACACCGTCCCCTGCTGCGTGCACATTGCCAGGGTCAGGCCTGCCTGTCAGTGGCTTCCTGAAAACGAAAGCCAAGTAGGGCCACACCTGGCTCTGTCCCCCGGGAGCACTGGCTGGAGTGTTCGCACTTTAGGAGGCTAAAGTGTGTGTGTGTGTTTAGCACTGATTTGATACCAACCTAGGGCTCTATTCAATCCTCCTTAGACACGCAAAACTTGGGCCAAACCCTGCTGTCCCCTGCACAGCCATAAATCTGAAGTTACTGACAGCGGAACAGAGGTCAGACTGCGCTTTGTCTGAGTGAGTAGGGAGCACTCAGCGGGGCTGTTAAATGGTAGCTCCTGTTTGCACGGAGGAAAAAAAGCTACACCACTGATAAATAGATGAATCAGCCTCATGGCCATCAGAGCAGCCATAAATGCTGCTTTTAAAAATTAAGGGTGGCAATGCTTTAAAATCCCTGATTGAGCCACACCGGAGCAAAATCTCAGAAACAATGAGAGTTGGAGCCTTCGCTCTTTTATAAAGCTCCCTTTCTCCTGTGTCAAATTGCCAGTCACAGTGCCAGAAATGGGCCAGAGCTGGGCTTAGCGGAGCACCAGGCATGACCTTGCTGCTCACTGTACTCATTTCCCGCCTCTCAAGGCACCTGTGGGGGCAATCAACTTGAACCCCGCCACAGCGAGTGGAAGGTGATGGTTGCTGCGGCTAGATGAATGAAAAATTAACTTCGATCATCTAAGTTGGCCAACCGAGGCAAGAGCACACAAACACGCAACTTTGGAATCCCTTTGTTTGGGGATGTTCCACAGACAACTGCAGATGTGAAAGGCTCTTTCAAACGTGGGGCTCCACGCAACACTTCAGAGATACTTAGGGGAGTGCAGCAGCGGAAAAGGAGACGGGACAGAGGCTCTCACTCACTCATTTCATTAAATGCTCTCTGGTTTCCGCTTAGGGCCAGACTCTCCACTGGGTCCAGCTGGGTGCAACTCCCTGATTCTCTGCCCCAGCCCTAATGCAGCCATAAACCATGTGGGGAGAGCCCAAGGGCACTGAACTGGAGTTATCTACACTCCAGTTAGCCTAGCTCGAGAGAGAGCAGCCCACTGGAGCCACACTCCCTCATGTGTGGGACTGACACAGGCTATGGTTCTTTGCACTGCACTAAGCTGGTCTATGAATTCTTTCCCAGGGAACTGGGAGAACTTGTCTGTGTTTTCTCAGCAAACAGGGGCAGTGTGGAAAGACATGGAGGGGCACCACACTGCAGAGTGGTCATGTTAGCAGCCACCAAACTGCGCTCACTCAAGCTCTAGCCTACATCCCCGACAAGCCAACCAACTTGAGATGAAAGGGTTCTTGTGTGTGGACAGGACTCAAGGTAGGGGCAACACTTGAGCTATAATTCGAATTAACTCTGTCATGAAGAGAAGTGCTGATTCTGATTTCCCTCTACTAGTAACACTGTTTAGCCTTGGGATTGCCACCCTGGAAAAACTTCACTCAGGTGTCCTAGCGGTGCTTAAAGCAGCCACAAGAGGGAGTCTTCATCTGCTACTGCATTCTGATTTCAAAAACCTTAACAGCTTCTATCTAGACTGTAGGAGCTTACAGTGTTTTGAAAAGGATAAAAAAAAACTGTGACTAATTATTTTGGATTCCCAATTCCCTCTGTGGCCTTGTGCAAATCAGTTACCTCCTGTGCTTTGCTTCCTTTCCCCTTTCCCCCACCTCCCAGGGGTGCTGGGAGGATGTAGTTAATGTTGCACAAGCACTCTGAAGGTTAAAAGCTCTGCAAATGATGGTAATTATTAAATAATCCTTTAAACCAAGATGCAGAGCCAGTGCCTTTCACCTGTAGACAGTCATAAAAATGCACCTCACCTTATTCTGCCAGCTCCTATAGAACGTTATACTGGGTGGGTGGGGGAGAGTGGTAACAGCAACCACCACAGTAAGTTATGGAGAAGGGGCCATAGTGATATTGTGCTTCAGGTTAGGGCAGAGGTGCTCTCATATTTATGCCCCTGCAGCTCAACCAGTGGCCACGTCTCAACCCACGCTGCAGCTGGCTGAAGAGGAAGATGTATGAAAGGAGATGGTCTTGACAAATCATAGTTTTCCAACATTTTACAGACTTGCTCTACCTAGCCCCCAGATCTCCCTCTCTCTCGTTTAGGAGGGCTAATTTCGTCCCACTCCAGATAATTCCTGCCTTGGCTAACGGACATCTACACAGCTAAGGGAGACAATGTTATTTCCAGCACTTGCTCAGACAGGCAGCGTCCCTCCTTCCTAACCACGGCCTTTATAAGTGGAATGAATGATGTTCAGATGCTCACCTTCTTGGTCTGTCTGTAATGAATGCTTTCTAGCCCCTCTTCCAGAGTCTCAGGAGACACATTAACAGTATTGCTTCAGACTGATGAAAATCAAGTTGCAGACATTTTGAAGGTATAAAATCAGAAGGCCTTGAGGAGGATGCTATTTCTAACTGCTGTGCTAGTGCATGCTAGTGTAGCTGCACCTGAAATGATCTCTTCTCCTAGAGCACCAAGAGTAGAAATTGCCCTACAATTTTACTTCTCCTATGCCAAGGTCTGAAAGAGTGCAGCAGCTTCTGCTTAATCCGGCATCTAGTGTGGCAAGCAACCATGACACTGGCTTGCAATTTTCTGACACTAATTGTTAATTTCATGCATATGATTATGAGCCCTGGCAAAGCTTACAGCCCACATTATATAACAAATAAGGCTTCTCACATTGCCAGCAGCAGAACTCTGTGCTGAATCTGCACAAGTCTGCTAACTGCCAAAGACATGTCAGGATACGTCTCTGGAAGATGGTTTTATGGTCTTAACTCAATCTTGTTATTCACCTGTTCTACATTTTCCAAGAAAACATTACAGCTACATGATGGTACTGGTGCTCGACTAGAGCAATGCAATATTATTGACCAGATGCTGCTACAAAGAGAAAATTAATCCTGCAAGGTGGTAGAGGGGGGCAGGGGGTTCCGAGGAAAAGATAGAGCCTTTCATGTCTAGCTCTTGCAGCACATCCAGCCCGTGTACATAGTGACCAAAGGTAGCTATCACTCATCAACTGATTTGAAATGAGTTAATAGTCTCAGTCCAGCTCCTTGTGTCATGGAATCCACATTGTGCAGCTCCGCAACCACTAACATCCCTCTTTGCACAAGCAATCTGGAAGCTCAGGATTAAATCGGCATGGAGACTACACTACTCTCCCACGCCCAGAGTGGAACTCTCAAAGTTCAGGCACAACCACCCCAGCTAATTCCAAATAGAATGAGAAAACAAGCTGGGTTTCAAAAGATCCAGTGTCCTAATTATGGAAAACAAATTGTGCTCATCAGCAATTCTTAGTTTTATTGGGGGAATACTCTTAGGAAAGGCTGCCTTACTAAAATTCCCCCTCAGCTTCTGCAGACTCCTGCAAATTGGCAGCGAAGGAAGGTCCTGCAGTACTTGGCAGCTTATCATAAACTACATCAGACACAGGTGTCTCCCTTTGTTGAGCCTTGCCTTTTCAGGTAGAGAGCAAGCCGCATACAAGAGCCAACCAAAAAAAAAATTATGAAAATATGGGATATGAATTTATAAAGATACTTTAAGAACAGAAAGGAAATGAAGCATCTTACATATTCCATTGGAAGTAAGTCACTCTTCTATCCCAAGATGATGTGTAAATTAAGAATTTTTAGTGATAATCTGAATACATTTTAAACATTCAAAAGTGTTTAAGTTATTCAAATCAAATGTAGCAGAAGTCATGCTGTAGTTCCAGCTCATAATACCAAATCAACTTCCATTTTTTATATTTTTCCTTTCAGCTCAAAACCTTTGCACCGTAAAAGAGTTGAATTCATTAAGCAAGCCATACAACAATGGCATGCATGGATCATTTGCATTAAAACTATTAAATTAAAAAGGATCACATCTTGTAATTATATTTCCTTTGACTATACCCTAATCTGACCCCATCATTTTTATCCCGAACAATTCTTGCACAACAGTTTCTGAATACCAACAGTACTGGAGGACAGAGATGGACAAGTTTTAGTCTTTTCATTTAAGAGATGAACTATGGACCTGAAGTTGTTCAAACTTGCTAATTGCTGGTTTTAAAATAGGGCCATCTTGAAATTCAGCTCCAAATTGGTCAACAATATAGTTGGCCAAAAGTTGATGCTCAATTGTGTCCTAATACTTTTTCTACCACCTGTTCAAAGCAGAATAGTTAAGGAGGCACTGCTTATGCCCCAAGGTATTCGAAGCACGGCTAGCCTAGCCATTCCTCTGTCCTCATGGCCTTTTTGAATGACGGGCCAGGAAAGCTCTGCTGAATTCCTGTTGATTTAGTCACTTC
Organism: Terrapene triunguis; assembly: GCF_002925995.2. Classification (NCBI taxonomy): domain Eukaryota; kingdom Metazoa; phylum Chordata; order Testudines; family Emydidae; genus Terrapene; species Terrapene triunguis. The sequence goes on from NW_020664589.1 coordinate 15,027,531, forward strand.
ATTTCCCTTCTTCCCTTGGACCTTCTAAAAAGGAAGATTGCAGAGATGTTATGGAGGTACACCACAGCTCAGTTACACATCCAATGGGCTTCAAAAAATAGGGTGATGTGAATAATAGGATGAAAACATGTATGGCATGTTTCCCCTGGGTACCAGTCAACCTACCCAGGTTCATAGGCTGTACTGTACATAAACTATTTGCAGGCGAAGATCTATAAAAAGTTCCCGTAGATCCATATATTGTCCTGGTACGAGTCCCCCCTCGAATTCCCACATGTATTGGGATAAGGACATAAGCCTTTAACAGGATTTTGAAGCAAACTTATTTTTAAACTTGTTAGGTCCCACAGGTGCCAGCTAGCTTTTTGCATTTACCAAGTGCAACTTCATCCAGCTAAACCATTCAGAAACTCTGTCCTCTGCATCATGGTCCTCTTGAGCTGGCTCCTGTTGGGCTACTATTTCTATAGCATGTGGGATACCTCAAGTTCTCCTCTCAGAGTGGGAACAGAAGGCCTAATTCTGTCCTCAAGCACATCACTGTAAATATGGAGTAAATCCATTAAGTGACTGGAGTTATTCCAGGTTTACATAGGTAGACCTGTAATCAGTCACTAAAGATAGGACCAGATTCTGAAGGATGCACTCAAAGAATCTCTCTCTCATCGAGGAGAATTACGGTATTACATACATTAAGCAGCAGAGGAAATCTAGGTTTTTATTTAGCAGAGGAAGGCTAGTATTAGTCCAGAGCTTCATAAAAAATTTGAAAAAATCTTCATCCAATTATTCAAGACCTACATTATATAATGTAGCCAAAAGTGGCAGTGTCTATTCACATCTGTAGAATGTGCTATTTTCCCCACCTCCGCAAACAAACAGAAGATAAAGAAAGCACAAAGGAATCCAATTTGTAAAAGCTATAATCAGTTTTTCTTTCCAATACAATATTGATATAAAAATTGGCAGATTCTGAGGCTTGGAAAGAATCCCTGCGTAAGTGAATAAACCCATGCTTTACCCAAGCTCTCAATGAATAAGGGCAAGATCATAGCCTATCCTGCACAAGGAAGTAGGGGGATGCAAGGTGCCTCTTACTCCCTTGCACTGGAGTTCTGTACCAACACTTCCTGTGGGCCAGGGAAAGCAGGCAATACATTCCTCCCCACACATGCAGATGGGCAGAAAGGGCAGGAGTGGCCAGTCTTGACTTCACCTCACCAACATACTAGAGCAGCAAGGAGCGTGTGCGGCACCTGTATAGACTCACTGCAGCTTAATCCCTCCACAGAGGAGACTGTCACTTCAATTCACAGTCCCCCAATCTCCCTCCCAGTCTGCTCCAGCACCCTACCACCTTAGCCTTTTCCATGGGCTAGATTGCAAAATGACAATCTAGCCCTAAATACACAATATGACCTGAACTGTAGTTTTCTGGCTTTGGTACAGCAAGTTACTTTGATTTTCCTGACCCTCGTGTTGTCACAGTTACCATGTGTCTTGTCCCTTGGATGCGGCAAGATGGAGCAATTAATGACTTTATTATAAGAGTTGGCTGGTGAAAGGAAATGAACAGAGCTTCAGGTGCAGTCACAGTGAGGCTACAGGTAAGTCCTTGAAGTCAGGATCTCTACATAAAAAGGACTGTTTTGCTATGACACTTAGCACTGGGACGTCTTACATGAGTAGCCACAGGGACAAAAATGCACTTCAGGAAATAATTTTTGAAGGGTTCAGCTGTATAGCATAGAATTCTCATGTAACAAATACACTCTCCCCAGTGAAAGAGAGCTGATGAAGGATGGAAACAGCTAAAATAACATACATGAGACATGACCAGTCACTTGTGAATTTAAACACACACATCTTAATATCTCAAGTAATATTGCATTTCTAACCAGCATTCTTGGAAGCATGGACTAACTACAAAAAAAAAAAAAAAAAAGCATGCATCAAATCCCAAATTTGAGGTTGAGTCACCAGTTTTTACCTCTGCAGATTAGTCACCTTCATACGAGGTTTGTCGGAACCACCACACAGACACACACAGAGATCATCAGTAGCCTTGGGAATCTAAATTGGTGACCTGCTAGGCTCTTATCTGGCTTGTTTGAACTGGAACCTCAAAAGAAAGGAGGTTTGTTGGAAAGAAGATGGATACTTGGAGGCACAAGTATAAAAGCCACCAATGCAAATGCTGGAAATCTGAACAGTAAAGAACCGGCTCGATTCATTTTGCATTCTACCATTTTTTTAATATTTAGTAAGAATGTAACAAAAGAACTGAACCATACTTACATACGCTGTTTGACAAACCTTGGCATAAATCTGATATTCTCGTTGCTGAATGACTGACTTTAGAGACAGAACTGACTTTGTGTTAAGTGGCTAAAAGGACATTATCTTTTAAGGCCATAAGAGTCTAAAAAGCATTTTAAAAGGAAAACACAACAGTATAGGGAACACTGTTCCTAAGCTCCTCTGATGTATATAGAAAAATCTACCACGCCAGGTGAATTATGGGTTTTTTAATCATTAAGGATTGCATCCAATACACACTGGACAAGATAATTTACATTCACAAAGAACAGAGCTTACTATAGAGTTGTCGGTCCCATTTTACCAGTTCCAGAAAAAAAGCCTGCTGCCATATTTAGCAGGCTTCAAATCTCCTTCAATGGGTGGATTTGGCTCTGGTCTTGGTCTGGAATGATAGACATTCTCAGGGATAGGTCGGTCTGTCTGCACTTTTGTGACCTGGAAGGAAAAGTAGTACACTGGAATTTTTCTTGTAGTATTTAATAGACAAAACTACATTAAGCCAACAGCTTGGAGGAGAAACAATACAAGTGGCTTTAATGAGTCATGCAGCAGAAAAAGAAACCATCCATTAGTAGAATTAATCAAATGCTTACTAATTCGGCACATATTGCTTGAAGACTCTGCAAGTATTTAGTAGAGTACCTTACAGTTTAGTGGGCCAAATGATTCATAGTGATAGACTGCCACAGATACATAGGGCACATTAAGGAAAGGACTCAGACACATTTCTATAATCTAGATTAGGATAAGAAAAGCAGGAAGCAGTGACATCACAGAGTGGTCAGGGAAGAGTAAGATGAAGCAAAAAGAGTACAATAACGTGGTCACTTAGGAGAACAACGCATGTGTCAAAGGTTACACGATTTTTATTTTTTTTTTAAACTCAATAGCTGAAACACTTCCTTCAAGGTAAGCTTCTAATTTAAAGTCTAGCTCCCATTTACACCCAATACAACCCCCCTGACTTCAGTGGCGCTACATGCATGCGAGATAAGAATTTGTCTTGTCAACAGTGGGCCAAAACCTCAGCACCTTTGAAAGCTGCTACTTTGCAAATAAAGTAAAAGTATACACAAGTATGCAAAAGTATGCACAAGAAATTCCTGTTTTAGCTGTTTGAGGTTAAGCACCTGAACTGTCTCAAAAATTAAGCATAGAAAAAACTAACAGATGCTCAGTGTTGCCTAAACTTGTATTTTTGAAGGCAATTCTTAAAGGATTATCCACACAACAAAATTAATAATCAAATGTTTAGTAGAAGTGTCCACTTCAAACCCAGCACATCCTTTCCTCCAGTCCAATGTCAAATATACAAAAGAACCAGCATAAGCAAATCAATGGAACAGTAGTTCATACACTACAGAGAATCATCCCCAGCCAAACATTTTTCCCGCATCTATGGTAGCAATTTATTTTGTGCCATTCTGTTTTTTTAACTTATTAAAAATGTAATTAATTGAAAATTTACTGAGTTCCGCTGTCAGCACTTTTGTTTTTAAAGCTTACGAGCACTCAAGTATTATTAGTAACAGATCAAGAAAAGAACCTCTCACCAAAGCAAGCACACACTGTAGGAAAAAGAGTTCATAATAAAAGATTCCCCACCCCAGAGTGTGCTTAAAGGGCCTCTACAATTCTGCCACAGGCTTCGGCAGAAGGTTGAGAGTTCATCAATAACTTGCCACTTCCATTGCAGTAGAAGTGGTAATTTGAGATGTAGCATGCGAGGGGAACGTTAATAAAACAGCCTGAAGAATCTGGCCATCCGCATAAGGAAGAGCTGAAAGAGTGTCATGCAGTACACTGGAACATTTTTCCAATAGACTGAACTGACAAATGGAACACTGGTACATGAGAAAGGAAAGCTGAATTCAAGACAATATGAAAGCTACATAGGGACCTAGAACCGGACATGGCCTCTTGGGGTGTCCAGTCCAGTCCCTTGCTACACCTAGCAAACCTGAAATAAATCCACTGTTATAGTGGAGAAGTTATGAACTCTGCGCTGTATTTATTGCAACCCAACATTCACACAGAGTATCCTAAAATGCTTTACAGAACTAAACATAACAGCTAGTTAAAAACAGTAGATAGAAAGAGATGAGGCATATGCAACAGAAAGATATATTTCAGACTAGATTTGAAATGAGATGGAGAAATACAGGGGGGTTATTCCAGATGACAAGTGCTGAGACTGTGTTAAAGCAACACACATCATCACTTGGAAATCTAGTCAGTTTAAAAACAGTTAAAAGTCGTTTCAGCTATTATGCGTGAAGAGTAACAAGATGCGAGGCAAACTGGAACAAGTACACAGAATGCTTTCAAAACCCGGCAGCACAATTCTGAACTAGTTTCTCAAATAGATGAGAAGCAGTAGATGCACTTCAAGACTACAATAAAGGGGACCATATAGGACCTGGCTAGATAAGGTGATGAACCTGGGTGTCTCTGTTAACATCAGAAAGCCAGCAGCACTCTGCACACGCTGGGGAACAGGGACTTTAGGAGGTCAGAGAGAAGGGAGCTGAAATAACCAGTGAGAAAGGAGATAAAGACATGGGGCAGGATTTCCTAATTACCTTCGACAGCTCTCCCAGATCAGGTCTCACCCAGCCCAAGTTCTCCAGCACACAATTATCAAATGCCAGCTGCTGGTTTCGGCAACGACGAAGCTCTTGAAGGTTGGTATAATCAATACAAGTCCAGTATTCAGTAAAAGGTTCTGCACAGTGTGCCTTAATCTTCCTATGAAACAAAGGATTTTAACTGTGTTATTTTGGAAAAGACAAGGTAGCTTATAAGAGCTAGATTAGCAAAGCTGGCACTCTCCCATTCACTCCAGCCCCAAACACATGAACCAATTTCCAAATGGTTGCCATTCAGTAGTTATTTAGGAAGTTTATTTTCCGGATGGTATTCATAAAATTGTAAAGTCTGCCAATTTTGAAAGTAATAGATAAAAGAAAGATTAGTAATAAATAAAAAAAATGACGACACATGCATGGCATTTCACAGAATACTACTACTCCCTGTCAAGAAGAGCTTACAGTCTAAGCATATGAATTTATAATTCCACACTGATCTCAAGAGAGGTCTCTATTACCCTTTAAATAACTACAATACAATTATTAATATGATTGTTAAGCTCAGTCAGCTTTCAGACACCATTCTGATATCTCACTTATTGCATGCTTATTTTAATAATGTAACATGAATGCTCTTTTCATGATATTTCACTGCTTCCAACTTTGATTTTTTTTTACGCTTAGCAAGACACATGCTCTTAAGGTCTATTATTAAGGTTGCGAGTCTGTTATGAAGGTCACAGATTCTGTGACCTCGTGACTTTTGCAATGGCTGGTGATGTCTCAGGGGCTGCCCGAGCTGGGCAGCCCCTGGGCCAGCAGCAGCAGTTTGGGTGTGTGGGAGGGGGCTAGGGGCAGGGGGTTGGGGAATGTGGGGGGGCGCTTACCTAGGGATGGGGAGCTCCCCAGGTGGCTCCCACTGGCATGGCCCCCCCTGCAGCTCATAGGCAGCCGGGGGGGCTCCGCGTTGCACACTGCCCACGCCCGCAGGCCCCATCCCCACAGCTCCCATTGGCTGCAGTTCCCGGACAATGTGGCAGCCAGCGCTTGTGGCGGGAGCAGCAGAGCCCCTGCTCTGGCCCCTGCCACCTAGGAGCTGCAGGGACACGGAGCCGGGTAGGAAGCCCCTGCCAGCCCATCCCCCCCCCCCCCCAGTGCCAGCGGGGGTCCCGAGCCACATCCCCCAGCACCCACGGACTGCCCCCCCGAGCACCCATGGCCCCCCACCCAAATTTTAGTCAGGGTGGGTATTTTTAGTAAAAGTCATGGACAGGTCACAGGCCTGTGAATTTTTGTTTACGACCTGTGACCTATTAATGGTTTTTACTAAAAAATACCCATGATTAAAACATAGCCTTATCTATTATTAATATTTATAGTGTAATAGCACCCAGGGGCCTCAATCAGGATCAGGCCTCACCTTGCTGGGTGCTATACAAACACATACAAAGAGGTGCTCTGCCTCTAAGACTATGATCCTCCAAACATTTCTATGCACATGATTTCAGTCATGTGAGGAAAGTTTTGTACTTATTTAAATGTTTGCATCATTGTGCCCCAAGATGACAAAGGATGGAGAAAGCAACTCACATAACAAGTCTGACATTTTTAAAAGTATAGTCCCAAGTTACTGAAGCCCAGATACTCCTGATCATCATCTTCAGACTTTCAAACAAAGCCAACTTGCCTTGTGGCTGTGCCCAAGCAAGAGAAGTCAATAGAACAGAAAGAGTGTGGGTCACTGTTTTTTTGAACAACTGAAAACTACTGAATACTTTGCCTTCCAACTAGCAGAGAGTGTCCACTTTTTCTCTTACTTAATTGGCCTCTCAGAGTTGGTAAGACAACTCCCACCTGTTCATGCTCTCTGTATGTGTGTGTATATATATATATCTCCTCAATATATGTTTCACTATATATGCATCCGAAGAAGTGGGTTGTAGCCCACGAAAGCTTATGCTCTAATAAATTTGTTAGTCTCTACGGTGCCACAAGTACTCCTGTTCTTTTTGTCCACTGACACTCTCTATTGAGGAAGCACTGCCTCCAACCCTCAGAAGTTCAAGTCAAGGGAACAGCAACAACACCTCAAAAGTTTAAAAATAGCATGATCATCTCAGCTATAACTTAAGAAAGTTGTTATTGTAATGCTTGTGTAAAAGGCACCACACAGGTAGAAGCTATGCCGGCTGACACTTCAGGACAGTCTCTCTCCTCCTATGTAAATACCTTAAGCAGACAGGTAGCAACATACAGCACATGCTCACTTCATCATCATACTCTTTTGAAGCACTAATTAAAAATAAAGTGAGCATACTGTGTCAAAGTGCTGAAGCATGAAATATATATTTCAATTTAATACTTTAATCTTGGTTTCGATAGGGATCGCATATGCTACAGGCTACGCCCAAGTAAAAATCTCATTGACTTCAATATGAGTTTTGCCTAAATAAGATCTGCAGGATCCAGCCCTAAAACTGGATTTGAAAAGCCACCTGAGATTCTTACCTGAAAAACTCCAGTGCACATTGATTGACTTGCTTCCCTTCCTTTAAGCATTTCCGGGGGTCCTTCTCCTCCCAGCGGCACAGCATGAACTCCTTGTTGGGCTTGTCACACTGCGAGCCATAGTGATGGGCGGCCGCTTTCAGCACGGCGGAGCTGACGCTCACCTGAGGAGTTGGGGGAGGAAGTGTTAGCATCAGTGCGAGTGCACAGCCCAGGGCAGGGCCCATCACTAAGCACCGGGCAGGTGGCACTCGGGCACAGGGTTTCTGGTCCCCTCTGTGTTCGGGGTCTGCTCTCTGCACCCTGCTCGCACCGCTCTAGGGCAAGTGACCCCACCATGAACAACCACAGCCTGAGACGGGGGGGGGGGGGGGGGGGGGGGCAGGGGGCCCGGAGCGAGGTGGAGGCAAGGGGCCCTGTCCGGTGCCCGAGCCCGGGGGAAGAGAGGGGCGGGCGGAGGCAGGGGGCCCGGAGCC